>NW_004955482.1:2960048-3037338 GCF_000276665.1 Chinchilla lanigera | reverse complement strand
AAGGAAGAGAAAGGAGGAGGGAAGTAAACGAAGGTGAATCCTCAGCCACAGACATAGGTAGAACTAGAAACATTTTGGAGTTTCCCAGATCCCTCTGCAGACCTAAGAGAAATGTACAAAGGGAAGAGCAGGTCCATGGCACTTGTACCTTGTCTTTTCTTACAAGATCACCTGACCACTGTGGTTTAGAGTAATTTCCACAGAGAGCAAATGAGGAATGCTAAGCAAGCTTGGAAGGAGATGAACAGAAAATCCAGACACGTCAAGACATTCTTAGAAGCTGCTGGCAAAATTCCCTACGAATTTCAAGGCATGAATTACTTTCCCTTTTACCTGTCATCAGGAGCCAAGTATTTAAGTATAAATTGTCAGACAGTTTGGAAATGATTGCCTAATTTTGTCGTTCTTTATATCAGTCATGGAGACTTTTATTTTTCCTTTTTAGTGTATGTGCTGCCGAAGCAAGTACTATTTTTCCTTTTTAATTAGAGATATGGCACATATTTCCTGTTGGCTGAAATATAGATAACATCTCATTCTTAACCTTTTGTTCCTGACTCATAACTCACGGTTTCAATATTAATTAAACACTTTGGTTTTCTGGTTCAGTTTTGGCTTCACCAATGAAGAATAAACATTATTTATTTCCCCTCTTCTTTTTTATTTCTTTTTTAAAATTTTGGTACTGGGAGATTTTACCCAGAACCTCCATGTTGAACTATATGTCCAGCCATTTTTTATTTTTTATTGTGACACAGGGTCTTAATAACTTCCCCAGGCTGGACTACCACGTAGGAGCCTCCTGCTTCAGCCTCTGAGGGAGCTAGGATGACAGGCATGCACCCCCACGCTGGGCTAGAACTACATCCTGGAGGTCCTTGTACAGCCACTGGCTTCCACTCAGCCTGCGGCACTGCATGGGGCTCCTCCCTTTCTGCTCTTGTCCCACCTTATAGCCCAGAAGCTGAAGCAGCCGTCCCAGTACCCGGGTCTCACCTCCTCTTGGGTCCACACCTGTGCCTCAGAGCTCAGAGTGCATTGAGCACTGTCCTCTCTGCCTGCCTCATCTGCAGATCTGTTTGCTTTGTGCTCACAGAAGAGACAACCTTCATTTCCATTTTGTGCTCAGCACGTGGTGTACACACCTGCGTGTGCAAAGTCAAGCGGTTCCTCTTCCATCCTGCTGAGTTTTGGAGAAGAAACTGTGAGCACTGACAGGGATTTCTTCAGGGTCTCAGGACAGAAATGCAACTGAGGAGGGAGCCAGGAGACAGGTGGGGTATCGGCTCTCGGCACTAAGCCACTCAGGCCTGGGCTGGCTGAATCTGGGTGCACAAACACAACCTTCTAACTGTATCCAGGGTGGGTCCAAATCCTCCTCATTAAGCAACTTTTTTGCAGTGTCTGGGCTGCCCCAGGCTCAGCACTCCCAGCTTCAAAGGAGACCTTCTTTCCCGAGAGTTTAGCGCAAGTCCTGGACTTGGCTTTGATGGCAGTGTTGAGTCCCATGCTCAGCTCCCCCGTGATTGCTCTGGTCAGGGGAACGGAACGTGTTTGCGTCATTTCAGAACTGTCTCCGAATCCATCTGCACCCAAAATATGTGAGGTGAGAGTTGGGAAGTGGAACTTCTCCAGAGGAAAATCAGGGTGCTGTCAAAGAAGCACCAAGCACTGGGCAGTCAAATCAAACAACATATGTCCTGTCCCTGGTGCCTGATCTGCACATAAATAGTCCATGGCAGTGACCCCATCTGGCCGTCTGCAATGCCCAGGCAGTGGGGAGGGGCTGGAGGAGAATCCACGGTGCTGCTCAGGCTGAGAAGGGCTGCTCCAAGCTTCTCCTGATGCGAGAACCCAGGCTTCCCTCCTGACTCCTGCAAGTGACCTTTAGCATCCGTTCAACTCTGAGCACCTTGGATTCTTCCTCTTAACTGAAAAGGAAAGCTCAGGCACCTGCCAAACCCACTTGCTATGTGAATAGGATACATCTTCATTATTTGTCAGTCAACAGATATGTACGCTTCCTAGGGCCTCTTTAAGCAGAGGGGGACACAACAGTGAGGAATGCATTTTGTTGGACTAACAATTTGTAAAGTGAAAATCATGAAGCAAATACAAAGTGTTGTTATTATAGTTATGACTATTGTTTCTCCTGGGCATGATAACTGGGCTCCCAGCTGTCTCTGCAAGGTGAGAACCCTCAGCAAGGGAGTTTATTCCAGGGCCGTTAAGGGTGGAGGGGGAAGCCCTTTCCCAGCGACTTCGCAGAAGGCGCCATAGCTCATCCTCGTTCAGCTTTTGTGGTCTCCTTGTAGTGAACTTTGTAAGCTGCTATTAGTCACAGCCACGGAGGTTGTCAAATTCTTCCTTTGTGACCATTGTGCTGATACAAAGCGACACTGGATGTTCAGCGCCAAGGCTGCCCTGCGCGCTCTGGGTTAATGCCTCTCTGCATCTCTCCGTGGTGACAAATAAAGCCAGCCGACCTTGGAGGGCACCTGGTGGTGGAGCGAGGCTCCCTCTGTCCTCCTTTCCATCTTGAAGAGTTGATCTCTCTGTAAAACACTTTACAGAGCCATGCTTGGCTTTGTGGAGCACAGAGCGAAGTGCATTAAGGATGTGAGCAGGGAATATAGAATAAAGGTGTACAAATTGCGGCACTGCACTTTGACCAAGTGTAACCACTAGTGTAACCACTAGTGTAACCACTGCCAACCAATTTTGGTTTCCTTAAGAAAAGTATGATGGATTTCCCTCCACTTTGGTATCGATAGAAATAACACAACCTTTTAAAAAACTGTCTATTTTTCAGTTATAGAAATGAAGCATAATTCATTCAATCACTTAGATTTTTTTCCCAGATAATTTCTTTTTCTATCACAAACAATGCTGAAGTAATATCCTTATATATATATGTGCTTGCTTACTAGTGGTTTGATTTTTGTAAACTATACACAGTTAGGCCAAAGTGGAAACTTTGAGTTAAAGGGTATATATGCTTTCATTTTTTTATTTTAAAGAGAATTTTTAAAAATACAGAACTTCAAAACAAGATGAAAGGAAATTAACAATGATGTAATATTGCATATTGTTATCTTCAAAGTAGTTGTTCAGATTACAAGATATAGGCATGCAAAATTGTCAACTGTCTTTACATAGCTCCATAATTCTTGACTTGGAGTAAGTGTGTATTACTTTTGTACATAAAGAATTCAGTAAAGTAAACGAGAAAACAAGAAAAAAAGATACGAGCCGGAAGCTGGAGGTTCCTGATGGAAGAGTCCTCTCTCCATGTTGACCTTGAACTCAGCAGTGACCTTCTTCCTTGCTCGGTGTCACTGAGGGATGTTCAGGCTGGGCAGTTCGTGGGAGGACGTTAGCCAGGAACCAGGGGACATTCATACCCTTCCCCTTGCAGGAGCGGCTTGATCCATCTTCCCTCGGCTTGCTCACTGGGAGTCCTGAGGCTTTCACACTTCCTCTTTGATGAATTTTGATATTTTAGTTTGGTGGCTATTTCCATCGTACCCCATCCCCTTTGCATTAGCACTCCCCGCGTTGTGTTTCCTCCCTCGTTCTGCACTCACATCTTCAACTCACAAGTAAATTAAAGCACCTTATTTCCTTCTATGTCCATTGCTAAGGACACATTTCAAGCCCCCTTTACAACTGCAGACCTGCGCAGGTAAGTACTCTGGATAGGTGTCTACACAGCAGACTGCAGAGTCCAGAGCCACAGGGTATAGATGCAGGGCCTGCTTCTACTACACTTACTATTACCTTGGGAAAATTGCTCCATATTTTTAAGGCTCCAGTTTCTAAATCAGTTCAAAATGTTTCTTCTCAATTGAAGGCTATGTTTGGACCACCCAAAAAGCATTGCCCGTTTCCCAAGTTCCTTATATCCTCTTTGTCTACAGGAAACAGGAGGGAGGGAAGGATGATCTTAACTTGCCAACTGAGCCTCAGATGCCTCCTCTCTCCTGGAGCCTTTGGCCTTGGTGATTTCAGGTGATGAGCTCTGCTGCCCTTGAGGACATAAGCGACATCATCTCATTTTATTATAGACAGCTAAGTTAGATAGAAATGAATATACAGTCAGAGAGGGACTGGGTTCTAAAGGAACTCAGTGGAAATACAAGTATCAGAATTGTGGCTGGAGGTGCGTCTGAAGAAGGCAAGGCCCCAAGATAAAGTCACAATGGGCAGACTCACATACTTCCCGAAGGGATAAGCAGAACTTGGGACTATAATGAAATTGGTACCACCCAGTCCATTAAGTCCAGGTGTGCGTCAGACACCTGCCTCAGTGACCAGGTCACCTGGACCCATCCTTTCCCAAAACATTCCTGTTTTAGAAGTGATAGATAAGCCAAGATTAATGATGTCAACCATATGCCCTTGCTACATGCCCCGCTTCCTTATTGGATCAATATTAGCTAAGTGGCTCTACTCCTAATCTTATTGGCTGATTATAGTTTGACCCATGTTGTACCCACATTGTGACTTGGCTGTACCAGTTATCCCTGACAAAGGGCCTCGGTAGCAGTGCATTCCAGATCTCCCCTGTTCTTCAGCAGCTATTTCTATTCCCTAGTAAAACTTTCCTTCTTTTAACCTCCTTTGTCCTGTAGAACTCATTCTTTGATTTCAGGGGACGTGAACTCAGCACACCTGACACCTAGCCGATTAGGAAATGTTTCTCCGATATCAATTTCACAAGCATGAAGGTTCTGACCACTGATGTGCCAGAGACCATGCAGGTATCAAGCAAGACAAATGGGCCCCATTTATGCTGCTCTGGTACCTGTTGGTTAAGAGCTACCCTGTATCTTCTGTAAATGAAGGAACCAGGTAATGGATAAGAAGGATATTTTCAATAAGGTGGCATATTTGTAGGACTGTCTGTGAACCACCTGGACTGCCAATCTCACAATGAAAACTGAAGGACTGGGTGGAGGATGCCAAAGAAAAGCAGAGCCCCAGCCTCTGAGGTGTCATTTGAAAAGCCCACTCTGCTGCCTGGAACCAGACTGCAAATCCAGTGTCTAATCACCACTGTATAAACAGGAGGTGCACAGTGAATAAATGACCCTCCAAGTAAAAACATGAGGCTGACGTTGGCAGGAGCTTCTCCCTGCAAAGAAAGTAACCTTGACGTCAAATCTGACCTGACAGGAGTTTGCGCCTGTTCTGCATTGAACTCCCATTCTCTGGGACCTCAGTGACTTGCACAGATGTGACTTCAGAGACCAAAGGCTAACAGACAGCACAGAGGTAACAAACTGCGAAGGAGCAAATGTCCGCTACCCAGGAAGGAGCAGTTCTTTCACGTTACATTGGTGGACTCACATGCGCACAGGCTGTCCAAACTGTGAAACATGACCGAGCTGCATCCAGGGAGTGTGGGTGCTAACCAGCTCTGTGGTCACTTCATTTAACTTCAAGGGATGCCTGTAGCATCAGCGAAGAGGGAGCAAAGCTAGGAAGTGAAGAAGGTGTTTTTCATGTCCATTTCAGTGAAGACAATGTACAAATGAAAACCAGGAGTCTCAACTTCTGAACTCTGCTTGGCAGGATGAAGGATTTGTAGAGTTGGGACAGACTTTCCCTAGAGATCTGGCTGCCAGAGAGTAACCCGCAGAAGTCTAGGCTCTCTGTCATAGTGAGGAGTGAAGAAATTGGGCTTTGCCCAGTCTGATGTTGGAGGAGAGCTGATGGCCCCCTGTGTGTGCATACAGGGTGTTACTGTGCCTTGAAGGGTGAGCATCAGTGTCCTGGGCTTCTACTCAGTCTGTGCCAGTGACAAACACGGTCCTGTTGGTGATGACTGAAGCTGTCTCCAGACAGTGCAGAATGCTCCCCAGTGCAAAATTATCCCCAGGTGAGAACTACTGGATTCAACTCAGAAAACAGGAGGGCAGGAGTGAATGTATCGTGTCTTGTAAGATAGCAAGTTTGTCATTTGTGGGATGCTAGAACCAGAAATCAGACGTACACCATCTGTTCCTCCTTGTTTCCATGAGAGAATCTTTCTCCTCCAGATAAACTTCTCCACAATGCAGCTACCAGGACTTTCGGGCTGCTAACTGCATGACTCTGTAATCGGGAAGTAAAAAATCTTCCCAATCAAGTTGGGATCTGAATTGATTGGAGGGGTGTGGTCCACATACCACAGTCTCCAGCCTTTATGGGGCCTCTCGTGTTGGGCTCACTGGTGAGCATGGTTTTCCTTACATCAGCCACTCTTGGGCAGGGGTTTCCTGCTGAGGAGAAAGGATGGAGATTTTCCCATTCATTCATTCATTCATTCACTCACTTACTCACTCACTCATTCATTCATCAGTTAATCACATACTATGTGCTGTTGACTATCCTGAGTGTTGAGGATATGAAGATAACAGCCTATTGTCTTTTTTTGTTTGCTTGTTTGTTTGTTTTGTTTTTCTCTGGTACCGGGAACTCATGACCTTGCACTTGCCGGGCAGGCGCTTTGCCGCTAAGCTAAATCCCCAGCCCCAGCCTATTGTCTTTTAACCTTTCAAAGGCTCACAGTGTAGTTTGTTAACTACAAAGGTAAAAATGGGGCAAGGTGCAATATCAGCTCAGGACAGGGTTATCAATTTTCTATTTTTGAGATTTGAGACTGAGAAGGGCCTCAAAGGAAATGCAGGAGACGCACGAGAGCAGAGATCTCCAAATGGAAGACACTGAGGAATTAGCAATCTCCCAATGCAGAATCTTGGCTCTCACAAAGCACCTGGTTCACTGGGGATGCAGAGAAGATGCTGATGTTGCCGAAGCCCAGACTGCAGCCTAAGTGCTTGGCAGTGAGAGTGAGGATCAGGAATGCTGAGTGAGGAGGCTGGGCCGATGCCACGGAGCAGGAACCCGGGAAAAAGGGAAGAAGCATCTTGCTGTGGGGCCTCCTGGTGGTGAGCACAGCTAGCTGTCAGCCTGAGGAAGTCAGACTTCAGGAGATCAAACATAAAATTATTTTAATGTTAGGAGAGTGAAATGAATAAATATGGAAAATGCAATGTAGGCAGTGCTGAAAATGCACATTGTGATAGCTAATGGCATAAATAAAACAATCTATAAACTAAATGGCAGTAATATTTGGTGAAAGGGGTAAAATGTGGATTTTATTGCTGAGGGGATGAATCTATAGTTGGATTATCACAGATTTTAAGGTGTCATAGTTGCTTTTCTCGTTGCTGAGACAAAATAACCAGCATCCAAAGTTTCAAATGAAGGCTTCTCACACAGCTTCCCTGGATTGGCCAAAATGCACCCACAGGCCACAGACCCTAAACTAGTGAAATGTCTCTCAGGCACCTGCAGAGGAGGGTAGGAGGAAGTTTATCTCCTCACATTTCATTGGTCAAAACTGGATCACCTGACTGTTCCTGAGCCAGTCATTTTTTTTTTTTTTCTTTTTTTGGTTTTCTCCCTTACCAGGAACCGAACTCACGACCTTGCGCTTGCCAGGCAGGTGCTTTTTGCCGCTGAGCTAAATCCCCAGCCCCTGAGCCAGTCATTTTGATAAGAAATTGAGTGTGCTAATTGGCCAGTCAGGACCCACCACTGAGTGGCCATTGGACAGGATTCTCCTGGGGAGAATTCGGTCAGCTGAATGCTCAGGAAGTTGGTGGCCTCTGAGCAGCACCAAATGACAGACACATGTTTGTCTCTATCTTAGTGCTGGCAGGGCCAACCCACAGGTAATCACCTGTCCTCTTTATAGAGCTGAAGACCGAATATGACAGTGCAGTGACCTCAGAACATTAGCAGAAATGCTGAATAGTGAACTAAGGCAGTTTGCCCTTTAACACATGTATTTTGAAGTTTATATAAAATATTCTGATCTCATCTTATTAAAAAGCTTTTGCACAGCAAGACAAACCATCAGCAGAGTCAAGAGACAGCCTAAAATCTGGGAAAAAAATGTTTGCCAGTTGCTCCTCAGACAAAGGATAACTATCAAAAATGTAGAAAGAACTCAGAAAAACAGACCTCCAATCTGAAAAACAGACCTCAGAAAAACAGACCTCCAAATTTAAAGATCCAATCCAAAAATGGGCACTTCTCAGATGAAGAAATACAAATAGCAAACAAATACATGAAAAAATGTTCAGTTTCACTGACCATTGGAGAGATGGAAACTAAAACAACACCCAGATTCCATCTCACCCCAGTAAGAATGTCAATCATCAAGAAATCAACCAATAACAAATGCTGGCAAGGCTGTGTAGAGAAAGGAGCTCTTCTCCACTCTTGGTGGGAGCGTAGACTGGTGCAACCACTGTGGAAATCAGTGTGGCATTTTCTCAAGGGACTAGGATTGGAATTCCCATTTGACCCAGCTGTTTCTCTTCTGGGTGCTTTCCTGGAAAAAATTAAAAACATCATACCACAGTGATATATGTGCACTTATGTTTATTGCAGCACAATTTGTAATAGTAAAATCTTAGAAACAACCCAAGTACTCATCAACCAAGGAATGTATAGAAAAGATTTTTTTATACAGTGGAGTACTATTCAGTGATAAAAAGGATAAACTAGAGACTTTTATAGGTAAATAGATGCAACTGAAGACCATACTTATAAGTGAAATAAACCAGACTCATATGTGCAAGCATCATATTGTCTCCCTAGTGTGAGAAACTGAACAAGTAAATAGCATATTATAAATGTATATGAATTCTGATAACAATGTCATGTTAGCCTTCCAAAAATTTTTCTTCCTTTCCAGAATGGTCTTAATGATTGCAAGTCTTCTGGATTTTCATAGAAAACTGTTATCTTCAAGTGTTTCTCCTTAAAAAGCTTCTTGAAATTTTTAATTTCTCTGTAATGTTTTCTGTATAGAGGTCTTATAAATTTTGTGATGGGATTTCTCACTTCTTTATATTTGAATACTTTTGTAACCTATGTGTTTAGTTTTCATTTGTTACCTTGCAGTGGAACTATAATTGTTTTTCAATAAACATTCAAATTTTTTAAAAGTTCAGTTTGTCTATAAACTATGGACACTTGCTAAGGAGGGCTTTTAGCATGAAATTAGTTTAAAAAGAAAGTTAATTACCATCTTTTACTCATTAGTAATATTATAGATATTAGTAATATAGATATTGGTAATATTATAGATCTGCCACATGGCAAAAATACTTAAAGGGCTTGAGGCTTGGGACGCACCGAGAAAATGTAACTGAAATTATATCAGCAATGACAAAGTATGCTAATGTTGATAATTTTTTATTTAAGTGGGGATTATTATTGGGACATGGAAGAGACATAAAACAAACAGATGTTCATTCAGTATCAGGCAGCAAGCAGACGTCACAGACTAATTCTGGGCTTCCTACAAAGTAGAAAATGACACCCTGCTGGGTAAGCAGCCTGGTACCTGGGATCCTCACCCTCAGAAATGCAGACAAAAGACTCACATCAAGCTTCCAACACAGCGTCTACCTTTATATACTCCGCAGGCTTCTCTGAGCCCTTGAATGGCAACCAAACCACCTGCCTGTGTGGCGCTGAATGGAACACGGGGCTCTTTTGTTGTAGGCGGGGTTTGAGATCTACTTTGACAAGCTTATCTGGAGACTGCTGAGAATGAGTGCCCATATGTTAAAAGCGATTACTGTAATTTTGTATGGTGTCCCATTGTGACAGTCAGACAACTGACTTCAGCGAATAAAAGACAAAGGAATTCCCTCAGCCTCTGGTGGTTAAAATAAGCCTGCTGCATATGGAGAGTTACCGGTGGTGCTTAGGAAGATGCTTCTGCCCCAGACTATGCAGTAGGCTATAGTAATAACATCTGGCAAGTAACACATGTTGTCCTTATAGAGCTTCCCTTTAGTAACAGTACCTAAAACATGGAGACTTTTAGCAATATCTTCAGGTAAGATTCATAGATTTCTACTTCAGGCCATAGTCAGCTGGCTGCAAGGCAGGTGGCACGGAAGATGGGCAACAGTCCATGGCAGTGGAAGACAGTGAAAGCAACAAGAGCGTAAATGGGGGGCAAGTTTCTTTTGCTCCCTTATATTGTATGCAGGCTGCCTTCCCCAGGGCGGGTGTAGCACTCACACCATCTCCGTACCCTCCTCTTGCACAGGCTCAGGGTGTTTACAAAGTGAGGACCCTGGTCCCTGCTGAGTCACTTAGTTAAAATTCTAAACTTCTCAAATTGATACAATGAGTGAACCATTACAGCATCCTAGAGCATAAATAGCTACCCCAAGTCGTGTCCTCTATACCCCAGGATGTAGAACTGCTGAGTTACTTAGTTAAGCTTCTAAACTTCTCACGTTGACACAGTGTATCCACCATTACAGCTTCTTAACTGGGCAAGCAGAGGTTTCCAGAAGCAAAGCCCCTAAGTCGGCGTTGACTAAATATGGTATACAAACCATGCACTGATCTTTTAAAAATGATATGCAGATGGGGGTTTGGAAACCTTCAAACTCGGCCACAGCAGGACACTAGACTTGAACTTATGGCTCAGGAAGGCAGAGGTAAGCCCTAACACCCGTTAGCTGAAGACAGTACTAATCAATCCCAGCACACTTCCTGCTAGAGCCCAGGTTCCTCCTCAGGGAAAACAGAGTCTGGGAGTGGCCTTGGGGAGTGGTTTACACCCACAATGTGATGAAGTCTGCTTCCTCTTTATGCTGGATCTGTGAACAGCCAGAAAGACTATAGTGACTGGAATGAGTGTGATATCCGTGAGGAACAGGTTGGCAAGTTTGTTACTGATGGTTTTATGTGCTGAAAACCAAACCAAAACAAAAACCATCCGCTCACGCCAGTGGCTTGGAATCACTGTTGGGAAAGTGTTATGCCGTGGGTGATAAAATGGCAGCTCTGGGTTCAAACCTACTGCGAGCTTCACCTGACCTCAACAGCAGTGTGCTCTGTCGTCTCCCTTTTCGTGGCCAACGTTGAAATTGATCGATATTTACCCAAAATGGATCTGCAGCTTCTTTTGACAATGCAGATGCTCAGAAAGGCTGAGCCGGCATTCCCACAGGCCATGACTGTGTCTACCTCAGAGGTAGTTTGTCCCTCACATGGAACACGGCCATTCCAGGCGACCTTGTCCTCAACACCCCCAGTGATTCCACGCTAGGTGAGATGTGGCGTCACCTCTCTGGGCCACCCAAGGACTTTATTCCATTGATCTCTGTTTACACAATCCCAACATTCTTGAAGCACCATTTCTACCCAGGAGCTATGAGGGTTAATGGGTAAATTACGTTTTTGAAAGCTGAGTTATATTATGCATGCACAAGACAAGATGGTAGTATCGCTAGATAGCCAGAAATATAAATAGAGAGAAATAGAGCTTTATCTATGTATAAGAGTTAAGGTTATATATTAAGCATTGCATCTGTACATTTAAGAGCTGTTTCTAATAATGGGCTCCATGCTGACAGGTACAGCTGTTGTCAGGCAGCTCAGAGAGAGGCCGTACAGGCAAGGATTGCATCCAGCATTAACCATGGAGAACAGAAACCAACATCCAGCAATGGTAACTCATTTTGTCATGCTAAAGGCATTACTTGTGCATTAAGCACTTCTCATGAAACCCTTGGACTTGGCCAGATTCTGAGTGCCTGGGTCTCTTGGGAAATGTGCTATGAGCATGTGAGTTCAGATGTGGGGCACTTTCTCAGCAACACAGAGCTTTTTCTGCATCCACCCCTTCTCAGCTGGGTCTTTCTAAGTCCCTCTTTCATACTTTCTGTTTGTAGAATAAGTAGTTCTGAGGTCACATGTGTGTTTACTTGTTACCCTTTCCTGAAATCACAGTTAAACTCTCTGACACTTTATACCTTAAATTTATGATAAATAGTTTTCTTAATCTTGTGCTTTTTTATCCTAAAGAACTTTATTAAAAATTTGAAAAGCTCCACAGATAACCCTTTATTGTTTTCTGCCTTGAAAACCTGGTTGTCCTGCCAAAAATGTTTGTCTTTTCTGTGATGAAATTATGTGCAAACCCCCAACACTCGAATGCATGGCTAGCACCTGGACCAAGGGCACCAGCTTGGGGGCAACCCTCCCCACAGGCTCCCTGTGCACAGCTGGAGCAGGCACAGGAAGCGGACAGCACCGTATGCCGGGCTTTCGCTAGCTAACTGATCTCTGTCCCTTCTGAGCACCACCTGGTGAGTACGAAGTGCTTGGGTCTTATCCTACGTGTTCTTCATTTAGAAACCTCCTGCACGAAGGGACAAAATGCATAAATGAAGACTCCCTGCTAATAATCATATGCAAAACTTTGTTCTGAGTCTTGTGATTAAGTGATCTGAAATTTGATAAGGAATAATTTTTTGGAAGACTCTTGTCTTAAAAGATAAAGTTACTTGGAAATACTTTGGACGTTATTTTTAGTATAAGGAACTCAAACAATTCAATAGCAAAATTTTTAAAAAATAACGTTTTCAAAAAGAACAAAGGACTAGATCTTTATTTTTTTTTTTCAACAGGAGACATACAATTGGCTAGTAGGTATATAAAATATGTTTGAAATCATTACTCATTAGAGAAATGCGAATTTAGACTGCCATTAAAAGACACCTCACACCTGTTAGAATGGCTATTGTTAAAAAAGAAAAGAAAATGAAAGATGTGCTTTGTCAAGTATGCGGAGAGAAGCAGTGGCTTGGATCACACTGATGGGAATGAAAGTAGTTAAGGAAAGAACACGGAGACTCCTTAAGAGATTAGGAGTAGATCTCCCATATGACCCAAGTATTTTGCTCTGACTCCATACCCCCAAAAAATGAAGTGGGTATACTGCAGGGGGATCTGGAGTATCTCCAATGTTCACTGCAACGTCATGCAGATCAGTGAGGATCTGGAGTCACCTAACGGCCCACCAGTTGCTGAATGGATAAAGAAATGTGCTGTTTATGCACAGTGTGATACTGTAACAGTCAGCCTTCATAAGAAGGGAATTCTGTCATTTGTGGCAATATAGATGAGCCTGGAGCACATTATGTTAAGTGAAATAAGTGGGACACAGAAAGACGACTGACACATGAAATTATTTACATGTCAAATTTAAAACAGTGGGGTCTTCTGAGGAATCTCCAAACTGATTTCCACAGTGGTTTCACCAGTCTGCATTCCCACCAGCAGTGGAGAAGGGTTCCTATTTCTCCACAGCCTCGCCAGCATTTGTTATTGGTTGATTTCTTAATGCTAGCCATTCTTACTGGGGTAAGGTGGAATCTCAGTGTTGTTTTACTTTGCATTTCTCGAATGACTAATGATGTTGAACATTTTCTCATATATTTATTTACCATTTGTATCTCCTTGTCTGAGAAGTGTGTATTCATCTTAGCTGCCCATTTTTGGATTGGGTCTTTGAATTTAGGGGGGGGTGATATTTTTTAATTATTTATGTGTTCTAGATAGAAGCCCTTTGTCTGAGGGGACAGTTAGCTAAAATTTTTTCCAAGTATGTGGATTTTCTTTTTATTCTGCTGGTGATTTCTTTAGATGTGCAGAAACTTTTCAGTAGGAGAGATCCCAGTTGTTGATTCTTTCAAGTGTTTCACGCACAATTTGGTTTTTGTTCAAGAACTCTGTGCCTACCCCTATGTCTTCAAGGTTTTTACCTACCTTCTCTTCCAGTAGCTTTAGTGTTTCTGGTTTAATATTGAGATCTGTGAACCATTTTGACCTAAGTTTGGTGCATGGTGATAGGCTTGGGTCTATTTTCAGTCTTTGGCAGGTAGTAAGCCAATTTTTCCAGCACCATTTATTAAAGAGGCTATCGTTCTTCTAATGAGTTTATTTGGCCCCTTTATCAAAGATTAGGTGGCTGAGTGTGTTTTTGGTTGTGGCTGTTTCTTCCAGTCTGTTCCATTGATCCTCAGGCCTGTTTTTTAGCTAGTACCAGGTTGATTTTATGACCGTAGCTTTATAGTATAATTTCAGGTCAGGGATTGTGATTCCACCTGACTTGTCCTTGTTGCCCAGGATTGGAGATTCCTCAGAAAACTAGGCCTAGAGGTCCCATTCAAATCCCCCTGCTGGGTATTTTCCCAGAAGATCTAAAAACATCATATCACAGTGATGTATGTGCACCTGTGTTCATAGCAGCACAATTTGTAATTGCTAAAATGTGGAAGCAACCCAAATGTCCATCCACTGAGGACTGGCTAAGAAAATTGTGGTACTTTTATATAATGGAATATTACTCAGCTGTAAAGAAAGATAAACTCGAGGCTTTTATAGGTAAATGGTCACAACTAGAGACCATACTCATAAGTGAAATAAATCAAACATACATGTGCAAGCACCTCATTGTTTCTCTAGTGTAAAGCTTGAAAGAGTTAATTTAAACTAGGAGATATGATAGCCATTGTGAATTGATAGGAAAGCACTCAAAGGTAAAGGGTAACTGGGATATGGGAAAAGAGAAGGGAAAAAAGGAGAAAGTTTGTATGTATGTATATGCAGGATAGTTAACATGGCTGTTCTACTGTCTTGTATTTCCTTGCTGAAAGAAACTGTCAATGAGGCCTTGATTGATCAGCTTTGTATGTCTATATCTGTTTTCATGAGAAACTACTTTGAAGATATCAATATGTAATACAACAAGCGTTGTTAATTCCCTACCACTCTGTTTGTAATTCTGTAATGTCTGTACTGATCCTTTGCTATTTTGTAAAATGTTGTCTGTCTGTTAGTATTTTCCTCCTTTTATTTCTAAAATAAAAAAACAAAACAAACAAACAAAAAAAAACAGTGGGGTCAATGGAAGGAGAGAGGAGAGTGCTGCTCACCAGAACCCAGAAGGTGAAGGTTGGGGAGAAGGTGGCTAGAGATCTGAGGCTTCTTTTGCACAGAATAAGAGAGTTTTTTGAGTGTGTCATGGTGACCATGTTTAATAGCAATATATGGCATTTTTGAAAATTGGCAAGGAAGAGATTTTATTTTATTTTATTTTTATTTTTTTATTTTTTGGTTTTTTCTCCGGTACCAGGAACCCAACTCACAACCTTGCGCTTGCCAGGCAGGTGCTTTGCCACTGAGCTAAATCCCCAGCCCCAAGGAAGAGATTTTAAATCTTACCACAAAGTGTGAGAAAAACAAATATATAATTTACTTTATTTAGCCATTCCACAATGTGTGCATATTTCAAAAAGTCATGCTGTGCACAGCAAAAGTGTATGCTATGCCACTGTCCATTAAAAATGAAACTTTGGTTCTGCAGTAACATACGTTCAAATCCAAGGCTTGTCCCTCATTAGCTGCGTACTTTGGCCACCTGGCCAGGCTGAACTGCAATTGTCTCCTATAATAAAAATACAAGGACACTTCACCTTACAGAATTACTGTGAGGATTAAATAGATAACGCTGCATCTCTTCATCTCAGTGGGAGTTGGTGCTGGAGCACTTCCTGGAAATCAACATCCATGCCTCTTCATTTTTCCTGGATAAAATAGCTCAGTATTTGCATATAACTAACGTCTTCCCTTATACTTTAAATCATATCTACATGCTTATAATCTCTAATAAAATGCAAATGCTATGTAAATAGCAGTAACAGTCTATTGTTTAGAGAACAGTGGCAAGAAAAAATTCTGTACATGTTCAGTACTGATACATTTTTAAAATATTTTCAGTCTGTGCTTGGGTGAACTGTAAAAGCAGAGCCATGAATAAAGAGGACTGACTGTTGTACATATTAATCCCTAATAACCGTGATCAGTAGAGAGCAAGTATTCCCCACAGGGTCGTAATTATTACCTCTACTCTTATTTGCAGGTGTCACTTGAATTTAAAAACAACAGCCAGTATTATGCACGTGCTCCTTAAATATCAGAAATTAAGCAGTTTTGCAAAACTGTAATTAATATTGAATTTTTGACCTTGATGAGAATTAGACATTAAAGGTTTTGCATGTGACTTGCATGTATTCTAACAGGTTTTTGCATTGATGTCGCCTACATGAAAATGTATTCTCTAACTTGGTGGCTTGGCTTCCTTTGTAGGTTCCTGTTTCTCAGGTCAAGAGCTGGGTCATGAAAAGGAACAGGAAGTGGAGTGTGGCTCAGTTTCCCTCAGTTTCAGCAGAGCGATGCTGAGCTAACTCTCGGGTGGGCGCAGGCTAAACTCTTGATTCCCAGTAGAAAATGATGTAATGGATGTTTCTTATGGGACTCTCAGAGGAAAGATAACTTTTCCCCAGAGCCCCTTGCTACCACTGTTGCTCTAGAGCAGTGGTGGTGAACCTATGGCATGAGTGCCACAGAGGGCTGTGTGTACCACTGATCGCTCTAAAAGGTTCGCCACCCCTGCCCTAGAGTAATATATGCATGTTTTAACAGGAAAATTAGGAATCTCTAAAGATAACATTTTCAAGATATCTGTAGGCCAACCCCTGTGTGTTCACAAAGTAAAAGGACAGAGCACCCACTATCCCCGCTGTGTCCACACTGACTTTCTTTCTCAGGGAACTGGAAGCCTGGCTCTGGATTCTCCTTAACCTCGGGGGAGTCAGGCAGTCCTATCAGTTCCCTTCAAGAGAGTGGTGAGCTTGTGAGCAACATTTTCTCTACTCCCTGTGTCTTTGTCCGTTCTTCCCATCCTCATCCCTGTGTGTGTCCTGCCTGACGTGGTGTGTGAGGTCTCCAGTCCCTGTCCTAAGGTCACATCCGCCCCTTGGGAACCTCAGTCCAATAATACTCCCCAGCGTTGCGGCCTGCTCCGTACCGGTTCTGCGGAGGTTCGGCCTTTTCTCTAATGTGTTTCCCCACACTGTGGAAAGGCTCCTCCTTCCTCTCAGCCCTGAAAGCAAAGTGGTTTTCTCCCCTTCCCCCACTTCTAGTTCCCCCCAGAGCACGGAATGAAGTGGCACTAGCAGAGCAAACAAAGCTCTGTGGCGGGGCAGCTCACGGAAGCTGAGCCGGCACCTGGCTGCTTCGGGACTCTCAGCAGAACCGGGGCAGAGAGGTGCGGGTTCCCATGGACAGGATCGCCGATTGGAGGACAAAGTGAGGAATAAGCAAGGGTGCTCTGGACCACCTAATTGCTGCCAAAATGGCCGCGAGTCCTACGATGGTAAGCAGTAACCACTTGGCCAGGGGAAGGAGGAGACTTTGAAAGTGCTCGAGGACTGCCGCTGAGGAGTGGCGCAGGCTGGGCTCTCACGTCATTTACAGCTTTTGGCTGCAGGTGTTAGAAAACTCTGACTTAAACTGGTCTTAGTAAAACAGAGAAATTATATTGCTTTAAACAACAGGAAACATGCTAGGCAATTTCTTCTCAGGGTTGCTTAACGCTGTGATCCAAAGGCCTTCGAAGCTCCGGATTCCTTTCCTCCACCGGGTTGGGCCCTCCTCATGAGCTCCAGCATCACTGTTTATTTAGGCCGCAGTGACTGCAGGAATCCTCTGGGGTGTGACATTTCCAAGTGGGCCAGGAGAACCGAGGACGGTCTCTCTCTTCACAGCAAGGAGCCCGTCTCCAGACCCACCATCAGAAGATGGAATCCTGTCCTGCCCCATTCCTCACCCATCCTGGGCAGAAGGGAGTGTGCGGCAAACAGAGACCACCAGATTATCTGAATAAAATAGTGGTTATTTTAGAAGATGATAAATGTTGTGTGCTTGTGTGTGTGTGTGTGCGTGCATGCACGTGAGAGCTGCCATATGCAATGCCCTATGACAAGGGGGCGTTTCAAAGTGATAAGACAGTATCTCTTATATATGTGCAGTTTGGCCGCAATGTTTTCTTGGTAAGAGAAAATTAAGTGTCAGCATTTTGAGAAGGACATTTCACATAAAAAGCTGGATTTTTGCCAGCAAGTTGGTGGCATCATGCTGCCACAGAGCTGGAGCAGCCAGTGCAGGGGCTGGGAGTGGAGGTTTGGGCACGGGGAGGCCCTGTGGCTCAGGGGGCGTCCTCCAGGCCGCAGCCTAGGGCCTGTGCTCCCTGTCCCTTTACCCAGACGCTCGCTCAGGAAGCAAGGTGGCCCGGAGCAGAGCACGGGACACGCAGCTCTTTGGCTGTGGGCTTTGTCACAAAGCAAATCGCAGCCACAGAAATCTGCGTTTTATAACAGCTCTTACCAACTCGATTGCGAAGTCTATAAAGAGACACAGTATAAATACCCTGGGGGGTAAAAGAAGAGGAGAAAAAAAGAAAACTTTCCTAAATACCATAATAAATAAGTGATTTTGTTGTTGTTTTGCTCTGACTTCAGAAATAGTTATCAGCTCGGAATTCAAGCGTTTTTGAGGCAATGAATTCCCCAGCATGGGGTCCTAATAAGAGAACCCTCTCTGCCTAGGGCTAAATATCTGATTTTTGAGGCAGAAGAAAAGCTGGAATGAGGGGATAAGTGCCTACCCTGTTGTGTAAACAGAAAACGAATGGAGAAGAAAGTGTTTATGTCCTATAAAGTCTAAGAGCCACTTAAGGGGATGGCATTACTCGCCAAGGCAGAGTTTGCTGCTAACGGCCATCCCGCTCCGCTCCCTGTGCGGCAGCTGCTCAGATCTGAGAGCGGGAGAGAACTGGCTTCCTGAGTGAGCAGAGGGTCCTCCGGGCCAGGAGAACTGGGGCCTGGCCTCACACCCTTCAGAAGACACTGGGCAAGCTAGGCCGTGTAGGCTAGGAGCACAGTCGTGGTGGCGGCAATGTTTTTCTAAAAAATGATGGCAGCGATCCAATAGAGGAGGTCCTCAGCGGCCTCTCACCCCCCATAACCACCGGCAGGAAAGGAGGCCCTGGAGGGCCCGGATGTGGGCTCACATGTCGCAGTGCTGCTCCCCAGTGCACCGGTCTGAGCGCTTCCTGAGCGGACAGAGTCCAGCTCTGTCCCACTCTGGACCCGGCACAGGGCTACTGGAAGAGTCTCCTGTCAGATCCTTCTGCTCACGTCCACCTTTCAGCCAGAAAACCCCCACCTTTTTTCTACTTCCTCAGAGTGACCTGACAATCAAATCTCGTCAAGCTCTCCACTGCCTTTCGCTCTCACGGGACCGGTTCCCCGTACTGGATCCAGAGGATCAGGACCCCTGCTGCGGTGGGGACTGAGCCGGCAGTACTCACGACTGCCCTTCTGGTGCAGGTGAGAGCCCAAGTGGTTCCTGCAGGGGGCGCCCTACAGACCCAGCTGCGGGCAGCTGCCCAGGTTCTGAGGGCCCAGCGAGCCTCCTTTCTCTGTTGTCCCATAGAAACCGGACAGAACTCTGTGAAAGAACCTCCCGGAGTCACTAATGACTATGATGCGCAAATTCTACGGAAGACTTCCGGTGGGCCGGTGTCCTGGCAAACCCACTGCATGGGCGACTTCCCTTGGGGCTGCAAGGAGCACATGAGCAGCAGGAAAGACCCCATTTCACAGAGCAGGAGAACAGGATCAGGACGCTCATCTTGTCCAAGGAGGGTGGAACAGGGCGGCGGAACTGGGTTTGTTTCACTCAGAGGAGTGGTTTCCCACCTTTGCTGCACATTGGAAACACGAAGTCCTCCTCAAAACGTGTGCATTCCTGGCTGCACCCCTGGCGTTCTGGCTGAAGTACTACGGCTGACAGTGGGTGTGGGCTGTTTAAAAGCTCCCCAGGGGCCTCAAATGTGCAGCAGTTTGGGGACACAGACTCACTTTCCCGATCCTGTAGCTGCCGTCTCATGCCTGAGTTTCCTTCTCACAGGCTGAGGGCAGGAGCTCGTGGCTTTGCCTTCCGAGATCTGGGTGAGGAGCAGCAGCTCAGCCTCCAGCAGACTCCGACACTGGTAAACGTGTCCACGGACAGACAGTCATCAGAACGGGAAAGCCAGTGCCTGTGATGCTTCCTGTCCAGGAGAACGCATCGTCTGCTTTGTTCTGTTTGTGCTCCCGGCCGCCCCAGGTAGGAGGATGAGGAGAGGACAGGCCGGGGCTGCTGCCCGCAGTCCCACCATGCCCTACTGTGTTTCCTCAGCTGGGCTGCATCTGAGCCTCATTCTGGGCCCCGGCTGGTAGTCCTGCCTCACTGACTTGGTCACTGCGTTCACTCACTGGAACCAGGACACGTGATGTTCGCTCAGCAGGCTTCCTGCTTCTCACTCCTGTCTCTGAGAAAATCGTTCAGAGATTTTTTCACACTGACCACGTGTCCACGCACCACTTGCTTTCCAGCAGGCTTCCCAGTGTAAGGCGCAGTCTGATACTGTGACCGAAGGAGTGGATGTTTTCCCTTTCCTCAAGCCACTACCACTCGGCACTTGCTGGCTCTGCGTCCGCTGTCTGAACAAGCGTGGCTCCCAGGCAGACAATTTCTGCAGCTTTATGCCAGCTGTTAGCAGCTCCAAACCTCTGCTCTGACTTTACAAGTAGAGCAAATTCACTTTAATTATCCCAAGGTCACTGTGTCCTCCAAGCACGCCAATTCCCTGTGATGTGTCTTTTCTTAGGTACTTCCAGCCCAGCCTGACTTCCTAATAAAAAACTGCTCAGTGTGACATGATCCCCAGCAGTAGCTGATGAGTTGCACCTGAAATTGATTTAGATGAGTCATGTGATCCTCAAGCTCTTCAGAAACATCAGAGTCAAACTCTGTTTTATGGCCTTTAAGCAGATAATATATATAAGACTTCTAATTAAAGAACTGGATTTCCTGACACTTCTGGGGCTACAGCGCATTACGGATGCTGTTTCAGCATAAAATGGGCCTGCTCCAAGTTGATAAACAAAGAGGTTTATTTTTTTTTGGTCTGTACCTTGAAAACATATCTTATAGAAAATCACATTTGTGTAAATGTTCACAAACGTTGAGGAACCTGCTTAGAACACTATGCTTTGGTTTCATGTTCCTTGGGTAGCAATGATCAGTTCTTGGGCTTCGTTGAGCAATGATTTGGTGACATCTTTAGACACTTATGGCCCCAGGGACTCTTCTATAACTGTGTCACCATTGGATGAAATGGTGACGTGTGTCCAGCCAAACCCTTGGTCCTAAGGGTAGGTCCTGGCTGCTGTCGGGAAAGAACAAGGAGTCCTGATGGAGTTAGAAATGATGATTAGTGAGTCTTTTCAGAAGACCAAGTAAAATAGTGTGCTTGTTTAATAAATAAAATGTCAGTGTCAAGCCTGAACTGAGTATTGTTGAACACCAAGGGGGCAGCAATGATATGGAGGGTGTAAACCGGGAATAAAAGACCACCTCAGCAATTCCACTGAGCGGCAAGGAAACCAGGAGTGAGCCACGCGGGAATGGTTCCAACACGGTGCATCTGTTGGGCACAAGGAAAGGGCCAACGAAAGCACAAGCCTGCAGTTCCTGTGGAAGGAAAAGATGAGAAGGTGCTCAGAATGGGGTGTTACTCCTCTGACAGTGAATAGCCTCTTGAAGTGAGAAAGGATGTGGGAATTAATTTTTCTGTTCTTGGTCCATTGTAAAGCACGGTGGACACTACTCATTTGACTGAAAGTAGATGCATGCGAAGGACAGTAGAATGTAGCCACTTTGGTTTGCAAAGATCTGTGCTCTGATTTTGATGAATAGGAGCAAAGACCAGGGAAGGCTGGGGTGCTGTGTGTGTGACACCGAGGGTCATGTGTGTGCTGTAGGACACAGGGAGAGGCTCATGCAGTGGTCACCTCATCCCCTCCAGCTCTGTGTGCGCATCAACAGCCAGCATCTTTGGCCTCTGGAATTCTTTTAGAAATATGAATAGGAGAAACTAGCATTTCTTCCAGGTCTGTTTTATTGCCACATGAGTGTCATCTCCTAGTGTTTGTCATGTCCTGTCATTCATGGAGTGTCCATGCTGGGGGTCAGTTTTCTACTTTTCCTCACTGCAGTGTTTAGAGGCCGAGCCTAAGTGCATAGCCCTGCTTTATCTGCCCCAATTTTCCTTCTTAAAATCTCTTCTATCTGAAATCTGATAAGAGGGTCCTTTTACTGTGTGAGTTCACAATGAACGAGTGGCATTTGATAGGACATTTTACTTGAAGGTTGTGGAATTTGGAGAATCATCAAGAACTGTAAACATCTCCTGCTCTGTTTTTGTTTTGTATTCCCTCTCTAGCAGCTATCACCTTATGGGCATCTAATGTAGTACAACTGGGGGCTACAAATCTCTCAGCTGAACTGCTTTTAGTGCTATGCATGCAAGCATGTTGTGAACATCGTGTTTTAGTGTCAAGCCTGAAATCCAAAAACAATATTGACATCAAGCTGCTTGGAAACATCTGCAGGTAAGTCTTGTCATTTGCCCGGACAAAAATAAAAATCAATAGAATAATGTTCCAGTTTAGTGGTATGCAGAAATCCAGTTACACTGTGCCAGAAAGCATTCACAGTTGTCTTTCAGGAAGAGAAAAACATTCACAGGATTCTTGGTAGAGAGACAAGCAATGCGCACTCTTAAAAAGAAGATCATAGGAGGATATTCCCTTTCCAAAGGAGAAGCCCATGATCATCTGCACTGAGTGGTTTCTTCACTGAGAAATTGAATTTTAAGGATCAGACCTTGAAAGACCCAAGGAATCATCTGGGGCAGCGCTGCTCAGTGACTTTAGTGGCTGGTGACTCAGCCACCCAGAATAGAGTGCAGCTGTCCTCTGGTTACAGACACCTGTGAACGGGACCATCGGGCAGCTCCCTCTATGCACTGCCCCATGATGGAACCTGAGGCTCTTCCTGCAGTCTTGTCCTCAGGGCCAGCGTATGCTGAGGGCTGAGCAGGCATCGCCACCAATGGGAACCTGTGCCTGAGAGCCAGAGTTTGGTGAGTCCTGCAGATGTGATAGTTGGGCTTGAGAACCGAGGCTCCTAAACCTTGTGTCTCTTCTTCATTTTATTTTTCTAAATTAAGTGGAGATGAAGCCACCACTCCCAAGGGGCAAGCAAGTCCCCTCAGAGCTCCTTCACTAGCCAGCAGGCAGCTGCATGGCTCTGCGGTTCAGGAGGGAGAAGACCTCTGGTCAAGAGAGACGAGCTGGCTAATTCATTATTCAAATGAATGCGGCTTCTTCTCAGAGGCACTGGCAAAGTTCTTTCCGTTTTGATGCTCAACCTCTGGCCCAGGCTTCGTGGAAATTCATGCTGAACACTGCTTATCTTGATGCCGTTACAGCCTGAGGTTGCAGGCCACACGGGTGACCACTCCCTCTGGAAAGGGAGCCGGTGTTGTGCTGCAGGGCTGGGGCGGGGGCTTGCACTGTGGGTGGACAGAGCAGCAGGCATCCTCTAGGGCTGAGGAACCCGATTAAAGCAGCGCGGAAATCCACAGCCCCCTGCTGAGGTGGCTGCCTAAGGTGCAGGACCCAAACCCAGACTTGGAAGAGGCAGGAGAAAGTGTCCTAGGAGCTTAGTGTGCCCCGTGGTTCGAAGAGGGCTTTACCTAGGCAGCATCCGGGATGCTGAGTTGTCAACCGGACCCACCTCTGCTAAGCAGTTAGGGCTCCTCTGGTACTGAACCTTATTCCTCTTAATGTGGAAAAAACAAAAGGCTGGCTTTCCCCGTGTCATGATTCTCAATTCTTTTTTTTTTTTTTTCCAGGTTTGACATTGACCCTTTTCAGTTTAACAAATTTAATTCATGTTTCTTGCACTCTAAATGTCTCTTGCTAATGATGGCACAGGTTGTCTTCATTGTTGTTCTGCATATATGTAGCATATGTTGGATGCTGGAAATCATAACTCATAGCCAGAAAGGACACAAAGGACTAGGATCTGAAATGCTCCTCCCAGAGGCCGTGTGATATTTTCCCAGACTGAGGAGCAGCTCAGTAAGCAAGAGATCCAACTTATTGGAGAGGACCCATGGAAGAGCTGAGGTTTGTGTTCTCAGGTAGATTAAGCTGAGAGAAGGCAAGAAGAGAGAGCAGTGAAGTTTTCCTTTGCAAATAAATAGCCTGTTGCAAATTCAGAAGCCACCTGTGTACAGAGAGAACAGGGAATTAAGCTCTTAGTTTTTATTTTGCCAACAGCCTGGATTAAAACCTCACAAGAGAATCATCTTTTAATCCAACAGAATAGGCTGGGTATATAGCTTGAGGGCACAGCACTTGCCTGGCAAGCTCAAGGTCCTGAGTTCAACTCCCAGTACCATAGAAGAAATGCAACAGAACATTTGTGAAGTAGAGTTCATCAATACAGTACCACAGCAAACATTTCTCACATCCCAGTTCAGGAGCCAAGCCACGCTGAAGCTCCGGGCTCAGATGAACAGTCCCTGCCTGTCTGGTGGTGATTCCTGTTCTTCTTTAGGGCTATCTCAGTTAATTATGTGTATATGCAGGGGTGTGTGCGTGTGTGTGGTTATGGGGTGTTTGTCTCAGTGTATGTTTGGTGTGTGTTTCTGTTAGGTGTGCACTAATGGGCATGGTTGTCCTTATGTGTGTATTTATTTATGAGCTTGTACTTATGTGTCTATGTGTGTGTTTACATGGGTTGAAATATAGACATTTGTGTAGATGTCCTCATGCGTGTGTGGGGTGTTGATATTTATGCACATGCTTATACATTTATATGCATTTGATACCTTGTTTTCTCTTCAGATCATATAAATCTTTTGCCTTTTACATTTATATGCATTTGTGCTTGTGTTTATGCGTGAGTGCATTCATGTGTGTTTGCTTGTGTGTTTACATATTCCATGTGTGTGTGTGTGTGTGTGTGTGTATGTGTGTGTGTGTGTGTGTGTGTGTGTGTGTGTATGTATAAGGACTCAGACCCTCTGTTAATCATCTATACATTTTCCCAAACTGCTGGCAACGGGTTTGCCATTCCAGCAAGTGGCAAGATGAAGAGAGAAATCTTAGCAACCAAAGGTTCCAATTCCTGATCTGTCTTAATTACTCCCCTCACCAACCTCTCCCTCACAGCCCCTCTGGCCACCTGGAGTAAAGGGCAGTGGGTGTCGGGTCTGCACAGCAACTGAGGGAAACAGCAGCCTCCGTTCTCGGGGAGCTGAGCCCTAGTGCGCCCCACGCTCACAAACCCATTCCTCCCTGTCAGTTACTCCTCAGGTCTGTGAAAGAGATCTTTTTGTCTAACCACGCATCCAGCTCTTTATCTAAAGGGAAGTGGGAGAGCTGAGCTGCTGGCCACTGGAGCTCTGCCCAGATCTCAGCGTGCACATCTAACTTCTAGAATAATTGGACTGGAAGATAGGAGGAACACAGAACAGTTGAAATGAGATTCAAGGAAAAGAAAGCATTTTTATGTAGAGGTTTATTTGCAAAGTGCAAATACTGCACGTAAAATACCTTGGGACTCAATTTCTTAGTACCTCCTGAAGATTTCTTCCTGCGTTTATACAAATTATATGGGTCATGATGGGGTGTTGATGTTTTGCTTAAAAATTAAAATATATACTGAAGTGCAGAGAACAGTCTCATGTAAACTCTCCCCAGATGGAGACAAGTGGGGTGATGTTGCTTTCTAGACGGGAAATGATGAGCTCAGGGCTTCGGAACCCACGGGGGACACTGTCTTCTCACTCAGAGAAGCCACCGTGCTACCCATAAGCACAACTAGCCAATCTGTTTTGAAGGAGACCCTTAAATATCTCTGAGTGTAATTGCTGGTCTGGGACCTCGGATTAGATAAAATGATTATTTTATTGTAAATTGACAGCTTGCTCTTTAGATATTGCAGAAATGGAGTTTAGAAACCATCTTTTCATTTACTGGGAGCAGGAACTTTCCAGTAAGATTATTGTTTTGAAATGCAGGGGTCATGTGAGGCTGGCTTGTTTGGCTTTATTTCTGTAGAATGCTTGACATCACATCACAGGTTGACCTGACACTGTGCCTTTTATTTGTTTGATCTTAAATGATGCAAAACACGGGAGTTTACCTGTGTCAGTATGCTCGGTTTGGAAACCGCCCAGGAGGTTGCGGAGGCTCACGTCTGGGTGTGCCTGGTGGTCATGGAGGCGTGGCCTTGGGGCTGTATCTGGTCCTACACCCCCCCCCTCTGGCTCTGTTCCACCTGCTGTTTCCTGCCCAGCAAGACCTGAGCTGCTTTGCTCCACTTTACCCTCCCGCCATGATGCCCCTGTCCTAGAGCCAGCTGACTGTGGACTGAATCCCCTGAAAATGAAACACGAGCTCTGTTACCCTTTTCCTTTGTAAAGTCGTAGGTGACAGATATGGTGCTTCAGCAACTCAAAAGCTGACTAGTCTGTAACTTTGATATTTTATTGCAAAATTGGTATAAAAGAACCCACTTCCCTTGTAATGAAATCTGACTACAGGAAATAATAAAGACATATGGGTATCAACACGGCCTATATAACACACTTAAGTTACACCTGCTTGCATCATTCACAAGGGAATTCTTCTTCCCCCTCTCAGTTCCATTTGAGAGTGTCTATTCCATCTTGGTTTCACGTCTCTTCCTGGGCAAGACTAGGATTTTCCTATGTAAAATATTTCAGGCAACATGGAACAGACACGATTGACATGGTTAGGGACATTGCCCATCACGCTGTCCCTTTATTTCATTCTTCTGCTGGTGAAAGTTTCCATAGCAAATCTGTCTGATGGCAGTGGGCCTGCCCCTCACCCTGCACTCAGCTGACTGAAGGTGCAGACTCAGGCAGCCTAGTGGCGCATGGACAGATGGCGGTGTTGACAACCAGAACTCAAGGGTCTCCTCTCAGCACAGGAAGTGGACTCCAAGTCTGGCCACACTGGGTCCCCCAACACCCACTCTCTTGGAATGGTCAGCTTACATGGGAGCCATAGTTTTGCCTTCATCACTGTAAACTGCACCTTGAATTCCAGAAACAAACAGAAGGCCCAGCACTTGTGATGGGTGATATCCAGGAAAGTCCCTCACAACTTTGGAAATGTGGGCAAACTTTAAAACATAAAAGGGCAGGTACTAGAAATAAAGATTAACAAATAAATGATGAAATAAATCCAAGAGAAAATAACTTGTTATGAAACGCTAGGAGATGCACAGTTTCACCTTCCTTACCGGTATTCAGAACCCATTCACACCATCTCAGTGGGGAAGCAGCAACCACTGTGCTGCTTGTTTGAAATGCATCTCTAAACAGCATGGCGCACTCTCATACCTTAGTGTGTTTATCAGATACAGACTCTGAGCACTGGGTGAGTTCTGGACTCCAAAGGCAGGCGTGGGCTTGGGAGAATTAGGAGAAGACCCCAGGGAACTCCCTGAGAAAATCCTGCCTGAATGCAGCCATGAATGGTGGGAGAAAGGACAGAGATTTCAACTGTCATCTCAAGAGGAAGCTGGTGGCTGCTGGGCAGGATGTGTTCACCTGGGCCATGGACACTGAAGGAGAGGGCTCAGCCAGCAGGGGTCTTCTGATGAGACAGAAGATACTGCACTGATACTGGCTGGGTTCAGACACTATGCAGTTCTTTTACCAAATTCGTAGCTTACATAAGACCTGCCCTCACCCTAGTCTTTACTCAATGCCCTGCTCAGTGTCCAGAGCACAGCAGACTGCTAAAAGACTAATACACACAAGAAAAGGAAAGAAGCCAGAAGCACTTCCAGCACAAGGTCACAGCCGGAGGCTGGCCCAGGCTGTGTGTGTGAGAGGGGCAGGGTGCGTACAGGTACATCGGGAGCATGGTTCTGATTTGTATCTTGAGCTGTATGACTGTGCTCATTCTCCAACTGACCCTGGATGGGAGAACACAACTGGCTGGCAGCAGAGTTGAGGAGTGTTTATATACGAGACATTTCTGACACCCCAATAGCATCTGTGGGGGTTTCTATAAGACCCCTCAGTTTTAATAATTTGCTGGAGAGATGCAAAGAACTCAGAAAAATGGCGCCCCTGTGATATAGCTTTATTATAGAAAATGATGAACATGAGAACCTGCCAAGAGAGAGCCAGAGGCAGGGTTCCAGGATGAAGCTGCAGATGTCCCTTTCATCCTGGGCAGAGTTACCAGCTATGTGGTGTGACAGCAGAGAGCAGTGGCAGCTAGGAGGTGCCCCTGGGACTCAGAGTCCACAGACTGTGTCACGTCTTCCTTACACAGAGATGACGGGTGCAGCCATGCCACATGACCGAGTGCCGTCCCCAGCTCTTTGCCCCCCACGGAGCTTGGGGTGATGTTATCTACATTAAACCCCAAACCTCTAAGCACGGGGTATTCTTTTGGGACTGCCTGCCCCCTCCCCTGGGTCATCTCAGGAGAATGGATTGTCAGTGTGATCTAAGGGGTCTGAAGGAAAAACAGACCCACTGGCCACTGTGGAGATTTCAGGGACTGAGAGGCTAAGTCCCAAGACCAAGGCAAAGCACAGAGGCCCCCGTGTGTAAAGGTAATTCTTCACTACAGAGTGGCTTATTAGCAAAGCTACGTTTTGTAGAGACAGAGGGTAAAATTATCTCATGGATGGAATAACCCGAAGAAGGACAATGGGAAGGAACAGAAAATGTGGGCTATCGTCCTTGTCATACCGAGCATATTCTTGTCAGTCATCCATGTGACAGGAAATGGACTGTGGTCATACTGCATGGAGCCGTAGTGGTAAAATCCTTACCCATTCTTCCTCCTGTCGCTCACTGTGTTTCCAAGGAGATGTGTCAGTCAGCTTCGCATCACTCACTATAACAAAATATCTGAGAGCAGTAACTCAGAGGGGGAAGGTTTATTTGGGCTCAGGGTTTCAGAGGGTTTGGTCCTTGGTCAGCGGCTGCAATGCTTCAGGCTTGTAGTGAGGGAGAAACTTGAAGGCAGAAGGGCTTCACATAAAAATGCTTCAGGAAAAAGGATAAAGATAAAAAGCAAGACAAGAAGGGACTGGGTACCCTGTGTGCTTCCCAAGGCAATGCCGCTGATGTGCTTTGTCTAATTAGGCACTACCTCCCAAGGAGCCTATTGATCTAGAGCTGATCAGGGGAGTAACCCACTGAGGATGCTGGAGCCCTCACTATCCAATCATCTCCCCTAAATCTCACCTCTGAACACAACCGCACGGGGGAAGAAAGCCTGAGGACCTCAGTCTCGGGGAACCTATCACAGCCAGACGGTGCTGGGAGGCCCAAGTGTGATGCTGGATTTGGCCTCCATCTTTCTTGCATGACGTCACAAGGAACCAGGGTCAGATGCTGACTTGAACTTGCAGACTCTTCTTAATGCTCACCCAGTTCCTGATCTCCTCTCTTCAAGAACTTTGGTGGAAGGTAAGTCAGAATGTCAGTTGCATTGATGGATATTGACCCTAGGCCCTAGAACCTGCCCACTAGCTGAGTGTGGCAGAACTGCGGCTAGGATCCAGGACTTGCTCCCACCCCATGCCTCACCCCAGTAACCCGAGCGCAATCCCATCGCTACTTCCCGGGACATGAGAATGAGGCCGCTACACCTGTGGAGCTGAGAGCAGAAAACTGGTCCACTCCTTTCTCTGTGCCGCCCCTGCGGGACGTTGGCTGGAGTAAAAGTTTGGGTAATCCCCACATGTGCCAAGCGAAGAAAATCTTAAAGTCAGTCATTGGTGGTAGCACATTTTCAGGGCAGCTCCAGAAGCGAATGCCACCATCAGATTCTGCTGCACGGAGGTGGATGGGAAGGAGGGGGCGACTTGGGGAGGGGGCTGGGAGAGGAGCTGAGCCAGGGGGTCCGGAGACCCTGAACACACGTCAGCCCAGCCCGGGTGAGTATTCATTCGTCCAAGAAGCAGTCTGGCTGCAGCCCGTTGAGCGTGACTGTGTGAACCAGAAAACAAAAGCCCAGGAGCTCATTATCAGGAGCTGACTTGGGAAAGTTCGCAGAAGTTCTGAAGTGATTAAGATTGCATTTGAATAATGCTATGAGCGTTCGTATTTCCTTTATTGGGAAGCTGCTCTGGAGCTCCCAGCAGCACTCCCTCCTGTGGAATGCCTGTTGGCCTTGGGCCCAGCAGCACTTGGAGGAAGAGTTAGAAGTGTTATTTTTAACTCATCATTATTAGCGGAAACACACATCTGGAACATTGTGAGGAGTGATTACTAGCTGTTCAGCTGAAAAATAGCCTGGTGTCTGCAGTGCATCATTTTCCAATTATTTTGATATTTTTCAGTGCCTTAAATAGTAAAGGCATATAACATCCAGCTCATTTAATCTCCCTAAATTATACTTTCTCCATCTGCTGTGGTCCTACACTTTCATAAACTCTCTACTTTTTGTAAGCTCGGGAGAATCATGGAAGATATCAAGAGAGCTCGATTTTGGTCTGTTTTTGTTTCTCTTTTAGTTTCTCAGGAGAAGAATTGATATATTAGAAAAAATTTTGCTATTTTAAGCCTGCTGAGGTAGTCTGGGGGTTTTTACAAGGTCACTTACCAACCTGACAAAGACAAATGTGTTTTTGTAGCATTTCTGTTATGAGATATTATGAAGCACTCTGGTATTAGAAAGCTGCGCTTTCACTGGAAATTTAAAAAGCCGGATATCCCACTCCCATAACCCAATTACAGATCTCTATGGCTTGGATACGTCTATCATTCTTCCTTGCAGAAGCTGTCGGTGTCACATACGCAGGTCGGAGCTGTGAAAGTTTGCACGGGGGCCGTGGCGGGTCCGTGCCCTTGGCTGAGTACTTACCACAAATAAGTCAGCACTCACAGAAGCAGAGAAAGTTCTGAAGCAATCAGATTTGCGAAGGTGATGACCGCATGCATTCATTTCATGGTGGAAGAGCTACGAGATCCTGCAAAAGCAGCATGTGCACGCGCAGAGGGAGGGTAGTTGTGCTAAGGTCGACTTGGTGGAAAGTGGCAGGCAATGCTCTCTACTTTTATTTGTTATTGTTTCTTCTTAAACTTTGGGACATATGGGAGAGCTACGTGCAGACTCAAAATATGCTCATTGTAAGTTGTAAATTGTAGAGTTCCACATTTAGAAATTCAGCTTCCTTGCAAACCCTCCAGTGTGACCTGGTATAGGTGACAGTGAGCACTCAAGCAGGAGGATTTACAAGGCAGGACTGTACAACCTCAGACAAGACAGCTGGCGCTTTGGAAGGACTGTGTTGCATTAGAAGCCCTCTGACGTCTCGGGACACCCACTTACTTACATCTTCCCTTTCTAACACCTTCAGCCTCCTGGACTGGTTCTGATGTATGTCATCTCTTCCTCTAAAATGGCTGCCAGAGCTCCTACCATCACATCCTCATAAGCCATATTCAAAAAAAGTACTAAACTCAGGTTTCAACATGTATTTTTCTTTATTTATGAATAAATACCTTTAAAGAAATGCCCAGGAAATAGTCCCCGTAGGTGTCTTTAATGAGGATTTAGCCATGTGCTACTGACAAAGGCATTCAGAAAGCCTCTCAACTTAGTGAGTTCTATCAGAAAAAAAGTGCAATACGTGAGGATCAGCAATAGAAAGTGTTTTCTATGCGTATCAAGCTTTCTAAGTTTTAGTTGAACCATGTTTTACTCTCAAAATATCCTGTTATGAATACTTTGCAATGTCCTTAATTTGAAATGTCCTTAATTTTTTCAATGTCCTTAATTTGAAACTAATGACAATTTGGATAAGGGTAAAGAATTAGGTAAGAAATATCCCATAAGCAAAGAAAATATTTCTAAATTAGTAGACAAAATGACAAAAGCACAGAAATAACAAAACCAATTCCAAAGTATAAATAAACAGGCCCTGTTTATTTGTACTAACCTTACTTAATATAATATCGATCACTTAATATTACCTAGTCATTAAAGGTTTATGGAATAAATTAATGTGGTTTGAGGTTTTAAATTTTCATTTGAGCTATAATAGGTATTATATCAATAATTATCATAGTTGATTTAAAATCTTTAATAATTCAAATTATAACTAATGGAGAATTAATGTTTCAATTAGAAAGCATGGAATTTTTCTGCACTTCCTAATTTTCAACAGAGATTTCTTCAAAAAGGAAAATAAATCCATGACAAATGAGCTCCTTCCTTGCTTGGATCATGGGCATTTGTCACACTGTGCCTACCCCACGCTGGTTCTTCTTCTGTAATGACACATGCTCAGCCTCTTGCAGGCCAACTCAGGCCAAATGAGAAAGTTAAACACCAGACTGAGAGGTGTAGAATTTTGAGACAGTTCTCCTCAGTGTCATATTGAGCACTTGTGCTGTGATTGGACAGCTTAACTCTGCTGCACCCAGCATACTAATAGCCTTCACCAATGGGAAAAATCACGCCCAACATACAGAGATTCCTCACCATCTGCCTGGCACGGGATATCTCTCTGGTAGAGCTAAAAGAAAACCTGAGAACAGCGGTACATGTTTCTCTGCTCCGTCTCCTAAACCCTTGGATTGTGGTCCAGCAAATTCTTTAATCCTCCATAAATCATCCATGAACTGTAAAATTTAGGGCCCATGGGTAATCACTCAAGAATCTTATCCAAAGCAGTCAAGCTTTGTTTTGTATTTACACCTACTCCCTAAGACAAATGTAAACTTCATATACTGTATACATGGACTAATAGAATAAAAAAGCCAAAAACACTTCTTAAGAAAAGATTCCTATCTGACATGTTTGTCATGTCTCCTCATTACCATGGAGCTCTAGATGATCCTTTTGTATAAGGCTGTACTGTGGTTCCTCATACAGCCTTTCTGTCTGCTGTCACTGTCATGAGTGGAGTTGAAATGGGAAACATAGTGCCAACAGTGGTTTTCTTAATTTTATTTTCCCCTCACTCCCTTCCAACGAATGAAACATGATTGGTTGGGACTAAACTTGTGATACAACTCCTTGTTGCCTGGGATTGGTTCAGGGGTGGGCATGTGACCTGACAGTGGCCAATGAGGCAAAAGAAGTCACAAATGGAACTTTGGGTAGATAAAAAGAATCAACATCAACAAAACGAAGATAAGGGGAAAATAAAGACAGAAAGCAAAGTAAACAATTACGGAAAGAAACAGAAACTTTATAAGAAAAGCCAGATGGATCTCTCCAAAAAACGTTTTATATTTTCTGTGCCTAGGTTCTTCCTGCTTTGAAGGATAATAGATTTGATGTGGGAATCCCAGTCAGCCATGTTTATCTAAGCAAGAAAATGGGGTAAATAGCTCAGGTCAGACTGGGGTTCCTGGGAAATGCAATCCTCTAGGCTGTTGGTCACACAGATTCCTCTGAACCCCAGTCTTTATCGCTGTGCTCTTCACTGTAGTCACCATCCTAACAGGTGCAAAGGAAAGTCAGGTCTTGACTGGATTCTTACTCCATATGCTGCCCTGGATTCCAAGGAAAGCCAATGAGAGCTGCTGGTTGAGAGATATTCAGTCTCTGAAGGAGATGTTTCTTGAGCATCATCTAAGGTCTTATGGCTCATCACCTGTAGAAGGATGTGTATCAGAAGACACTGTTTACTTCTGTACCGTCAGAGTCAGCTCTTATGCCCTGGTGCCGATCTCAATGAAGGAAAACAGATTTTTCTGGCTAAGGAATATTGATGATGCCCCTGTTTTTCAAACAGATTTTGTAAGCAATAATGTTTAATGAGCATGATTCAAACACTGTGTATATATTTGCAGATGCACATGTTGTATACAAGCAAAGATCAGCCCGTAGATGTTTCTGTCACTTTAATTCCAGATGTGAAGACAAGAAATCCATAAATGGTTGATATGACTTGAAAAGTATCAGGTTCTTTTCAGAAAAAGCAGGAGTTAGGGCAGTAGTTCATGAAAAATGCTATTGTTGGTCAACAAATGTTGGAACCACTCAATATTATGATGATAAATCAGAACTATTTGGGTGTTTGCGAAGGTAGAGTAGTCAGATCCTGCCTGAAGGATGAGAGATCAGGCACGTGGCTGACTTGCTTTAGAAACTCATGAGGAGGGCAGCTTTCTGGTTTTCTGTACCATATGCCTACGTCACTCTTGCCCTTTCTCAATTACTATTCTTTATGTGGCACTTTCTTATTTTCAGTCTTAGGCTGAATGTTCTTATAACTCTGCCCATAATTACTATAAAGAATTACACTGTCACCTATATCACTTGCCAAGAATAGAAGGGAATTATGGAAATGAGTACAACAGCAGGGCAAAGCCTAACCCCTAAGTGCTACTACCTGCCTCAGGTCTGAGGCCGAGTTCTGCTTCCTTTATGTTAAAAGCAGGATTTGGGTCGGGGTGAAGGAGGATTCTGGAGTACCAGGAGGATTTGCAGATATGAATCAGCAGAGAGAGAAAACCCTGGGCGTAGTGAGAAGAACAGAAAGGCTGTGTTTAGGGAATGGCTTAGCGTCGGGATTGACCTAATCAGATCTTGGTCACTGTCCCCCTCTCTGTACTGAAAGGTGTGCGCGTGGGCCATGTGGCCCAGTTTGGGCCATGAATCATTAAGACATAGCTTCCAGGGCCTTCTAGGAAATATTTTTCTCTTTCATGATACTCATAATACAAAAAAAGCTCATATTTTCCCATGTTCTCCTTCTTGTTTTAGAGGCTGTTTGGGAAGAGAGATTCAGAAAGATGGCAGGAGCTTAACTGCTGATGACAAAAGTAGTTCTGAACTCGCTGCAGCGCTCTTAATGAAATGACTCCTGTGCTTTCGGTTTAAGGGACTATTGCTTGAGTTTTCTGTGCATCGCATCTGGACACACTAACGATTAAGTCTGTTATGTTTCGCCCATTATGCCACGGTTATTCCCACTGTTAGCTCTGCACATCCTGTTCTCTCCCATCAATTTATACAAATCTCAGCTATTACTTAGTTGCCCAAAACTCAGGTGGACTTGTGTGTGCTAGAATATTTTTGGAGGAGACTCTAATAAAACAAACACATTCCACAAAAAATGCAAAGAAAATATCTTAGGACGTTGCCTCAATCTGGATTCCACGATGAAGCTGGAGCCAGTAAGACTGAGGAGGTATCAGGTGTTTGTTTTGTTGTTGTTGCTATTTTGTCTTTTTGAGACAGGGTCTCACTTTGCAGCTCAGGCTGGCCTTGAGTTGGCTTTGTAGCCCAGGCTGGTCTTGAACTCGCAACGATCCTCCTGCCTCAGCCTCCCAAGTGCTGGGATTACAGGCATGAGCCACCACATCTGGCTTCTAATGAGTTTCAAGGGTTTAAAATCAGAATTATACCCATGTGGGGCAGAGAGAGGGAAACTCTGGAAAATGGTGGCTGGAGGGGGACAGAACTCATCAGTGGTCACTTCAGAAAGAAGCGGTGGGAAGCTGGGTTCAGAGAGAAGCCCAACAAGCTGCTTTGGATTTTCAGAGCGGTCTCTACAGCCAGCACACCTCCCTCACCTACCTGTGTGGCCTCCAGAGAGGACAGCTTTCACTTCTTGTCTCACACTCTGCTTTGTCTCCTCTCATGGTAAGGGATTTCAGGAAAGTGGAACCTGGGCTTCTAAGGGAGAACTGAGAGAGAGAGGACTTAAATTAACAAAAATTAACCTAACCGATTTACTTGTGCCAATGAAAGAGCAAGAACAAGTTGGAACTGTCTTTTAACCACCCACCCACCCATCCATCCATTCATGAAATACTGAATTTCCATGAACCATACTTCTGTGCCTGTGATGACAATTACTACTGAATGATTTGTGCTCCTGTAAAACTTGTGTTCAAACTCTACCTGAAATGTGGTTGTATTTGCAGGTGGCAGTTCTTGGAGGAGGTGAAGTTTAGATGAAGTCCTGAGTGTAGAGACTTTGTGATAGGGTTAGCGTCCTTTATAAGCTCTCTCTCCCTCCCTCCCCCTCTCCCTGTCCCTGTCCCTGTCTCTCTCCCTCTCCCTCTTCAACTCCCTTTCCCTCTCCCTCTCTTTCTAGAGATATAAAGCTGCCATGTATGACCCAGGAAGAGAGCTTTCACCAGAGCCTGACCAGGGTGGCAAGCTGTCACTCAGATCTTGGACTTTCAGCCTCCAAAACTATAGGACATGTTTCTGTCACACCACGCACTCTGTGCTGTTTAACGATGGCAGCCTCAGCTATTCAAACAGCGGTAAATAAAGAAGATGTGATCTGTGTTTATTTTTGTTTCCATGATTAGATGTTGCTGCTGCTGATGGTGGGTGATGGTGATGACAGCAATGGTGCCAACGATGATGATGATGATCGTGATAACGGTTATGGTGTAGATGATGAGAGCGGTGATAGTGGTGATGGTGGTGATGTGATGGTGATGATGATGGTGATGATGACTTCCAACTGCTCACTGATAAAGGCTTGCAGTAGATTTCATTTTCCTAGGAAATAAATTGCATGATGACTATCAATGTTAACTGTTCAGGAGGCCTATTTTGGTCTGTTTAGTTATAAATTTCTGTCTGAGCTCATGTAGATGAAGACTTGCAAAAATGAGATGATTAAGAAGGAGGAGGAGGACTAGAAGAAAGTGACAATCTCTGTTTTTCTTTTCCTTTTCTATTTTCTCTTTGAACTTAAGATTCTTGTGGTACTAGCCTCTCTAGATTCAGGGAAGTTGGACTACCTAACATTCAACTTCTTCTTCTCTTTCCCGTACCTTACCTTTTCTCTTCTCCTTCTCTTGTCACTGAACATGAGCTAATCATCTTGGGGCAACCAGGTACCAGGCGTTTATGATGCTGATTAAGAGAAAGTATCCTGAGTTTCAGCTCCAGTTTCCTTGAGCCAGAGGGTGATGGTAGCCCCTCCCCTGTGAGGAGGAAGGCCAGTAGGCAGTCAGGCACGCCTGTGAGCATCACAGGACAGAAAAACTGAACACAGTTCGCATCAGGGGTTCTGAGTTGGACTTGACATTTTCACAACTTCGCATTAGTGGCGCCTGCAGCGAAAATGTTGATTTATGTTCAGATGCAAATAAAGCAAGGGGCATGAGCAGAACCAGCAATTCTTGTGTGTAAATGCAGGACCTGCCTTAATGAATGTCGAGTACTTCAAGGTTTTTACATGAGCAGATCGCTGGCATCCAGAATGGAGAAATAAACACATCAAGATAGAAACCCACTCTAAATGTGAGTTGCCGGGCAGGGGAGGCTGTGTCATTTACTGGGTTAGTTGAAGAGCTGCACACAGCCTAGGGTGGTCATTCTGCTGTGCAGGCTGAGGGTGAGATGAGAAGGGAGGCCTGGGGACGCTTTGCACATGTCCCTCTTATTGCTTCATCTTATTTATAGTGCTGGGAAGAATCCACCACTCAGAGCTGGAAATTAATATCACACTTGTGTAATATCAGAAGGAAATGAGAGGATATGAAATGGAAATGCTGTGCCTCAGAACAATAACCCCCGTGACTCAGTTAAGTGGGTTGCGTGCAGGCTGAGTGACCAGCTGCTGGTCTGTGCCACCCCAGCCCCCTCAGTGGATGGGAACACAGGTGCCAGGCTGACCAGCAGGAGGACTTCAGCTGAGCCAGGTCTCCTGGGCTCCAGATCTTGGAATTATTTGGAGATATTGACAGATTAAAATTCAGAAGTAGCTGCAACTCACAGATATTGTGGAATCTTCCCAAATTCCCCAAGTTAATTTATCACCGAAGATAAAAAATTCCAGTCACTTCTGCTGTGCATTGGAAAGTCAGATAGTGAATCCATATGTGTTCCTAAGGTGCATTTTGAGAACATTTGCTGAGGATTACAAATGCTTCCAGAACGTACCTCTCCACATCCACAACAACATTAAGTGGAGACATCAGGGATGGAACCGTGCACATCTGTCTAAGCAAAATCACTCACATGTAACGCTCTGGCCTCAGACACCGTGCAGGACTGTGGCTGAGTGTGAATCAGCACGATGCTTGCGAGAGAGGGGAGGAGGAAGATGCATACGGGTTGCAGACTCACATCTCACTGTGACTCCAGGGATCTCAAGGAGTCATGCTTGGGAATTTTAAATAAAAAATGATAAAAAGGACTGGGCATGTAGCTTGTGTAGAGCACTGATCTAGCATGAGTGAGGCTCTGGATTTCTTCTGCAGCATGGAAAGAAAGAAGAAGGAAAGGAAGAAAGGAAGAAAGGAAGAAAAGAAGAAAGGAAGAAAGGAAGAAAGGAAGAAAGGAAGAAAGGAAGAAAGAAAGAAAGAAAGAAAGAAAGAAAGAAAGAAAGAAAGAAAGAAAAGAAAGAAAGAAAGAGGAAGGGAGGGGAAGGCAGAGATGATGAAAGGAAGAGAAAGAGAAGGTGGAAAGAAAGAAAAAGGAAGAAAGGAGTAAAAAAGGAATAAAAAGAGGGAAGAAGGGAGAAAGGAAGGAAGGAAATACATGAATTGCACCTGTGACAGAGGACCTGCTTTCTTCCTGGCCATCAGAGCAGCCACACACCCTCTTCTCAGTATATCAGACTCTTACCATTTTCTCTAATGTGCTCATGGGGATGTAGCATTTGTCCTTCCTTTACCCAGGCATTGCTGCTGAGATGGCTTTATATTCAGAGTATATAGAAAAGTAAAAACATCCTATTTTCCCTGGAGATATAATAACTATTCCCATGCTCCTTCCGCAATGAAAAGAAAGGTGGGGCAGGTTCTGGCTTTCTCTTTTTGGGTCTGAATTCTTCACTGGAACTAGCTACTTCCCCCTCACTTGTGCTACCCTGGCTCTCATGTGATGACAAAAATCACAGAGCCTGTGCGTGAGGTTTTGCTAGGTGCTCTGGGTCCCAGCCTTTCTTTCCACCAGAGAGCAGGAAGGACATCAGACAAGGTAGATTTGACCTCAAAGCCAGTAGTCAGGACAGTCAGCTCTCTCTCTTCACCTGTTTGCTCTGCATTCAACTGTTCCTAACATACTGGAGTTGTTCACACAGCCTGAAGGCATAGGTGTGCCAGTCAGTTTCTCATGGCTGTTACAAAATACTTGAAGGAAATAACTAAGGAGGAAAGGTCTACTTTGGAGCACAGGTCCAGAGATTTTAGTCCATGGCTGCCTGGCTCTGTTGCTTGTAGGCCTCTGAGGAGGCAGAACCACCCTGGTGGGGGGGTTGTGGTGAAGGAAACCTGCTCACCTTCTGGCATCTAGGAAGCAGAGAAAGAGGGACTGGGACCCAAGGCCACACCCAGATCCCTCTCCCTAACATTAGGTGCAACCTGCTAGGTTTCCAGCACTTCCCAATAACCTTAAAATATGGACCCATGAATGAGTGAATTCATTGCCACTGTGGGGGTCAGAGGGCCTGTGCTCCAATCACAGCATGGAACCCTGCCCTGTGAGCACTGCTGCCCACACTGGACCAAGTCTTCAGCACGTGAGATCTTGGGTGGAATCGAAAATAAACCATCACAGTGGAGGCAGAGGTGATGGACATTCCTCTGATGAGCAGGGCTTGTGCAGGATCCTCTGTGGAGCAGGGGACACACGTAGAGTGAGAGCAGGAAGTAGTCGGGATTGCGGATCTCGAGATTTGTTAAAAATTCTCCAGCCCATGCTCATGATGAGGTGATGACTGGGTTTTCAATTTCCTATGTGTTGTTCTCGTCTACTCCTGGATCCTCCGTTCTGGCCCCCATGAAAGGGGCTGGTCCTTGCACACCCCATTTCCCTGCTTTTCATACCCATTCTGATTAGAATTTAAGCAGCTGGGGCAATGATGGGGAGTGGGGACAGAGGCAGACAAGAGCCCACAGTACTTCTTTCCCCTCCTCTCTCTCCTGTGCAGAATGTTGCCACTTCATATAAGGGCCTGAGCCTCTAGGGATGGCAGGATCTCTGGGGTGCTAGCACCAGTCACTCAAGAACTGCGAGATGAAGGCAGGGCTGACCCAGCTGCCAGGAGCACAGCAGCTCATGCAGGCTCTGGCTCTTCCCAAGTGCACGAGCCGAAGCTTCCAGCTCTCCCCTCTGTGTGCACTCCACCCCAGTGTGGACTCATCAGCTAATGCACGTTTGTATATTTCTTCTTAATTTTTTGTCATGATCTCTACATTTTCTGTAATATTTTGTGTATTTATGAAAATGTGTACAGCTTAGACTTCACAAATGCTGTGCACCCCAGTAAAAATGCAGAACATCACTAAGGCTCCAGGTGCAATCCAGCATTCCCTTCTGGTCATGCTGGTTTCCACATCTTCCCAGCACGGATGGGGTTATGGGGACACCTGCCACTTATAAAAGTCACAATCACCCACTATCGTGCAATAGGGGAAACAAGAGACAAAGGACATAAACAGATGCTTTACTAAAGAGGGTTAGTGGCCACAGACAGACACCTGAATGTTTCTCAGCCTTCCCCAGGATAATCCACTGCAGCACCACTGGGTCTCCTCCAAAACAGTTCACTGAGGAAGGGTAAATGCAAAACATGTTAAGGCAGGGGAGAACTCAAATTCGTGTTTCCTGGTGTTGGATCATGTATTTGAAGGGTGTTTTGGCTCAACTCTGCAAATATCTGTCAACACTGCACATGTGCATAATCATGACATCACAACTCTCCCCAAAGCACATGCTCTCTGGGAACACATACACACACACCCTCAGATGCACTGTGCCTGATCCATGGCAACTGGGACATATATGTCCCTCCCTAATTGGAGCTGTATCCAAGAGCCTGTCCACTGCACAGAAAGGGAGCCATATACCAAAAAGGATGACTGGAATGAATTCATAACAGGTAAATTATCAAACTATATTAAGTGAAAGAAATGACATCCAAAAGAAAATGAAACATTATGCTTTTGTATAATTTATAGAAATATATTAATAAAGGAAACTGCATCCATTTTACAAAAGTATAAATATGATAAGGACACAGGTAAAATCGCTCCTCCCCTCCAAATATGTAATGAACATACATGATGTTAGGAAGTTCTGGTTAGATTCAGTTAATCTAAGCAAATCTGGTCCAGGTCCAAAGTTTCCTCTGTGCCTCAAGGCAAACTCTTCTCTGGGTAAATAGCCCCATTCCAACAGGTTGGAACAGGGGAATAAAAAGGAACTGGACCAAAGCACTACTGAAGCCAACACTGAAAACATAAAATTCCACAGCTCTATGTCCAACACCTGGTGCAAGTTGTGGTGAAATGTGAACTCTAAGTGCCACAGACAACCCTGATCCTACTGCATTGCTTGCCGTAGCCCCCATGTTCTCTCTTTTGGGCAGACAGTGCTCAATTCCTATGACCTACCTCAGCAGATGTTTCATGTTCTTGGCTTCTTCAACTTCCTGGGGACTCCCATGCATTTTGAGCTTACTCTCATAGCTTCACACATTGCTCTCTCGGGGCCATACTCCTAAGCCTTCTTCTAAATCTCAGTGGAAGCCTCCCTGACACCACAACTCTTATACCCTGCATACATGTAAACCCAGCACCAGGTGGATGATACTAATGTCCTCTAAGCATTCACCTAGCCCTGTTGGTGGATCCCAAAGCCAATTACACTAATGCCCCACCCTAACTGTCATACATACTTTCTCTTTTCTTATCAATATCATCTGTTATTCTATATATTTTTCTTATAACAATGCTTGCTGTCTCCCTCCCCTCACTGAAATATAAGCCACATGAAAGTGGGTATTTTCATTCACTTTTATCCATACTTTGTTCCCCATCCCAGAGCAGTACCTGACACATCACAGGTGTCCAGTGAAGACACATTTTCTTAAGTAAGTTACTTCCATGACAAGGAACAACTGAAGAAATTCATGCCCACCAAACCAACACTACAAAGGGTACTGAAAGATATACTAGACAGAGATAAAGATGACCATAATTCCAAGAACAACAACAGAAAGAAATCACCAAGCAGGGCAAGCAATTAAATGGAAGGGAAAGTAGGGAACCCACAGCAAGAAAATAACAGGACAAAGAAAAGCCAATACATATCATTTATACCTATTAATGTAAATAACCTCAATTCATCAATCAAAAGAAACAGACTGGCCTAATGGATCAAGAAACAAGATCCAACAATATGCCTTCTACAAGAAACACATTTAATGCTAAAAGAAATTGATAGACTGAAAATCAAAGGATGGAAAATAATACCCCCTGCAACAAGAACCCAGAAAAAGGCAGGGGGTAGCTATTCTATTTGCAGACAATGTGAACTTCAAATCAAGAATGATCTAAAGAGATACAGAAGGTTACTACATACTTGTTAGAGGAAAACTGAAAGAGGAAGAGATAACAATCATAAACATATATGCACCAAACACAGGAACACCCAACTATATAAGACAAATATTAATAGACATTAATCAAATAGACAAAAATCAAATGACCAATAACACAGTGTGTAATGGGGGATCATAATACCCCACCATCACAAATAGATAGATCAACCAGACAAAAAATCAGCAAAGAAACCTGTGAACAAATGGACTTAGTAGATGTCTACAGAGTATTCCACCCAAAAAATCAAAATACATCTCAGCTGCACACAAGATGTTCTCTAAAATAGACCATATACTAGCTCATAGAACGTGCTTAAGTAAATGAAAAAGAACTGAAATTATCCCATGTATATTATCTGACCATAGTGCAATCACATTGGAAATGAATTGTGAAAAAATCACAAAAACTTCAGAAACACATGGAAATTAAATAATACACAACCAATTGGTCACAAATGAAATTAAAGAAGAAATTAAACAATATCCACAATTAAGTGAAAATGCATATACAACACACTACAACCTATGGGACACAATGAAAGCAATCCTAAGAGGAAAATTTACAGCAGTGAATTCTCATATCAGGAAAACAGAATGAGCATAAGTAAACAATCTTATGTTGCATCTCAAGCATCTAGAAGAAGAGGAAGGCAAGCCCAAAGTCCACAGAAAGGAGGAAATTATAAAGATCAGAATAGAATTTAATGCAACTGAGACCAAGAAAACAGTACAAAAAATTAATGAATTGAAGAGCTTGTTCTTTGAAAGAATAAATAAATTTGATAAACACTTAGCCAATCTTATCAAGAACAGAAAGACTCAAATTCATGCAATGAGGAATGAAAAGGGTGAAATATCAACAGATCCCATGGAAATTTTGAAGATCATCAGTACTTACTTGGAAAATCTTTATTCTCATAGGATTGAAAACACAGAAAAAATGGACAGATTCCTAGATATGTATGAATTATCAAAGTTGAATCAAGAAGGTATAAAAATTCTGAGTAACCCAATATAGGTCAATGAAATTGAAAATGCAATTTAAAAGTTACCAACAAAGGAAAGCCCAGGTCCAGATGTATTCACTGCTAAATTCTACGAGAATCTTAGACAAAGAATTAATACCAATAGCTCATTCCTGGAAGCAAGTATTACCCTGTTAACAAAACCAAAGTATGACCCAAACAAAAAAGAGAACTACAGGTCAATCTCCCAAATGAAGATAGAAGCAAAAATCCTCAGTAACATACTAGTAAACAGAATGCAGCTAATCATCAGGAAGATTATACACCTTCACCAAATGGGATTCATCCCAGAAATACAGGGATGGTTCAACATATGCAAATCAATAAGTGTAATACACCATATCAACAAAGCCAAAGACAAAAATCACATGATCATCTCAATCGATACAGGAAAAACTTTTGACAAAGTCCAACATTCATTTATGATAAAAACACTACAGAAAATCGGAATAATTGGTCTTTATCTCAATCTGATAAAAGCCATCTGTAAGAAGCCAACAGCAAACATCATACTAAATGGACAAAAACTGAAAGCTTTCAATCTAAAATCAGGAACGAGACAAAGATGTTCACTATAGCCACTCCTATTGAATGTAGTTCTGGAAACACTAGCCAGAGCATTAGAAAAGACAGAGAAATAAAAGGAATAAGGATAACAAAGGAAGAAGTTAAATTATCATTTGCAGATGACATGATATACTACAAAGAAGACTCCAAAAGCTCCACCAAAAGACTTCTAGATTTAATAATCAAATTCAGTAGTGTAGCTGGATACAAAGTTAACACTCAAAAATTTATAACATTCCTGTACACAAACAATAAATTCACTGAGATAGAAATCAGGAAACCACACCCTTCACAATATAATTCAAAAAAATAAAAATACTTAGGAATCAGTCTAACAAAGGAAGTAAAGATCTATACATTGAAAATTATGTTACTCTGAAAAAGAGATAAAAAAAGATTTCAGAAATTTTTAAGATATTCCTTGCTCATGGATAGGATGAACCAGCATAGTGAAAATGGCCATACTCCCAAAATTGTTGTACAGATTTAAATCAAATATCATTAGCATACCTCACAGAACTAGAGAAAACATTCGTAAAATTCATCTGGAAGGAGAAGAAACCTTGTCTTTCTTGCCCAGGCAATCCTTGGCAACAAAGACAAGGCAGGAGGCATCACTATCCCTGACTTGAAATTATACTACAAAACTACTGTGATAAAATCAGCATGATATTGGCAAAAAAAAAAAAAAAACAGACCTGAGGACCAGTGGAACACATTAGAAGTTACATATAAAACTGCTAACACACTCATCCACCTTATCTTTGACAAAGGGACCAAACACGTTCACTGGAAGAAAGATAGATACTTTAACAAACGGTGCTGGAAAAACTGGTAGTCTACATGCCAAAGACTAAAACTGGGTCCATGTCTATCACCATGCACTAAAGTAAAAATGGATAAAAGATTTTAATATTGAAACAGAAACACTAAATCTACCAAAGAGAAAGTAAAGAGAAATCTTGAAGACATAGGTGTAGGCAGAGAGTTCATGACCAAAGCCCATACTACAGGGCAACTACTTCCAAGAGTCAACAACTGTGATATCATCTTATTAAAAAGCATTTATTTAGAAAAAGAAATAACTAACAAAATGAAAAGACAACTCACAGAGTGGGAAAAAGTTTTAGCCAATTATCCCTCAGACGAGAACTTCCACCTAGAACATATAAAGAATTGAAGAAACTCAGACCCGCAAAATCAAAAAATGGGCATCTGAGATGAATATGCATTTCTCAGGTGGAGAAACACAAATGGCAAATAAATACATGAAAAAATGTTCAACATCACTGGTCATTTGAGAAATGCAAATTAAAACAACAGTGAGATTCCATCTCACCCCAGAAAGACCGGTTATCATCAAGAAATCAACCAGTAACAAATGCTGGAGGGGCTGTGGGGGAAAAGGAACCCTACTCCACTGTTGGTGGAAGTGTTCGCTGGTATAACTACTGTGGAAGTCAGTGTAGAGAATCCTAAAAATCTAGGATTAGAGCTCCCATTTGACCCAGCTGGTTCCACCTGGGATCCAGAGGTCCCATTTAACCCTTCTGGGTATCTTTCCAGAAGAAGTAAAAACATCATTCCACAGTGGTATATGTGTAACCATGTTTACAGCAGCACACTTGTAATAGCTAAATCTTGGAAACAACACAAATGCCCATCAACCAAGGAATGGATAAAACAGAAGTGGTATTTTTATAGAATGGAGTACTACCCAGCCATAAAGAAAGATAAATTTGAGACTTTTATAGATAAAGAGATGCAACTTGAGACCATACTCATAAGGGAAATAAATCATATTCACATGTGCAGACATTATACTGTCTGCTTGGTGTGAGAAACTGAAATAGTAAATAAGTTCTAAAATGTACAATAGAAACTGTGAGATGGGAAGAAATTGTTCGAAAGGCAAAAGGAGCTAGGATGATAAAAGAGAAAAGGACAGTAAGGTAAAGGAAAAAAATGCAAGTCAGTTATACTATTAGTGTCTCTTAGTTCATTAAAAAGGAAGGTTTGTACTAATATCAATTGGAGAAATTTTATGCCCATATGTTGTACCCTGAGCAACTACTTTAAAGATAACAGCACATAATGTTATTCTCCTATTATTTTGTTATGAAATTTCGTTTTACCTTTTTCCATAAAAAGAAAAATTGCAAAAAAGAATCATTCTCTTAATCATTGTAGCCAGTTGTCAGTGTGAGGGAATACTGCCCTCAATGCTGAGAGGAAATTATGTGTCAATGGAGCCCTGCAACCCCTGCCCCCTCCAAAGAAAATCCATCCTCCCTCAGCAGAGAGGCTCTCTGGTCCACAAGTGCAGCTCATTTCATTGCATCCAGACACTCTAAATGACCCTTTCATCACCATCATTAATCATATTGTCAGGTTTTTTTGGGCTGCTGGTTAAAATGCCACCCACATTTCCATCTGCTGCAAGATCTCACCTTGCTAGGTTCTGCACAGTCATGGCCCATGTGAGTGAACTCTTGTAAAAGGTGGCTTGGGATGAGAGTTCTTGACAATCTGCTGACAATTTGAATATCCTGGAGAAATAAACTTGAAATACAATAGCCACTCAGAGGAAAAAGTTGAAAACATAATGAGAAGAATGCCCCAAAGTTGACTGTTAGCTGTGAGCCACACTTTATGCCCTACAGGGAAGGAGGAAGTGATCTCTTGCTAGTGGGGAATTCCCACGGGGACCACCCTAGTCTGAACAAGATCTTACCTTGCCACAGCCTGAGTTCTTAGTCCTTGCCCTCTGAGACTCTGTTCCGGCCACATAGGATCTTGGCCTTATTTCCCTGTGTTTTCACTGCATTTTCAAACTGCCTCAGTTTACTGATTTGTGAAATGAAGATAATAATGGCGTTTACTATCACAAACTTCCACTATTAAGTGTCTTGCTGCTCTGTGCTTAGCTTAGGTTTTAGTCCATGATTAACTGTTGAGTAAGTCTAGGTTTTTATTATTATGTGAAATTTAGTTTTAGCCTCCCTTCCTGTTGACTGCTCTACTCTGTTACAGATTTTCTTTTTGTAGCTCTGGGGTCTCATATACAATCTCTGGTCTAAAATCCAGAGGACAAGCTCCCCATTCCTGAGTGACCCAGGGATTCTAGAGAACAGGGGAGCTGCTGACCAATGTGCTCACCTGGGGCTGTGCACCTGGCTCCAGGGACCGGTCATGAGGGGAATGGAATGGCCACAGAAATGAGGAAAGAAATTTCTCTCAGGCCTGTGAGCAGGGTGGCTGGTTAAAAAGGGGCTTTGATAAAGAGGAGGTAATTACATCTCTCACACCCTATTCTTGACTACCATATGACATTTGAACTCTGGAACTTGCCTTGTTTTCTTAGCACCTGAGGAGCCAGGGCTTAGCATCATTATATGCTTAACAACTCAACACTCCACTGCCCACCAGACTCTGAGTTCCTGGTCCACCCTCACCTGAGCTTCTTTGCTGCCACCTCATTACCCTTAAACCACATGGTCTTGTAGCAGCTATAGAAGTCCAACTCCTTCCTACCTTGGTGTCTTTCCATACAGCCATCTGTTTTCATGAAACCCCTTTCCTTTCACCTGGCTCCTTCTGCAGAGCCCTAACCTTGCTCAGATACCTTTACATATTTAAAAGAATTTCCCTTTGTTATATATTATTTTTGCACCCACTTTCTATATGTTGTATTCATCAATGTTCCATCAAGGGGACAGGATATGAAGCCTACAACCTAAAGGAAGAGGGGTTTGTTTTGCCTTATGGGTGTAATGGGTTCAGTCAATGACTTTCTGTCTCCAAAGCAGAAACATCGCAGCTTAAGGGGTGGTGGAGGGAAGCTACTCACTCGTGGCAGTCAGAATGAAGAAAGAGGTTAGGATTCAGGGAAAAGAATGCATCCTTCCAAGTCACAACCCCAACTTCAACCAAGTCCCACTTCCTGCCAGGACATTCAGCTATAAACTCAACAGATTTTCCCATTAGTGTTCCTATCACCTCCACAATCCAGTTGGCTTCCAAGTGCCCCATCTCTGCACCTGTGAGACTTTTAGGGAACATTTTAGATGTAAGTCCCAACACCTGCTTATGTGTATCTCTCCTCACTAGAACATGAACACGGTGAAAGAGGGTGTGGACTCCTGCTGATCCTCACCCGTACAACCACCATGGGCACCTAGAAAGGCTCTGTTGGGTTAAAAGTGAAAGCCAAGTTAATTGAGCTCACATCTCTGTCTTTTCTAGTCTCCTCCATGGGTCGCCACACCTCTTTTCTTTTACCTGCTCCAAAATGACATCAGATTTTAAGATGCTGTGACCTCTCAGTGAGGTGGTACGTGAGGCCAGTTGGATTTCTTCTCATCTGCACTCCATTTACACTGAACTTGAGGCTGCAGAGATAAAAGAAAGGCAGCTGTGTGCTGTAAAGAAAGACCTGTGAGCAGGTAGATGTGACATCACTTGTTCCGGGATGCTGGGACTTTAATCATTTGGGAGGTCAAGAGTACAGGCTGGTTTTTTTGTTTTTGTTTTTGTTTTTGTTTTTGTTTTTGTTTTTGTTACCAAGAATCAAACCCAGGACCTGTGCTTGCCAGGCAGGCACTTATGCCACTAAGCTAGATCCCTGGCCCAAGGTTGGTTTTGAGTTCTCCAAAAAGCCAATGTGACTCCTGGAGCCTGGGTGAGTAGCTCCTGACCCTGTTGTGTCCCTGTGATGTCCTATGAGTATCCTACCTGTGACTTTCAATAACAATGAGAATATTTGGAATATTCTCTCAGCCATAGGACCTTAAGAGTTTCTATACCTCCAAATGCTGTCCCTGCTATCTGAATGAATGAATAAAAAACACATAAATTGGTGGGAAATCTTTCCTTGGGAGAGACTCATTAATTAAATGAATAAGTTCTGCTCTGGAGTGGAAGAAAGTCACTATAGTCCATTTGAGGACGCCTTGGAGGTGTGGCCCTGGATTCCCTAAATTACCCTAAGTGTCAAGTGTTTGATTAGTGGATAGCTCCAAAGGACAGTGACTTCTAGGTCTTCCCCCATTTTCAAACCAACCTCAAACCTTCTTTGGTATGTGGCCAGAGACCAAACAAGTCCACCAAGGATGTTGGTAACTTCGGCCTTGCAGCAGTCCTCTCACTCAAGGCCTTTGTTCTGCCCCTCCCCACCATGATGGCTGAAGCTTTGTCAGATGTTACTGGACTCTCCTCTGTTAGGCCTAGTTCCTTCCTCCTCTGTCTCACATTCTTTATTCCCAGTAAACTGGTATCCTCTTAACCCTGTCTCAGCATCTGTCTCCAGAGAGCAGAACTAAGAGAACACCAGTCTCCCTCAATACCTCAGAGACTTCAGAGTGCTCGAGAAGTTTTGAAAAGTATAATTGTCTGATCACACATAAAAATTGGAAGTGCATGGGTAAAAGCACAGATTCCTCATGTCTCTGTAAATGGGAGGCCTGGTAATCCTGGCCTGGGATTTCTACCTGGCTCCCAGCCTTTCAGTAAGCAGTTTGCCAAAAGGACATGGAGGTTACTTCAGTGCTACAACCCTGTGCCCACTGCTTCTACTTGCATCAGAGGTGAGGGAGCATTTCAGACACTATGATATTCTTGCTGCCTTTTATTCCTCATAGAAAACTTCCTTTACTGATGTCATTTTATCCAAAGTTGATAACAAAGGACAGAGCTAAGGTTTGGACTGAGATCTAGAATGTCTCCCAAAAGCCTCATGTGTTCAGTTGTTGGGCTTTTGGAAGGCAACCGGATCATGGGAGTGCCGTGCTCATCTGTGGATTAGTCCATCAACAGCTTTAGAGCCGGATGCGGTCTTAGGAGGCGGGGATGGTGGGAAGAGGTGGCCCCTTGAGGGTGCGACCTGGAAGGTGTAGGCTCCTCCCTTTCCTCTCTGCTTCTGGTCATCGTCAGGTGAGAAGTTTTCTTCTGCCAAATCCTTCCACCATGACACACCTGCCTTGCAGCCAGCCTAACGCAAACCGAATCCTTCAAATACCTCGAACCAAAGTAACTCTTCTCCTTTCCAGTTCTGGGTGCTGTGAGGTTTGTCCCAAGTAGTAAGAGAGACACCAAGGAAGCTATTTATTTCAAGAGAAGTGAGAGGTCCCTGCATTTGTTTTGGGAAGTTATTAGAACTGAAAATAAAAAGGTATGGGCTTGAGAAAGTTCCCCAGAATTCTTCAGTCCCTCCTGGCACCTCCTGGCAACTGCAGGGAATTGATCTCCCAACAGTGAGTGGTGGGAGTGGTAGCAAATTCTCTGAGCAATGGATTCAGTGAACATACAGTGGAGGCCACAAGGTGAAGTCAAGGTCAAGGCTCTTCCCTGCTTGTTCCTATTGCTCTTATAACCCTGGATGGGTCAATACACTCTCCTTTACAGGAATCTCTTTATTTGGATGTCAGTTCATCTGAGCACAGAGCAAGGTAAAAAGGCAGCTGTTGCTCACCCAGAGTCTGGCCAAGCCACGGTGCCCTTTGTCTCAACTTTACAGTTCCCCACATCTAGAAACTTGAATATTTCATTATTTAGCTCAAGCCTTCATTTAATCTCATTTATGGATGAGCATTAAGAAAGGAAAGCTGGGTAAAAACATGAAAACCCTTATTTTGCTAATGAGAGACATCTGTTCATTCCTTTTCTCCCTTTTTATGTGCATTTGCTTAATAAGCAAGTTTTTTTGAAAATGCAAAGCAAGGCTGTCATGCCTGGGGAGACCAATCAGATTCGTGACCATTCTTTTTAAATTAAAGATGCGATTAGCAAAACTCCCTCCTAGGAGGAGGAAGCCCAAGCCAGGAGCTTGGAATATTATATACCTGTAGTCATTTCAGGAAACCATTGGCAGTGTCCGCATCCTAACCCTGGAACCTATGAGTGTTTCAGCATACATGGGAGTGGGAACTTTGCAGGTGTGCTTAGGCAAAAGACCTAGCAATGGGAGATGATGCTGTGGTGTCTGGATGCCCTTATCAGGGGAAGGAAAGAAGGCCAGTCAGAGGAGGACATGTGATGAGGGTTACAATGCTGAAAACACAGGAGCCACGCCTCTGGACAGGACAGGGAATCCTCATGAGCAGTATTGCCTGCTCCATGACTTAAGATTTATGATCTCCACAACTGCAAGGAAATAAATTTGAAATTCTGTTGAGAATCTTGGACTGACATGCCAACTTGACTGGGTTAAGGCTGCCCAAGGGATTAGTAAACCATGCTCCTGGGTGTGTCTGGGTGGGTCATGAGGGTGGGACTTGGGGTACCACATATGGTCCTCTTTCCCATTTCCTCTCTGGTACTCTTACCCTGCCCTGCTTTCTGGCCACCATGAACTAAGCACCTTTGTTCTGCTATGCTCTTCCACCATGATGTTCCTCCTTTGGAGCAGTCAGCCATGGACTGAGTCCCCTGCAACTGGAAGCCAAATGACCTCTCTTCCTTTACATTGTGTGAGTGCTGGGTATTGTGCCCAGTACAATCAGAAAGTTAGTACAGCTGCTGAATTTGTAGTGTCTTGTTATAGCAGCAAAAGGAATGGATACACACTGTTCGCTGGAGACTGGGGATCACATTCAGTGTTAAAATATTACACAGGCAGGTGGGTCATCTGTGCAGCCCCTGATGGCGTTTTAGTAGAAAAGATAATGTACAGTGAAGTTCATCATCACGCGAGCACCTTACTGCTCTCTGTCAATAGGGCTCACTAAGCGCTCACCACAAACGCCATGAAACTGGACGAGCACCATCAGCTGCGTTCCACACAAGATGAAGCTGAAGCCCAGATGGAGAAAGCTCGTGCCGCTGGGTCACACGGCCAGTGGGTAGGAAGGGAGAACGGCCACAGGTGGCCAGGCTGCAGAGTCCCGGGCCCTAACCACTGCCCTGTCTGTCTCTTCTATATGAGGTACGGCTTCTAGTATGAAATATGGGCTGATAAAACACAGAGGCAAATTTGAGTGAGTCAAAAGTCTGAGTTAGGGAAATCACATAAAGAAATGGACACTGGGAGCTTAGGAATGTCTCCTTTGAGTTTTCGTCAAGATTTAACAAATGCCACAAAGGGCAAAAACTTCACAATGCTTTAAAGTAGAAAGACTAAAGGCAGCATTGCTCTTGCAGTTACAATTGTTATCTACGCCAGTGTACAACATACTTTCCTATTAATTTAGCTGTCACATCCCCAGTTCTCTTTTATTTTCCTGCACACAACACTTTCATCTTAGACAGGACAAAAGTGCAGCTGATTCCACATCAGGATAATTGTTCACATATTCTGCATAAATAATGGATTCTAAATTAATGTAGCCTTACAGAATTTGCAAAGTAATTAGTAATGATTGTTGGCTTGAAGCGTGACTTGGAGTCACGTGGATCATTCAAACCACCTGCCAATGACTTTGAAATAAGTTTGAATGCTGTTCATTGCTCCTGAGCACAAACAGTTATTTGGTCATCATCATTGTCAGAACCCATTTGAATTGATCTTTAATTGCATCAGAGCTCTCTAAGTGACTGCCTGTAAAATTAAATTTTTAAAACTGACAAAATCTTCCAACTGATGACAGTGGATTGGGTGTCGCATCCCTTGCAGTTATTGGATGTTTCCTTTGTACAAATGAGCTGCTTGGGATTTGTTCTCCCACAATGTCCAGAAAGGCTATTTATGCTGTTATCTGCTGAGTGATGCACCATCCGGAGTGACCTGTCTCATCTTATCAGGACCTGATTATCCCCTCTTCGAGTGACTTTACCGACCCTGCCATTTCGTGGGGCAGTAGGTGTCCCCTTTCTGGTCTTTTCACAGGATGCAGGGAAGGAAGTCTCTGTAGCGCAGAGAAGAGAGGAGGTCTGTCCTGGTGCACAACTCTCCAGCCAGCTTCTCTCATGCGTCTGTGATTGACCACTCCCTCACCTGTCTACTCCTTCCAGTGCGGCTGCTGCTGTTCTGAGCCAGGGCGAAGACTCAGGTTAAGTACCGAAAGTGTATATGTCCTTCCCCCAGCAACTGCAAAAATAGCTGCTGCTTGACTTCTGTAGTGAGACTGGCAGCACAGAAGCACACCAGGCAGTTATGGTATCAGGTGCCGTCTCTGTGTTTGGCTTCTGCCCAAGCTTGGGACTCAGGGATGGAGGGGACTTCCTGTGCTCTGGGTGGCCCTAAGACTGCGCACAAAGACACTACATGTAGCATCATGCCTCGGTACCTTTGAACCTTGCAGGTATCTAAGCTAATGTGCCAGAAGCCACGCTTTGAGCTTGAAGAGTGAAGTAGCATCCTCTCAGACAGATCTTTGTTCTGTGCTTCATCATCAAATGAAGAAGAATCTGCTCAGACTCTTGCTCTGCAGAGTACAGAACAAGCACGGGCTATGACACGCCTTCCCGGTGCCTCCTCCTTATGGGAAACCCAGGGCTGAGTAACTGTGTGCTGATCTGCTCAGAACGAGTGACAGGTTCTTTCTATCTATGGCTTAGGGACTGCGCTTTCTGAATATTTCCTTACACTTTGTTAGATCCTATTTGGCTCCTTTCAGTTCAAAGAATTATTTAAAAATTATTAAGCATCAGACACCCTATGCCTCACCTGCTATTTTGCTTTCAGGGACAAATTAGGTCCTAGATCACAGACCTCCCCCATTTTGATCACAGTTCTGGGACAAAAGTAGCCACTTAGATCCTAGGACTTGCTAGAGCTACGTTCTTTGGGATTGCCACATGGCTTTTGCCTTCCCTGGGATGAATTTCCCTGAAGTTGTTCTATATTTACAGTAATTTCTCTTTGGGGGATCGATTGAGTAAGACTGAATGCTTAATAAATTAGCCAGCCTGGATGTGATACGCTTTCCTCTAATTACCGTACACTGTCAACCACCAGGGCCACTGCCAAAAGGCTTTTCATGACCATTTGTCATTGTGTATAATTGATTACAGCCCTCAAACCCAAGGCGTCATTACAGAAATAATAAATACTGGAAGTTTTTTACTGAGGAACTCATTCATATCATTGCGAATTCCTCTTCCCCCTTCACCCAGAGAGCTCCTGCATGGAGGCTTTGTGCGCAAAGTTCTAATTAACATTCTTAGGTCTTGCTTGCCTTTTGTTCTCTCCTGCACCAGGAAGTAAAATTCATTTCCTGACGATTATCCACTTTTCCAACGCTAAAAGGAGAATTTGAACATTGACTTTGGCATGGCCAGAACATTAATTAGCACTGGGACAGATGCCAGGCTCCCTATTTCTTTGAGTGCTCCCAGGTGCCGTCAAGGAAACAGTTGTTGGGCTTTCGAGTGGAAAGTTGTGCAGGACCGAGGTCTCCACTGTGACATCGCAGAGCTGGAGCACAGCCCACTCTGGGAATGGCTCCCTCGGGGCGTTCTGCCCGGGGTTAAGCTCCTTGTGCTCATTTTGTTCTGAACTGTGGTTCCTAGGCAAGGAGACCCCGTAGGTGCAGGTGACCACTCCTGACAAGGCATAGTGATTGATCCTGGCAGAGGACCTGCTGAAACCACTGAATAAAGTCAGCGCAATAGCATGTTACAGTGAACACAACCAAGCTTTCTAGTTCTTCCTCACAATGAGGGTGAGAGACTGAGAGTGCTTCTTTCTTTCTCTGAGTTTCGCTTTCCTCATCAGTGAAATGATCGAGCTGGGTGAACCCTGCTTGTCCGCGTGTCCTGCATGAGTTGTGCACCAAGCAGTTCCAGGGCAAACTGCACCTTCCACTCTGCCGTGGGAGACCCTGCAAGCTGCACCCCCCTCAGCATCATTGGATGTAAAAATATCATCATCCCGAAAAGTCCTGAAGTGGAGAAACCCATCTAAGCTCCCATGGTCCTTCGATCACTCACCCATTTCCTTCTCAAATACTTTCTGGGAATAGAAACAAAGAGGTGTATGAAGAGAAGATGCCTGAAACACAGCCAGTCACCCCAGCAAGCAAGCTTTCCCTTTGCCAGGGTCACTCCCTGGGCCGTGTTTCGAGCCCACACTGTCTTTTCTGGTGTCCTCCTCTCCAGCCTTCACCTAATGACTCCTGTGCATCCTCCAGGTGTCAACAGAAGCACCACCTGCGTCAGGACATCTTCTCCCTTCCACCAAAGCAAGCCGAGCCACACACACACTCTCATGTGTCCATCTGTGTCTAGTGTACAGCTAGCTTGCGGTGTGGAGCTGCAACTCTTTGCGTGGCATGATCAAGGTCAGTTTCCCCAATGGGAGGTGGGAGGTGGGAGGTGGGGCTGTGCCTCTATCCACCATGCTTCAAGCTCTTGGCTTGAGATAAGGCATAGAAGAGTATAGTAGACTATGGTTGAAGGAGTGAGTGGAGGAATTGAAGCCCACTGTGCTGCTCTGTCCAGAGTACTTTTCAGACAGAGGGATATTTGCATACAAAGACATCTGCATATGTCAGACAGGGCCATGGGCAGTGCATATGTGTTATGATTTGTGTCTGTGTGTCCCCCTAAAACCTCATGTGGTCATGGGGCAGGCTTTTAGAGTTTGATTGATTATGGGTATGAGAGCTGCACCCGCCCTGGGGTGGATAGTTTGCATATGTAAGGGAGAGGAAGAGGCTGTTTGCAGCCATTCCTGGCTTTTGTGCTTGTTGCTTCGCTGTGTTCTGCCGCCATGAGCTGTAGCCCTCTGCCATGTGCCACTCTGCCTTATAATCTGCCAAGTATGGACTGAAACCTCCACAAACTGTAAGCAAAATAAACTTTTCCTTCCTTAATTTTGGGCGTCAGGTATTTTGTCCCAGAAATGAGAGACAAGTAACCAAGACAATGTGGTTACAGCATTTTTGATACAGTCACTTTGTTGAAGAACTGATTTCCATTGTCCCACCAACAATCTTTGGCCTTCTCCCACCCTTATTTCACTGGAACACTTGCTAATATTTCTTTTTTGTTTTTTTGTTTTTGTTTTTGTTTTTCTTCCAGTACCAGGAATCAAACTCACAACCTTGTGCTTGCCAGGCAGGCGCTTTGCCGCTGAGGTAAATCCCCACCCCTCACTTGCTAATATTTTCATTCATTCCACAGACAATATTTCCACTCATTTACCAGATATCGTTCCTCTGTTTGGGAAAGACTCCAGTGAGGGAGTACAGAGTGGTCCCGGAAGGGTATGTAAGACATTTCCAGACAGAAAAGCAAAGTAGTTTCTCTAGTTCTCTAGATAATCTAAAAAGCTCATTGCCTGAAAATTAGGTGTCAGGGAAAACCAGATGAAAGAAAACCAGATTCCCTTCCAAGACAGTGCCATTACCCTTAGAAAGTCCCTAATTTAAGTTTGTCTTCCTGCGGAGAAAGACCTTTGGTCAGGGAATTTGTTTTAACCTGCTGAATGATGTATCTGTGTCCTGAGTTCAAGTTCAGGACCACCACACAGCTCCTGTCTACCCAGGCCAACTGCACAGGTGACCTGAGGCCAGGGTGGCGCCTTAAGCGGTGATTCATGCTTTGTTTGTCTTCACTCCAAGTCAATGGTTGTGAGGAAAGGCAAATTCTCTTGACACAAAAGGCACATTAGTAAGTCCTTAAAATGTTAGAGGCCCTGGAAGTTTAGGTAAAGACAGGTTTCACGGGATACTGGAAAAATTAAAGGAAGGTTAGCAACAAGAAGAGAGAACTTGATGGGGAATTTCTCCCTCCCCACCTCTCAAAAGCCATGTCCATTAGCTGGTAAAGCACGGGCAACTGTTCTTTTCTCCCAGCCCTTGGCACATAATAGACGTTCAATACAACATCTGCAGAAAGGATGAAGGATGACACTATTACAGGAAAACTAAAGAGACTAAGAACTCTTACTGTGCGGATTTACACAAATGGGATGATTTAAATGCACAGCGATATCTGAAAGCTGCTTAATGCCAGAACCTGATACAAGCACTGTACCCCAAGCCTTATGTGTTTTATCTTATTGAAGTCACTAAGCAGCCCCAGATGGTAAGGCATTATCATCAACATTGTCTGTCATTTTCTAGATTCTGAGTGAAAGAAAGCAGGTCTCTGAGGTCTCAGAGAGGACAAGTGATAGTCCCAGGTATATATCCTTCTGATCAGTATCCAGGACACATCAAACCTGGTATCAACTTAAATAAGCACAAAAAGCTATTCCTTGTCTCTCAACACCAGACAAATGGATCAAGGAGCAAAATTTCAAAGGCAATCAAATCTAATGATTCCAAGATTGTATTTGAGCCCATTTTAGACAACCTCCTCAACTAAACGGTTGATAGCTATCAACAGTTTTGATCTCCTAGAACACCTCACAATGCATGACCAGGTAATAATTGATTTATAATTAGAGAGCACCAGGAAGAATAATTGAGCTGATAGTTTCAATTGGGGGGAGAGTCAATTATGAACGGCTGGAGCTCCTTGGACAGAAACATTTTGGTGTTCATGGGTTCTGTGCTAACAGAACCAGCGATTTGCTCTTTGTGGCTTAAAAGAGCAAAATGTACAGGTAATATATTTTCTTTAAATAGCATTAACTATGCACCTTGTTCACATATAGACAGTAGGACAGGTGACAAAGTGAATTTGGAGCGTTTCCATCATAGAAATGGCTGATAAGGATTCTACTGGAATTTTACCTTGTGTGTGGTTTTAAGGTTTTATATGTATCGGTTTCTACACCCTTTATTTGTACTGATTCCCTTGACGTGGCACTGACATCTTCATAAATGAATGTCATGATTGAGTTTTACACTTTCCTAAACAGAATTTAGGGAGTTATTGGAATTTTCAAAGCTATCTGGAGTTGTTCTGTTGATATTTGTGTGTTCTTTTGTTTCTTTCTTGGAGGTTAGGGCTTTCATTCAGCCCTTGTAGGATATTTTTTTTTACCCTTTGAGAATTTCTGTCTTATTCATAGCAACTGCCCACTAATGTCAGCTGGAGTAGCAGGAAACTTCCGTTAAATACCTGCTGCGAAAGCCAGGTAGAGACAGAGCTCAACTGGCCACGGTGACAGCTGGCTGGCCACATGGAAGGTGCATGCTGTGTTCCACCTGGTCCCTCCTTGCTCCAAATCCTCCCACTTTATGTCTCCATGGTCCCTTGTGACACTGTTAGGTTCCCCTTCATCAGACAGCAGGTGGAGAGGGAGGAAGAGGGAGGGCTGCACACAAGCACTGTGGACAGACCTGGGAGTAGAGTACTGACCCTCTTGCCATAGCGTGCTGGTCAGGAGAGCCCATTCCTGTGCTGCCCTGACTTCGGTGGGGCTGGGAAGCTTTGTCCAGATTTATGGCCTGAGGAAATGAATCAGATTCCACAGATTCAACAGACAGCGCATTTTGCTACTTCCCTTCATTGGATTCCACTCTCTCAATACACGCTGAAAAGCAAGCATGGATTCTCTAGCCAGACTCCTTGCCGGGAGGGTGAAGATTTGGAAATCAGGGATCGTCACTCCCACATATCTACACGAGACCTAGTGTGGATCTGGGTAGATTAAAAACCAAGCTAACCAACTGCTGTAATAAGAGTCCACTCCATGGGAGCAGGGCTTGGAGGGAGGGCAGTGTCTGTGGCTGCATGGGAGAGGTGTGCTGCTTGCCATTTTCCAGTAGAGGCTGAGTCACGGTGGCTGTCTAGTGAGGCCATTTATTCAGAAGATCTCTTAGATCTGTCCGGTGGCTACAGCAAAGACACCACAGTCTGGGTGGTTTAATCAGCAACCACTTCTTTCTCAGAGTGCTGGAGGCTGGGAAATCCAAGGGCAAAGAATCTGTAGCTCTGTGGTCTGGAGATGTCTCATTTCCTACTCCATCAGAATCCCTTTCTTAGTGTTCTCCCACAGCTGAAGGAAGGGGCAGGGGACTCCCAGAGCTCTTTCATTAAGGCACTGATTCCATTCATGAAGGCGCCATACGCATCACCCATCCATCTCTCAAGGATGCTCAACTCCAAGCACTGTTAGGCGGGTGGCTGTGGCTGGGTTGCACCACATGAAGGAGAGGAGGGACATTCTGAGGCTGGCAGAGCCCCCTGAGAAGTACTTGTACAGTTCAATCTAGAACCTTTCCCCTGCTTCCAGGAAGTGGACAAATTTCTCAACAATCCTCAGTGAATCCCTACTTAACCAACTAGACTAAACTTGAGTGTCGCCACCTGCAGATCCTATTATAGACCCTTTGTTACCCGAAAGGAAAAGAAGCAAAGAAAACAGGATGTGAATTCCTAATACAGATTCTACAACTGAAAATGTTTAATCTGGACCACTCATATCATTTAAAGATTGCTGTTTTAAAAAATTAAGAGCTTTCATTGTCTCAAATACTATTACCTACTTTCTCTTAAAAATGAGAATATTTGATCACTTTAAGAATAGATGTGTAAAATCCATAGACGGTAGTTTCTCCATTCATTAAGTAACCCAGCACACTTGCATTAAAAGGCTGTGATTTACCTTACAAAATAGAGGCCTCTACCTCCCAGAGGTAATTGCTTTTCTTCAGATTTTACCACCTAAAGCAGAGAGAGGCAAAGGAAAATCTCATAGCACTGATGCAGCCATAAATGACATCTCGTCTCTTTATCCTCATTTTAACTCATGCAAAAAGGGCTCAGGCAGAGGACCATGCTGTGTCGGTGCCCTGGCAGTCTCCGCATTAGTGACTGGGGCCTGGAAGCATCAGAGAAGCCACGTGCTCACACAGAGCATCTTCTCTGCACAGGCTGGAAGGATGGCACCGTGGTTCATCCCAAGTCCTTCGCTGCTTTCATAGAATTTCAGAAGCAACCCTGAGTCTCACTGTATGAGGACACCGTACGCAAATGGTCTGGATTCAAGCATGGTGCTCCTTTGGGACACCAGGCTGAGAAGTCTCATTCTCTTCTTCAAAGAGACTTTCTTAGGAAATGAAAAGTCTTTGACACAAACTGTAGGAATGTAACTGCTGGAGGGAAAAGGTTCAGGATGCTACACTAATTCTACAAGATCTGAGTCCCAGGGAGGACGTTGCCAGAAGCCTAGTCCTGGGCAGAGATGTGAGTTCACAGAGTTCTTAAATGTTGCTCCCAAAGATGAGTTTGTGATTTGTTATCCCTTTCTAAGCTTTGTTAATTCACTTGGGCCATTAGGGGTTGAGCTGAGAGTTGCTAAATAAGAGTCAATCACTTCATCATGACTCTTTAGGTTTGCATGGAACTTTCAGAACTTTTAAGACCTTTTCATGTGCATAGTCCATTCCCCAGAGCAGTAGGGGTAGGCTCTTTATCTTCAGTAAGCGTCGTTACAATAAGAGCACACTGCCAAGTTTGTGATTAGCATTTACATGTCTTTCACCCCAAAATCCCTAATCTCACTGTGGTTTGGTCAAGGTGAGAATGGGTAAAAATCAGAAGCAAGGAGCAATAAGGATAATAAAGATCATCCTTCTCAGGCTAAAGGAGCTGCACACAGGGTTTGTGCCTGGTTCCTTGTGTTAGGACAGAGCTAAGACCAGCATCTGGTTCTGATCCTGGAATCAAGACCCCCACCAAGGAGCTGGCCACTAAAAGCCCATCGAGGCTCATTGAGGTCTCTAGTGGAGAGATGATAATTACACACTGTCCTCTCTCACCCCTGCAGTGGCCAAGCTTTTTTCTGAGATGGGAATTTCAGATGGAGAAGGCCACAAGGGATCTGTTTTTCTGGGGAAGGCCATGGAATTTAGAGTTCTGAGTTCAAATCCCTATTCCTAGAGGTCCTAGAGATTTATTGCTGATGTGGGAAAAGATAGATATTTGGAGTCTCAATTTTCTATTTTAAAAAATATACTGAAAATTTTGTCTACATACAAGGCTACTTGTGAGAATTTATTAGGAAATCCAATTATCTTCTTATAAAAGTACTACATCATTACATCAATACAATACATCATTACATCAATACAACATAGCATAAAAATATGGTTTATTTTTAAAATTTACATTACAAAAATACATCTTTAAGTGCTTGATTCACTAAATACTAATGCAGTGCTTAAATAAATATCAGTTTTAATCAACTACATTGATACTATGTTTAAAATATTTCAAGGCATTATTATGGAAGAATGCACACTTTTAAAACTTTCAAATTGGAATAAATTTTTCAGGAGTTAATTTTGCCAATCTGAATGCTTCACATTAAATGTAATTTTTGAACCAATATTATGCTTCATTGGAAGTATGTTAAAGTAGGAATTTATAGAGAATTAATTTACAGTGTGTCTCTTACAGCAGGAAGAAATTTAAATGCCCTTAAGGAGATAGTTAAGTATTTTATGGTGCTGTCAACATAAATCAGGAAGAATATTGGCACAGTTCTAAATAACAAATGTCCCCACCATTAGAAATTGGATTTTTGAGAGAAACAGTTAGTGGGTCTGGGAAGAAGTCAGTCTATAATAGGTTAACAATAAAAATGTCCAACTGTTACATAATAATTGTAATTTTGTATAGAAATAGATAAATATCAAAATACTCAGAGGTGGTACAGGTGGCATTTTGTACTTTTTCCTTGTACATTTCTTTGAATTTCCGAATTTTCTTCATTGATTTTATAACTTAGAAAAAATAATGACACAAAATGGAGTCATTTATAAATGTTACTGTTGCACTCAGGGTTTGCAAGGGAAACAATTTAATACAGGACACATCATTTGTAGGATTATTTTACAGTGGTCATTCAAAGACTGAAGGGAAATCTGTCCACACACTAAAGACACAAAGAGTACTACTGAGGGCCTGGATCCCATGGCAACGTCCTGCGTGCATCCAGCTGAAGACCTAGAGCTCATGACAATGCCTCCGTGGGTCCAACCAGAGGCCTAGAGCCCAGGACAACATCCCATGCAGGCCTGTTTCAGGGATCTGCACTGGGAAGGCCCCAGGGTCCATAGTGGAAGTTAGAAAGTCTGTGCCAGCGGGATGAAGGATTTGTGCCAACAGCTGAGGGATTCGCACTGGAGCCAGGAAGTGACACTCAAGGTAAGGACCAACTCTCCCCCGAGAAGTACCAGAGCCATCCTCAGTGACAGTGAGGTCCTGAGCTCCTCCAATGATGAGAGCAGCTTAGTCTATATCAGGAAAGCCAATATGACAAGCTTCTCCAGGACAGTGAATGGTGCACCATCTTCCCCTCCAGAGCCAGGAAGCAATGCTTAAAGTAAGGGCCAGAGCTGCCCAAAGTGAACTGCAGTCATTCTCAGTGACAAGGTCCTGAGCTTCTCTGATGATGATGAGAACAGCCAAGTTCATATCAGGAAAGCCAGCATGGCATGCTCCTCTAGGAGGATCAACAGCTCCCTCTCTTCTGCTGCACTTCTTATGCTGTTGGCAACAGTCCTCAGGGGGGCCCGCCACACCTAGTACCATGCTGATTCAGTTCATCTGTGTGTTCCAAGTTGACCAGCAGGTGTCAATCCACCACAGTGTCTTTCCCTGTGTCAGAAAATAAGGAAGCATCGCTATGCAGAAGACGCCTGCATGTGTGGGGAGGTATTGCAGCAAGCTTGCCTGTCTTGTTACACCCTGAGGATTACAGTGACTTAAGGGTTGTATCCTTGGGGATGACCCTTGGGCTGAAGTCCCTGTTTGGTGCAGCGCTCTTGCTGTGTGCAGTGCCAACTTGTTTGCCACCAGGTTGAGCTGTGGCAATTCCTTTTTCTCCCGGCAAGAAAGTCTGCTTTTGTTCCCAGCTACAGAGGTGAATGCCCCACCGAGTTTCACTAGGGGATCAGTTATTACTGGGCTCAGTTGTGTAGATTTCTGAGCCCCCAAGGACAATGTGTATATCATGGCAGAAGTTTATTTTTCATTCCTATTGAAGAGCCGAGATAAACAGCCAAGATATAGTGTAGCATCTCCCCACAGTTACTAAAGTTCCAAATATCTGTGATCTTTCTGTTTATGGAAGAAACTATTTCCCAGAAGCACATGATGTGATTACAATTTCAGCCTCTCTTCCCAGTTTGGGTGGTGCCATAGGCTATGTTTGGGTCAGGGGAATATGGGCAAATTGGTGCAATTTTCCTCTAAGTCTGGTCCTAAGGTCTCCAGGAGACGGTTGGCCGATGATCTCACCCTCCGCTCAGGGACTTGGAGGTCACACGTTTAAGATGTCAGCGTTACAACGTGGGAGGAACCAGCCTGAGTAGCAAGATCTCAGCTGGCACAGCAGAGGCAGTGCAGTCCACACTCTCTGTGTTCCTATTCACTGATTCCAGAGGACCAGGGCAGGAGAACAAGAGAGGACAAAGGAAGGGGCCAGATTCCGAGAATGACGGCCCAAAGCAGAATGCGCTCAGTGTCCTGCCAGGGAAAGAAACAAGCAAGGGTCAAGGACGGAGACATCATATCAACCACAGAAGACACTGCAGCCCCGTAACTCCCTGCCTCATGCGATCTCAGTACCCTGGTGGCATTTTTATAAGAACCCCATTGATGTCGGTGATGCTGTGGGAATGATTTGCAATCAGGAAGTATTCAACTAGACCTGACAGAATTTAGACACAAAAATGTAACAAATTTTTGGAAAGTTACAATACTTAAAATTTCAGAAATTTTACATAACACATTAATGTATAGTGTCTCTTGAAAAAAATCTCCTGACACTCAGCCCACCTGAAATTGTGTTGAGTCAGGTAGCAAAAATTTCAGCCCACTTGAAATTGTGTTGAGTCAGGTAGAAAAAAATCTCCTGACACTCAGCCCACCTGAAATGCTCACCTGAAATTGCGTTGAGTCAGGTAGCAGGTTCCACCAACATCTGAGGTCACCACCCGCCAGGCGGGCTCCCTCTGCCTGGGGTCCTGCCTGCCTTCGTCAGGTTGGGTGGATCCTGCTCTCACTGACTACAACATGCCACCCAGGTTGCTCAGAATCCCCATCTGAGAAATGGATTCCTCAGGACATTATGCCTTTGGCGAAGAATGTGGTTATTTTTACGTTTGCAAAGTATGCCCTTGGTGTATCCCTTTTCTTTACATTTTGAGATTTCCTTATACTTTGAGGAAAGCAGAGAATAACAGAACTTCCTGCCTTTTTGACTCTTACTTTTTAACTTTCAGGTTTTCTCAAAGTTGCCTTCGTAAATTCTTCTTTATCTTACTGATTCGGAAATACTTTATTCCAGTTCTATCATGCTGAAAACGCACTTTGTTAGGCCTAAGTGTTCGTGGGCTTCCCAACTGTCATTTACTCAAGATTATTACCGCTAAAAATGGTTCCTCGGTTTCTTGGGCAGGGAGAGCACCGAGAATGTTTTCCACCTGGCGCGGCTGCCACAGAGCTGACGACTCTTCCCAGAGCTTTGGCCCAGCCATCTGCCCTTTCCACCCCCGTCTCAGCTTGTGCCCTCACACCCACCTGGGAGAACCCGGTGCCCTTCTCGGGGACAGCAGCCCCCCGACATCAGCATGTGCCGGAGTCACAGAGGCCTGGTTACTGCAGCACGGAAAGTTGTTCTTTCTTATCAGTTCCCCGCGAACACTCCTTGTCCCTGAGACCAGGCTGCTGAGACCACTGACTCAGAGAAACTTCTTCAACATCAGCGCTCAGATCTTCAGCCTAAGAGACACTTTTTAAAAACCTCTTTGGAAACAGCAGCTTTGATGCCAGCACTGCAAATTGCAATCAGGTAGAGCGGAGACATTCAGTGAGCTATTTGCTCACCGGTGCCTTTGTCGTGGTCTCTTTCCTGGGGCCCGTCTTACGCTAACCTGTGCGCTCCTCACTTGCTGCGGGCAAAGTCGGAGCTGGCGCGAGGAGGCGCTGCTGTGGGCTCGCTCCTGTACTCATGGCCACGTGACCCAGCCCTCCTTTCAGGGTTCAGCGACCCCTTGAGCTGTGCTCCGCTTTCTCCTCCACCATCTCATTGTCTCTGTGTGTTGACACGTCGACAATGAGCCATCTTATTACTGCTTTAAGGGCACTGGGGGGACAAATGGAAGCAGCTGTGTCTTTTCAGACTGTTATTAACAAACACGTATCTCCCAAATTGGGGGGGAAAGTGAGTAGTTTAACTTGTACAGCCAATTTCCACTGGTGCAAAATGCTGACATGAACCAGTTCACGTCCGAGAGTTATTTCCTGCCCCCCGAATTTGCTGTAAGCCTCTGGTTTTGCCTGCGAGTGGGTTCTCTCCCACCTTGTGCCTTCTACTGCCCAACGGGAATGCGTAAAGTCAACAGTGTCTATTTGTGATGACAAAGTTACGCTTACTCTCCTGATCGGGTACAGTCTGAAAGAGTTTTAAAAAAAAATGTAAAAAAATAAAAGGAGCAAGCAAGAAAATAAAGACCTGTGACTCTCCCACCGTAGGCTGCTGCAGACAATCTGAAAATGAACTCTGCCTAAATCAAGGCTCCTTCTCAGCTTCCTGAGGGCAGGGCTAAAGGTCAGAGGATGTTTAAGAGTGAATGTTCCTCCTGAATTCTCCTCGATTATAAGGGGCCTTCGGAGGAGCTAGTGATCATCGATCCCTGGGTCTCTATGCTAACATCTTGTGAAGATTAATGATCCAGATGGAAAAATAAGTAAACTTTGTTTCTTCCATGCAGTATCAGCTCAGCAGGAAACTGAAGGACATTACTGGATTTTTAGTTTCACAGGCTACATAATCTTTATATTGATATATGCAACAGTGATTGTTTTCCACAGTTCCTGTGCCCTTTTTTCTATGTCCCACTATTTCTACTCATATTTACTACTGTTATCCCATTAACTGTCACTCAGTTCAAGTAAAATGATCCATTCTCTGCAAAACAATAGATTTCTGGTATAATCTGAAGGTTTAGTGCTAAATGAACTGCATGTAAATAATAATACTATTGTTATTGACAAAATATCAAAACAATATGGTGGAACACATTTCTTTCACATTGCATAGTGAAAAATGTACTCTTGAGTTATCGTTGTGTTTTATAAAAAGATTAGAAGGGAGAAACAAAGAAAGCAAACCACAGAAGATTTATCATTAGATGTAAACATTTCACCCTTCTGCGTTATAAAACGGATACCTTCTTGAATTTCATATTCAGTATTGGTTTTCCAAGTCACACATTCTTTCATCAGTAAAACTTTGCTAAATAATGTAAATGTAACTTTATTTTTCTAGGAATTACCTCTTTTACTTTACCAGAAAGTCACAGCTTTATCTCATTTTCACAGGGATTGTTCCTTTAGACTTAAGACAAAGAGCAGACACCTAAGAGGCACTCATGAAATTACACACAAAGACTGATTGTCACCCATCCGGATGATATGGGCCATGTGCAAATGTAAGACCTCCCAATTACCTGTGCCTGGGATATCACACATTTGGATATCTGTAAACATTCCCATGCAAGCATTGGTAAGTTAGACCTGCCATCTGCTCAGATAAAATTTGCATAATGTGGACTTTAAAAAATGTCAGAAAGACAATCTCCAGTTCTTTTCACTTTTCTAGATTTTAGAAGCAGCAAGAAATGATACAGAAAATTAGATGTCATTTTTAAAATTACAGTGGGTATACATCTCTCTGCACTGTCATTGCCTTATAATTCCAGAAGTCGGTTCTGCTTCTCAATTTTGGTGGTTAACTCACTCCGGGCTGCAAACTGTTGCTATTTTTGTTTCCTTCTAAAGTTTTCATGCAATGAATTCATATAATATTCTGACTGGATTCTCACTGTTCTGTTTTTTAAGTATAGTTCTAATTTCTTTTGTCAGGAATCCATTCCTAGACACAATCCCCACAGTTTTTTGGAAAAACCTGAGATGCCATTGACACTGAGTCCTTTGTACCTAATCTTTCATCCTCCATGCTATTTCTTAATTCCGATTTTCCAGCCAGGCTTTGAAGTCCTACAGATTCCATCTGTGTGTGTGTGCACAGCAGAGCCACTGGCCATACTGCATGGGGTAGAAAACTTTTCCTGGGTTAAAAACAAAGCAAAGTAAAATAAAACAGAAGTGCAACATCAGGCATGCCTGGAATGTGGTGCACCTGCAAACAAACACAAGCAGTGCCTGAGTGTGTTGGAAAGTGTGTGTGTCTTCTTCCCCGTAGACAATGAAAACTTTTACACATCTAGAGATTCATTTAGTGCAACTGCATTTCAGCTATTTTCTGTAGAATCCTTCTAGGAGAGCTCTGTGATTCCAAAGTCAATGTCTGAAGTGGAATACAATGGACGTGTGTGTGTGTGTGTGTGTGTGTGCGTGTGCGTGCGCATGTGTGTGTGTGCATGCGCATGTGTGTGTGTGCATATGTGTGCATGTGTGTGTGAAATGTCATGCCATGGGGAGAGTGCTCATTTCATTCATTTAGATTTTTATGAACACTCTGGGTCTGTGGAGCTGCTTCTCTGAAAATGTGGGTTCCTTTCTTACGTGACACCCTCCTGGGCAGCTTTTCAAACCCTTTGTTACTGTTATGGTTTGTGTCTGGATGTCCCCCCAGAGCCACATGCAGTCATGGGGGGAGCTTTTAGAGTTTATGATTGATCCATGGTCCAGTGCTGGGATTATGGGTGTGACAGCTACATCAGCCTTGGGGAGCATAGTTTGCATACAGTGTAAGGGAGGGAAAGAGGCTGCTTGCCCCTGCTGCCCCCTTTTGCTCTTCTTGTTTTTGCTGTCTTCTGCTGCCATGAACAGTTTACTCTCTGCCACGTGCCACTCTGCCTTGCGGCCAGCTGAATATGGACTGAAACCTCCACAAACTATGAGCTCAAAAAAACCTTTCCTTCCTTAATTGTGGGCATCGGGTATTTTGTCTCAGCAACGAGAGAGAAAAGTAACTAAGACTGTTACTTAACCCTTTTCCTGCGCATCCCTCCGGTCTGCACTCGCACGTCTCCCTGTCCCCACCGTGCCCCTTCGGCAAGTCCTGTGCTTCCCGTTGCTGTCTTGCGCAGCTGCTGCTCAGGGAAACACCCGGGCGTTCACAGCAGGAGGGAGGGAGGTTGTTCCCAGGTCACCTGAGCCTCACACACAGCCGTGCTGTCCTCGTGCCAGGGGACAGCTGGTTCCCCTGTTAGCTTTCCGGTGTTGCGGCAGCATGCCTGACACAAGCAAGCTAAACGGTGAGAGCGTCCTGATTTCAGAGGTTTCAGCGGGACCCAGGGCATTCAAGCCTGTGTAGAGGCAGAAACATCAGCTGAAGGGCGTGGCGGACGAAGGTCTTTCTCAGGGCGTCCGGGAAGCGGAGAGAGCGGGAGCATTAGAAAGGCAAAGGTTGTGGAGCAGATCCGGCCTCCAGGTCAGGGCCACGTGCCACACCGCCTTCCCCTGGCCCCATCCTCCTGCCTCCACCTTCGCCTGGCCACGCCTTCAAATGGTGATCGCAGGAGTGCGTGGATACAGCATGGAAGTCAGAACCCTCCGGATCCGGCCGCTTCCCCGAAGCCCACCAGCAGCCAAGTCTTCAACACACTCTGGGGGCGGTTTGCATCAGAGCACAGCCTTCCATGAAGGCCTGAAGTCACTGCACTCAGAGTGAAGTAGGGAGGAGACTACCGTGGAACCCGCTGATGGCAGGTGAGCATGGAGGGTTCCCTGCGTCTGCCACGCCTCCGAGGAAGCTTCCCAAGCCTCGTCACTGGGGTCAGGGCTGTGGAGGAGGTGCAGTGCTGCCCTAGACAAACACTGCGCTTGCTCGGGAGTCCTCCAGGGAGGTCTTCCCTAGCCCGCTTCATCTGCAGACAGGTCTGTGTGACCACTCTCTGGGACGTTACAGCCAGGCCCAACATCTGCTGTGGGACAGAGGCTGAGGAACTCGGCCGGCACCTTCCCTCCTGGCTCTTACAGGCAGGTGCTTGCCCGGTCACCCCCCTCATCGGCACCTGCTTGTGTTCACTTACTTTCCCCCGAGTCAGAGTCCTGGTCATTTCACTGATAACTGAAAGACAGGTGTGGGCACCTGTGGTCTTTTCAGGAGTCAAGTACTGATTTCCCCCTTCCTTCTGAAACCTGTGCATCATTCCTTCCAGAAAAAATGGACACACAGTCTGAGCAGGCCATTAGCAAGTCGTTTGGCCTCCTGCCTTCAGTTTACTGGGGAATGGCTCTTTCCCATGACTGAATGACCTGTGGAAGATTAGACCCGAGGAATCCACTGATTGATTACAGAGATAGAACATGACAGCAATATGCATTCCAAAAGGGAAGTTCTTCTTAAAATCACTGCATCTAATGATATTGCAGCGATTTGCTGTGATTTCATTTAATCACCCTCAAAGTCTTAAAGTTACACAAAAAATCCTATGCCCACCACTTATGATTCTTTACCTTTTCATATGTAATGACCCTCCCAGTTTCTATTTGAAAGAAAGTGATGTACATAAGTGTTTCTGGTTTACTTTGTTCCCACACCCTATGCCATTTTATTTACTATCTATAAAATATTTACTTGAAAGAATTCAGAATATCCTTTATGGAAATATCAGGTTTTTGTTTTGCCTGCTTAAAAATTCTAGTATCTAAAGTTGACATTTATTAAATATCCTAAATAGGATTTTACATTGCGGTACAGATTATGCATAAGTCTTTTATATTTGATTTATTTTTCTTTAAGATTAAAGGGGACAGGTGACAGTTATAAGAGGATGTTGTTAAAATTGTGCTCCCTTTGCAGCTCCCTTGGCGCACACTTACATCGCTTAGAACTAAGAAGAAGGCGAGGAGAATGAGGCAAATGCTGGACAAGCACCTCAGAGAAGATGGGCTGTGAGGGGCTGCCAGCCTGGGGTGCAGAGGGAGCACGCAGGACTGAAGGAGCTGAGGACACAGGGTGCCTGTGCAGGCTTCAGACTGTAGGTCAGCCCTGTGGAAGACTGGGAAGGAAACGGTGATCTTCTCTTAGAGAGGGGAAAGAGTAGAGAAATAGTGTTAGTATCTGATGCCTTGTAGTTTTTAGAAATGGCTGTTCCTGCTGTGGCCATCCTGACACCCTGTGGACTGGTTGAAGACAGGAAGTCACACCTGACCACATGGGACCTGGCCCAGGCTACACACTGTGTAGCAGACCTGTCCCCTACTAAACAGCAGGGAGAAAGGGCAGATTTGGGATTTCCATACACATGAGCATGCGTGTGTGTGTTGTGAGAAGACAGTGAGAATCCAGTGGCTTAATGGATTATGACACGAACAGTTAATAAAGTAGGAACCCTAATAACTAACAGTAAAGTAGACTTATATCCTAAAGATTCATGTCCAGAGAAGGAAGTGCTATTACTCAGGTTAGAGAGAACTTCTCCCACCACTCATTCAGCACAGAACTGTCCGCTGTGTGCCTATCTTTGTGTATGTGTGCCTGTGTGCACGTGCGCGTGCCATACAGTAAGATCCCTAGCTCTACAAGCATAAAACTATATAATCAGCCTGCTGGTTTCCTCTGTAGGACACCAAGTTATTTCTTTCTTTTTCTTCTTTCTGGAAACCATCACCATCTCTATCCATCTCTGCAGATTCTGATTATACTGAAGACTGATGTTCAGCGGTGGATATGCTCTGGTTTGTACTATTTTGGTATTTATCACAATGATCGGCCTTTGAAACATAAAAACATGTAGTCACTTAAAATAATACTTTGGAGTGAAGTTCTTAGAATTTTGGCACAAAACTGTCTAAGGGTCCGTGGTCAAATTCTAGGCGACTGGCTAGTACTGGAGAGATGTGTTCATTAGATTAAAGCAAACACACCGCTGCGTGTATAATATTGGTTGGAAGTCTTCGTGATATTGAAGGGATATGAGGCATGTCACCTACAGAGCTGGAGGTGAGTTGGGTGTGCTGGATATGGCAGGCGAGGATCCTGGCAGAATTTCAGTTCCAAAGTCATCCCAGACAAAGACAGCCATGCTCCTGGAATGGGATGGCAATGGGGCGGGGGGCGGGTCCTGCTCAGCTTCTTGGTCCTTGGGCCCCAAGCAGCATCTCAATGGGTTCTGGTGCTGCCCCCAGACAGCATGCATGTGTGTCTTGTGAGAAGACAGTGAGAATCAATTCTCACTCTGCAGGACACCCTGTGTGAGAATAAAGCAGATGAGGACACTCATAAAGCCTGTGCAGGACACCCTGTGTCCTCAGCTCAGACACAGAAATGCATCAATGCTGTGGGTTCTTCCCTGACATGACCCTTGCCGAGTTTCAGTATAAAACCATGAAGGGCTATTGTAAAAGAGAAGTGATTCTGAGAAGCTGCTAGGACATGGAGTAGGAAATTACATACTGTCCCATCAGGGCGGGACCTGGGGCCTCCCATGGCAGCACTCCTCATTTCTTGGGTGCTTGCCTAACTCAAAGCTGACAATCTCTGAGTGGCAAATGAAGAGGGCAGTTTGTCCCCGGTGCAGAAGGAGGAACTCAGAAAAAGAAGGTCATATGAAGCAGATGTTAAGTAATGACATGGCAGAGTGGGAACTACCTAGAGCTGTGTGACAGGGAGCAGCTCGGGGCTGAGTTGTTCAGCGTGGTGGCTTTTCTCTGCCCGTATTTATAGGAGTAAGATGATTTCCTAAGAGTGACTGTTTCTCTGATTGCTGCAATCAGGATCTCAGCCTTTGTTTCTGGGGTGAGCCAAGGTTCAGAGGCTCCATGGGCACACAGTAACAGTATGCAGATGTCTCACAGAGGCCCGCCTCCTCCAGTGCATCCTGTCAGGAGTAAGCACGTGTTTATTTGTATTATGCTAGCCACCCAGGTCCTGCCCTACACTACCTATTCCCCACTAACATCCTTACACCATGAATCCCCTCAAAATATTTCCTGTGGCTTCTCACACACCTATCTCATTGTTCTTGCTACTTTCTGAAGCAGTTCTGGAAATCCTCTTTCCTGAGTGTCTCTCTGAGGTAGGATCAAAAATACTATGAAAGCCACTGCTGAGTGTCATCCAATAAAAAGGCAGACTCATAATATCATTACAGTGTGTCCTCATCCACTTTATTCCCTGGATCTCGCAGTGTGATTTCCAGCTCTTTTCCTAAGTCAAAATGGCCATGAAAAGCAAATGTTTTCACTAGTTTCAGGACAGGAGGGCTACTGTAACAGTGCAATTGAAGACACTCATGAAAGAGAACTTCCAGAGCTGCTTCAGAAAGTGAAGGAATGATGGGACGAGCATTTTTCCAGCACAAGGGAGTATTCTGGAGAGGGTTCATGGCAATATGTGTTTTACTATAATTTTAAAACAGTATTTAACCTTACACTGTGCTTGTCCACAACACTGTGCATGTGTTTTGTTGCTGCTGCAAGTTAAGCTGGGAAGTTTTCCTAAGTCCTTATCATTCCCGCTGGGGCTCACCCCGCATCTCCCACATCTGCCTTGTTTTTTGATCAACCCCCAGGTTCTAACTTCATACTATTCATTCCTTTCTTTCTATCATCACATTGCTAATGGACCTGGAACTTGCACTTATACAATTGCTCCTGCTGTTCTCTTAAATTTTATTATTTATCAGCTATAAATCATCTCATGATGGTCACCAAATTAATTCTCTTCCAAGTGCTAGACAGATTGTTGGGTGTCCTACTTGTTATATACTGTGGGAAATAACAGAACTTATGTAGGTGTAAGAAGAAGAGCTTGCACTTCTTGAAAATCAAGGTGCAGACATCCTCATTGGTACAGGGCTTGTCTTTCCTGTCCTTCCTTGAGCTCCACATCTTCATCTCCCCACTGGTGGAATCTTCTTGGAGCTGAGTTCCAAGTCTTACACTGTGTCCTTGGCTTCCTGAGCAGAAATAGATGCCAATGTTACCAAGTGCTCTGTGGGTGCTGTTGAATTGGAGAGACCTCTGTGTAACCATCATCAGGGTGGGTCTGCCTTTGCAACATTGTGGTAGATTCTTTGCAGTTCCCTGTTGCTCCCAAAAGAGCAGACTGATAAAATGCTCTTGCTTTTCAAGAAGCTCAGGATGAAATGTTGCCTCAGGAACAGTGAAATCCACCTTGGTATTGCAGGTAAGTGGGGATAGGATGTGCCCCTCTGCATTTGACAACTCTGCTGCATGCTTGGGTTGAGGGTGTGCCTGATATTGTTTGCAGAGCATTCAGTGTGTGAGAAAAATCGCGTTGAGTGACTCAGCAGGCTGAAACCCAGGTGGGTGTGACGTCTCCTCTCTCGCTGGGGCTCCATGAGCCCATGCCGTGGCTCTGTAGTAACTTGGAAGAGATTTCCATGCTCAGTGAATGTTGCCCAGTGTGTGTTAAATGCCTGGCCCATGCTCCAGAGGGTGCAGCCTACACTGGGAGCTCGCAGCTGCACCGGCACCCTTGGTCACTGTCCTTCCAAGCGGCTGCAGTGAGACTGGTTCGTACTCCTCTAGGGTGAAAAGTCTGCTGAGTTCCATGCTTCTCTGCTCCTTTTCAGTTACGGGGAAAAGTCTTATTTCCATCATCTGGTGCAGAATGAGGAAAAGCACCTGTCTTATTAATCTTCTGTCCCCGTACATGACTTCCTGGGTCTGCTTCAAGGACAAATGTCCAGCTGAGACAGGGAGGGAGGCAGCCAGCGTCCTGGGAGTATCTCACCTTCCTTCTTGCCTCGCTCACTGGTTAACTTCTACACTCACCTTTACAAGATCAGACCAGGCAGAGGCCACAGGAAAGAAGGCAGAGATTCCCATGCCGAGCCAGCTGTGCAGCCCACCATGGGGGCACTGTCTGAGGGCATCAGTCCTTCCTGCTGTAGGCTGCTGGCCTCCTGTGATGCTGTACCCATTGTCCCTGCTCGGCCTCCTTGGCTTGGGCCTGCTTCTCTCCACACTCATCCTTTCTGTCTGCTCCAGGCTTTTCCTGGTCAACCCATGTGGCCCCTTTTCCTTGGATCTCTCGCTCCAGGACAGCCTGCAGGTGGAGTCCTCTGTGCCCTGTCCTGAGCTGCCTTCTTCTCATCAGTGGGCAGCTCACCCCATGCAGCCCTGTCTGCCCTCTGATCTGTCCTCAGGTGGGCATCCTCTAGCACAGTCTTCCACTGCTCACTTTGTCCCAGCCAGAACTGGAGCCTGCCCTTGGTTCTCACAAACTCCAGTGAGTGGATGTCAGACTCTCAGACTGGTTCTCTTGAAACATTTCGTCCTTGTCCTGGTGTGAGACAGAGGCCCCTCCACGCTTGCTTATGAGAACAAGGGGACAGAGTTAGGGAGGATCTCACCCAAGGAAGTCTTCTCTCCTGTCCTCCCCAGGCCGTGGTGAACAGTAAAGCTGCCTCTTGGTGTGTTCGGGTGGGTGGTCCATTGTGGGGGATGGCAGAGCCTCTTGGTGTGTTGAGAAGGGTGGGCCTCTGCAGGGGTTGGCAGGTGTTTCTACACAGGTGCGGACAGCAAATGCACCAGACCTCATAGCCACAGGGTCTCTGCCACCACCAGGCTACTCTGCTAATGTCAGAGAGCAGCGAACTACACTTTATAAACAAAATTACACCATTCTGTTCCAATAAAACTTTATTACAAAGGCACCCTGGGGAATGGATTCGTGACCCTTAGTCCTGCATTGTACTGAAGGACAAATGTACACAGGCAACACCTAGCTCTTGGGATGAGCCCAACAGAGACCACCATCATCTATTATCTGAACCTCCTGCTACTTGAGTCTGTTTCCATGGAGAACACTGCAGACATCCATAAACAATCCAGATAGTCATAGATTCCACTATATTCCTATACAGTCCTCCCCTGAACCCAGAAGAGTTAGAATTTCCCCATGGATACAAGTGTGCTGACCTCCCTTTTTGGTCTAAGAGCACATTTAAGCACCACATGAGTATATTTTCTTACTGTCTCCATGCTGAGACCCACTCAGAAAATTAATTTATTAAAACACTTGTTAATTTTAAAGATTCCAAGGTAGGCCCTCCAAAACTGATTACTTTATATTAATTAAGATAATTATGTGCCTAAGAAATTGTGTATACTTTGGTTAGGTAATTATCGCTATTATTTTGAGGCAACTAATGCTTTCTAAAGACATGGTACAAAATGTGTGGTTAACGTTTTACTCAGTAAACCTAAGCTGCAAATATCGTTCACGTCCTCTCCCCAGAGGCGAAACCACCACAGGATGGGTATGCATTACAATCAGTCCTCTAGTCTCTGAACATCCCTGCACAGTTGCTGAGACAGTGGGGAGATTTAACTGCCACTCATAGTGTTTGTTTAGTTTACCTAATATCACTGAAGTACTGTGCTCATTGTACAATGCTAACTGTGTCATGTGGAATACCTCACCTAGCCAACAATCCTATGAAGAAGTTCACATGTTAATAAGCTTATAATTTTTCAGATGGGGAGCACGGGCTTTCTTAAAGTTTAAATGTCTGTCTTGGAGGTCCTCACTCAGAAGCCCCAGGGACTGCTCTACTTGGGGGGGGGGCATGTGTGGCCCCTCCCTTTGAGTGCCCTGCCCCAAGTGAGTGAGTGTTCCAAGAGCTGCTGGTCCAGTGGCTCAAGTCCGTGCTTTACTTGCACTCAGATCCCCTAGGGGGTTTCAGGCACAGGCAATCTGTGATTGCTGCCCTTCCAGCCTGCATCTGGTTCCTGTATGTGTCCTGAACAGACTGGAGACACAGAATCAGGTGGTTCACAAACTGTTGACCCTGCAGTTTTTGTCTGGGTTTTCCCTATACACTGAACTGCCTGGGGACATAGGTCCACTGGACTGGGATTGTCATACCAGTGCAACTCGAGTCTGGGCCATGCAAGTGCCCTGAACTGCAGGGGGATGCTGGATCAGATGGTCCGCCATCTGCTGACACCAATGCCTACATCTGAGACTGGGGATAACTAGACACAAATCAACAACTGCCAGAAAACCCGAGACTAAGTAGTGCTTCTCAGGGGTCATTGAGGGGCAAACCTGACCAACAGGAAAACTAGGGACACTAGTGGCCTTTGCTGTGCAGCCACTGAAGAGGGAAACTGAACTTTCTGCATTCGGTAGCAAACATGACAAAACGAAAGACTGAAACAAAATCCCAGATCTCCACTCCACTCAGAACAAGTCCAGAAGACATCAACATAGGAGAACTTGGTAAACACATGCCTGAAATAGCTGAAATGATTGCAATGGAACTAAACAAACAACTCCATAAGGCAATAGAAGAGATGAGATCAGAAATAATCTCTCAGGTAAAAAATGAAATGACAATAATAATGAAAGAACTGCTCAAAAAGTCTGAAGAAGAAATATATAAGAACATAGAAGACCAAAGGCAAGGGTCAGAAGCGTTCAATGAAAAATACAGAAAGGACTTAGAATGCATGAACCAGATTCAAAGAGACTTCCAGGAAAACAAAGCTGACATTGAAAGCTACCAAAACCGCTTGAATGAAGCTGAAGATAGAATCTCAGACTTTGAAGACAGCATGGAAGCTAGTGACCGTGAAAGAAAAGATCTTGTAAAATCAACAAGGATCCAGGAAAAGTCAATCCAACAGCTGCAAGATGAGGCAAAGAGTAATAATGTATGACTTATAGGAGTCAATGAAACAGCAGGAGGCAACAGAACTGACATAAAAAGAATATTTGCAGAAATAATAGCAGAAAATTTCCAAAGTATGGAAGCAGAACCTAATATACAGTAAATGAGGCATATAGAACTCCAACCAACCAAAACCAACATAAAACTACACCCAGACATATAATAGCCAAGTTCCAAGATCTCCAGCAAAAGAACAGAATATTAAAAGCTGCTAGAGAAAAGAAACAGATTACCTTAAAGGAAAGCCCATCAGAATCACGGCAGACTTCTCAGCACAAACCATCCAATCGAGAAGAGCTTGGAGTGAAGTATTAAAGGTCCTGAGACAGAACAGCTTTGAACCAAGACTGATGTACCCTGCCAAACTATCTCTCAACTTCAAGGGAGAAATAAAATATTTTCATGACAAAGAACAAATGAAGAACTTCATGAGTGCCAAGCCAGCATTACAAAGAGCACTAAAAGATATTCTAGACAGAGAAAAATCTGACCAGAATTTCAAGAACAACAGTAGAAATGAAATGTCAAGAAGAGCAAGCAAGTAAACAGGTAGAAAAAATAGGACACCAATGCAAGTAAATAACATGACAATGATAAATCAATACATATTGGTTATAACTATAAATGTAAATGGCCTCAATTCTCCAGTCAAAGAAACAGACTTGCAGAGTGGATTAAAAAGCAAAATCCAACGATATGCTGTATACAGAAAATATATTTCACTCAAAAGGAAATCCATAGACTAAAAGTCAAAGGACGGAAAACATTCCTCCATGCAACAGGAACCCAGAAAAAAAGCAGTTGTAGCTATTCTGTTTGCAGACAATGTAAACTTCAAACCAACAGCAATCAAAAGAGATAAAGAATGTCACTATATACTAGTCAGGGGAAAACTGCAAGAGGATGAGATAACAATCATAAATATGTATGCAGCAAATATCAGAGCTCCAAATTATATGAGACAAATCTTAACAGGCATGAAAACCCATATAATTAATAACACTATTGTAATAGGGGACCTCAACATTCTATTAACACAAAGAGATAGGTCAACCAGACAAAAAACCAGCAAAGAAATAACAGATCTGAATCAAAGCTGTGAACAAATGGACTGAGTAGATTTATACAGAGTGTTCCACGCTACAACATCAGAATACACATTTTTCTCAGCTGCACATGGGTCTTTCTCTAAAATAGACCACATCCTAGCCCATAGAGCATACC
>NW_004955482.1:2886802-2956582 GCF_000276665.1 Chinchilla lanigera | reverse complement strand
CTTTGTTTGTAACTCTGTATTGTCTGTACTGTTCTTTTGCTATTTTGTAAAAGGTTGTCTGTTTGTTAATGTTTTCCTCCTTTTTTAAAAAAATTTTTAAAAAAATGTCTGTCTTGGAAGTCCTGTGGGGAGGAGAGAATCCAACCCTCTCTAATCACAAAGCTGAGCTTGTCATTACCAAAAACAAGGCATCCAGCAGGCCTTTCCCAGAATGGGGTGGGACAAAGGCTCATGTGGCATCCCTAGGGCCCAATATTGAAAGGTAGTCTGTGCTGGAGACCATGGGTGCTATCTGTAGGGGTAGCTACACACCCGTCACAGAGCTTCTTCGAAAGGCTGTGGACAGACAAACATAAGACATTGAACAGCTTGAAAATTCATGCTCCCTCAGTGAGCAAAACAAAATTCAGCATGCTGTGAGTAAATATTCTCATACACCATGCCATTATCTTGTGATGAGAACACATTATGTACACTCTACACAGTATTATCTTGGCATGTGTTAGAAGTAATGTTGGAGTTTTAAAATGGTGAACATCTGAAATGTTTAACTTATTTAAAACTTTTGATATTGGCACGTGTCCTATGTGCATAATTCTGATACACACACGCAAACATGCAGATATACGCGAGAAGCCACGCTGACTGTGTGTTGTCACACACTGCATGTCCTCGTCCCTGCTGACTTCACTGCTGGGTGCCATTAGGACGTGGTGCTTTGGGAGGAACTGGGTTTGGATGAAGTCCTGAGGGTAGCTTGCATGTTAGGATTAATGTCCTACTAAGAAGAGAAAGAAACCAGAACTTGCTTTCTCCCTTACGGGAAGATGCAGCCGGGAAGGAATCAGCGCAGGACGAGGCTCGGGAGACAGGAAGCGCGTGTTTCCCATTGACCTTGCAGGCTGGACCTGGACACCACACGTCCAGGGTGGGCCGATGGAGACCAGCTCAGTCCTTGCGGTCATCAAGGTCAGAGGGCCTGCTGAGCACCTGCTCATGACACATCTCCTAGAGCCCTGGCCCGGGATGGAGAGCCCTAACACCGACCTCAACCCTTATGTACAGGTTCTTTTGGGATGTCTATTAGAAACAAGCACATCCTGTGACTTCCGCCTCAACTGAAGCAAGGCATCTCTGTCGTGGTGATCACAGAGACCATTTCCAAATGAGCGCTGAGCAAGGCAGTAGTAGTGTAAGTCAGCACTCAGGATGAAGCAAAGGTGCAGCTTGCTACCTGCGACTGGATAAAGAAGGAGAAACCGGAGTCATTTGTAGGGAAACGGATGCTCCTTGAGACCATAATGGTCAGTGAAATAAGTCAGGCACACAAGCATAAATATCACACGGTTTCTCTTACATGAGGAACCCCAGGGATACATCGGTTAAAGAGCAAAATCAAAGTGAGGTGACAGGAAACAGGGAGGTCAATATTTTGCAAATGGGAAAGGAACCAAGAGATGGAGGAGAAGGGAGGGTGAGGGAAGGTGGACTTAGAAGGAATTCAGATGCGTTGTGTACACGGACCAACTCCCCAGGCAAATGTGATGACTATGTACCACAAAAATATAGTAATAAAATGTTTTTTTAGAAGATGATACAGGGAGGGATAGCTGAAGAATTCACTATCACTGGCAAGCAGTGCTGGCAGCGCTCTGGTAAGTGCTGAGGTTGCATTTGTGTGTTTAAAAAGTATATTCTTTCTAGGTCTGAACTTTCAATAAAACATCCATCGGCACCCAAATACGAAAAAGCGGTTTAAGACTCTTGTGTGGTTTGATTCAGACACTGCCAAATAAAGCATTTTGTATTTCTCACTTACTGAAAGATGATATTTTCCCAAACGAAATATCCTAGCAGCCGGCATTGTTTTCCAAAGAGGAACACTGGCTTCGTTTTCAAATGTTATCCAAAGGAAATGTTTCTAACATTCTCTGAGGAATAAATGAATGTTTTCCTTTGGGCTGGAAGGACAGTGGAGAAGTTTATGCGTAAATTCATAGCAGGGCAGTGCCCCCTGCTGGACAGTGTCACACCCTCTACTTGCGCAAATCACATGTGAGCCATGCAGGTCTGGGGTGTACATAGGAAGACCCCTCCAGCTAGCAGGAATAGCCAGAAGCCACCATGGTCCCCTTAGATTTCAATAAAAACTCTTAGAGTATAACATATCAAATACCAGAGTTTCCATTTCACGTTTCTGGATGAGAACTAAAGTTAAGTTGCTCACTAAAGCATAATTGCATGAGACTTCTGCTGTCAGAAGTCAAAGACCTAAAATTAATATTTCTTTTCAGAATTAAGCGATGCAAATCCAACTTGAAGCTTTCTATGAATCCAATATCCATCGCAGTTAGTTCTTTGAACCTTGCTCATTTTTCTTTAATATCTTTAGTTCTTTGATCTTATTAAAGTACTGCTGGCAAAGCTCTACCACTGGAGAACGGGGAATGAAGTCAGGATTATCAAAACTAGTAATTAGAGGCAAATTCACTTTTATGTGTTTGGCAAACCTGGCCATTTGATAGAATTAAACACCTTGTCACACTTGAAATCAATGGTAATTATAAAGGATGGATTGTTTGCAAGAAGGAAGTACAAAGTAGCGGCTAGGCCTGTTTCCAAAGATAGAATAAGTACACGGACGATTTAATATTGACCAATTATACACGAAGCCTGTTAATCTGTCAGCATGGCTAGTGGGAGAGGATTTGTTAGGCTAGGCAATGTGAAATATAATGGAAGAGATTAAGTATTTTTCAAATGAAATAATGGTACCATTAGGGCTAGCGACACTAAGTCTAAATGCAAATTGTCCTCCCTGGACACTCTGCCTTTGAGTTGTAGCTGGCGCACTGAAGGTGGCATGGCACAACCTGCCCAGAACCCTGAATTAAGGATCACTGGGCCTAGCAAACCAAATTTAGAAAAGTCATTGCCTTCAAACGGACAGAAAAGCTGTGGCAAGTTTGGGGCAGGTACGTACTAACATCAGGTGTATTTAATAATTTTCCCTAGAATGAGCATAGGTGTCAGTCTGAGTTTTCATGGCACAAGAACCAAGAGGGTATTAGATGTGCAAGAGATGTCATAGTAGAAACTTTTGTGTGGAAAACAGGAAGGGAAATAGGGGAGTCTTCATACTGAGAAGCGAGTCCTATCACCTGCAACAGCAAGAGGGATGGAAGAGTGAGTGGACACGTTCAGGTGACCCTGAAGTCTGGCGCATTCAGAGAACACAGTGTGGAGGCTTCAAGTCTCCATCTCAGAAGGTCCAGACTCCTGGTTCTGTCACAGAAGATCACATATTGTATATTTTCACTGATAGGAAATACCAAGAGTAAGTAAGCCTGTAGAAAAAGAGAGTAAATGAATGGTCTCCCAGGAAGAAAACAGAGAGTGACTGCTCATATTCCTTTGATGGGTAATGAAATGTTCAAAAATTGGTAGAGGTATTAGTTGCACTGTTCTCTAGACATAGAAAATATGATCCGCACACATTAAATGATTGGTTTGTGTGGAGAATGAATTATGTCTCAAAAATCCTATTTGTAAGTCAACAAACATGGCGCTGAATTTCAGAGAATAACGCTGGGGCTTGTCAGCCACTGCCCTCAGATTCCGATAGGCTCTTTTCCATGGCAGTCAGAGTGAAGTCCGTGGGTGTGGCTTGACAGTTTTTACTAGATGATACTGTGAGATGTTTACCGGGTCAACATACTGGTGATTTAAACGTGGAATATGGTACAGTATGGCGGGGTAATGCCTACTTGTAGTGTGTGAATAGTTTCCACGTTCAAAGTAGATAGTTAGATTGTCACTGCAGGTACTGGGAAACTGTGGATGATAAAAGATTAGAAGTTTCAGAGCCCAGCGTGTGGGATTTGAAAGGAAGTGCTTTGGAGAGAGCTCACTTGGGCTGAGAGTGCTAGAAATGTTCGCCTCTCACTGGAAGCCACCTGAGAAACAAGATCCTGAAATTTAGCCCCAAAAAACAAGGGGACAGAAAGCCTGGGACCAGCGTACTCCTGAAAATGCCTGAAATGCTGGAGGGACATTCTACCTAGAACTGTCTGCTTGGTGTTAGAGCAACAGTACATGTCTGATTGAGGAAGTGACACACTCCTGAAGGTGCCCTGCCTGCTGGCAGGTGTCAGCTCAGCGGGGAAGGAAATAGTTCTGCAGTTATACTAGGGATGTGATGTGGCCAGCTAGGAAATCCTGGCCTCACTGTGAGACGTCTCATCGAGGGCAATAAGGCATTTTCTCATTATTGGCAAAATGTAGATGTCTAATACATGCTTGTGGTGGTAAATTATCTCATCGTATAGTAGACAGGTTAGTGGAAGTCACAGGTATTTCAAACAGAGAGAATTTAGTTCAGGATATTTGTTCCAGAGCTGATGGAGGGCCTGAAGGACTTCCAGGAGATTAATAATCCACACAGGCTGCCTTTACCCTCAGATAGAGGCGAAGGGAAGGAATATTATAAAGTTGGGAGCCTGGGTCTTAGAATGAAAACTTAAACCACCCCAGTAGGAAATGAGTTTACATGGTTCAGGGCCGCTGACGTGGTGCCATGTGACAGAAAGGGGATGAGGGAAATCACTGCCCACTTCCGGATTCTCGGGCTTCTGCTGGTGTCTGTCCTTGGGTTCATCGACCCCAAAGCAAGGGACCTTGGATGCTGGTGGTTGATTGGGACAGAGCAGACGTGTGAGCAGCCCATGTCCTCGTAACAGGTCTGTGTGCCGCGTGCCAGGGGCCTTGGGGGAACAGACTCACGGCTGTTCCACAAGGGCTGGAGCCCCGCATGGAGTCAGATCCTAGAAGAGCTAGACTCACATGTCTTGGGACTTCTAAAGCATTTCCGCACTTGAAAGCTTCGCTAATGTTGAGAATCACTGCCATGACAGGGAGAAGCAGGTTTTGTTTTAATTTACACATAATTAAACCTCACGTGAGTGACAGTTTTCAAATTAGTCACTGCATCTTTAATCTACTTAATATCAGAAATGGTTCCAAGGCATTGCTATATGGGGATTATGAAAACTTGAAAAGTAAATAAAATATTGCTTTAACCGTATTCCCGACAGAGGACTGGAGGAGGGTGTTATAATATTCATAGCAGAAAAACTGGTGTGGGCCAAAATGAGCCCCAGCAGATTCACTAAATCCATTCAGAGCATGTTCCCGTCTCCAATCAGTGACATGCATCCTGTCTGGGGTTTTCTGTGGAAAGAAAAGAGCCTTCTGTCCCACACAGTAAAGCTCCATCAAGATCCATGAGATCTCCGAGTTGGGTTGGAAGTTCTTACTGTCCACTTTTATTTATTTTTGGGGGGTTTTTTTGGTACTGGGATTCGAACTTGTGACTTTGCACTTGCTAGTCTGGTGCTTGAGGAACTGAGCGATATCCCCAGCCCTCTTAAAGTCCATTTTTAAAAAAGATAAAAACAACCTCTTAGGGGGAGGTGGAGCACTCCGTGGAGAAGAGCGCTCAAAGGTCCCATCCTTGTCTTGTTCTCTCTGTCTGAGCAATCCACTCCTCCCCCATCAGCACGTGTGATGAGCAACGTCCACAGTGATGAGGAAGGAACAGCAGAGGCCCTGAGGTTGACCGGAAGTGCCCGGCAGAAGACCTGACCGGAAGCCGCCCGGTTCTATGTTTCCCGTGCTCTCTCCATGCAAATCGTGCTCCCATGGAAGGCTGGCACCCTGCAGGGACCAGATGAGCCTCTCCAGGGGCCTAGGCCACTTGGGTGGGCAGTTTTCTGATGGTGTTGGAACAAAAGCTGGTCCTGCAAGCCAGGACTTGTGCGTGGCTGAAAGGACCCAGGGAGAAGGCACTGCTGGCCTCGGGAAGACCGCGGGGACAGGTCAGGAAGGAGGCTGAGGATGGAGTGAGTTAGCTGGCTGCTCTACTTTAAATGCCAGTGAAGTGCAAAGAGGCAGCGACAAGTGTTCTGCACCAGAGAGGCTCTCGGAGTGTCACAGCTATGAACGTTTTATTAACCAAAGCAGCTCATGTGTGGCAGCCTGAATTATCTGTTGGTGTATCCCATGTTCAAAGGACAGATGGTGGCACTACTCAGCCAAGGGTAGAGACATAGAGACACGGGGTGAAGTGTTGAGAACATTAATGCACTAAGACTCAGGGGGGTAGATTGGTCTAGACCTGAGTTCCCCCATCTTACTAAGCATCTCATCTTTTCTTGATATCCTCTGTCCCAGGGCCTCAGCTCTAGATCTCTGTCCTTTCTTTCTCTCTCTCATCCCTCTTATACGCTTCCTTCCTTCTTACCTTTCTATTTCTGTCAACTCTTTTGCTATCTCCATGTTTGTCTCTGTCTGTCTTTTCCTAACTGTCTATCCCATGAAACACTGGGACATGTGTGCCACCCCAGGAATTTAACTGACTGAGAGACTTGTGCAAGCCTTCATCAGAATGGAATGGTTCAGAAGTGTGGCATGATTGGGGGTGGTGGGTGGGGTGGACTGAAGGTCCTGATGAGTTCTAAAGGTGCAGTGACCCACCTGTGCAGAGGTATGCAGCAGGTGTGGGGAGCAGGCAGGTCCTGGCTCCAGGATGTCAGGAAGGGCCACGCATGAGCGCTCAGAGAAGTACTCTCCTGATTTCTGAGTGGGGTTCTGGCCTCTGTGGACTCTGCGGGGCTGGCAACCCAGTTGTGAGCATAGTTGTCTTTCAAGCAGTGGACCTGGGTTGCATTTCTGGCCAGACAATAGACTCACATTTGCCAGAAACTTTCATCATTTCTTAATGATTGAAAATATATGAATTTTGCTTGTTCCTTTATTTTTGGTTTTGTCTTTGGGAAATGTATTGATTTAACCAAATATACAATATACTATTGATATGTTCACAGATTTCTTTATATTCAGTCTTCTTTACATCTATTGACATGACTATAGACATGTTTTACATTCAATCTGCTTCATATCAATATATTTTAGTACAGTAGCTGCATCCTTGACTGAAATCAGCTTTTACTACAAGGGATAATATTTAATGCATGGCAGGGTTTGTTTTTGATAGGATTTTGACACTTGATGGCTGTTTTATAGGTGAGACAGGACAGGGGTACATCTGCAAATTCTTCTACAATTACAGATTCTTCACACTTTCTTGAGCACACTTGGTGGCCTACATCCCCTGGAAGCTCGCCACTGTAATCTCTGAAGTGTTCCCTTTGCCTGGCTCCTTTAGTCCCCAACTGCTTACCCTTCTCCCTAGAGGACACTGTTCTCTCTGAAACCTTCTGCTCAGTAGCTGAGTTCTCTCCAAATCGTCCTACTTATCGGCTTGGAGACAAGACAACACCCTGTTTGGTCCTCAGCATTCCCAGAACAACACATGGGACCTTCTGACTATACCACTCCACCTGTCTAGCTGCAGTTAGTCTAATCACCATTCCACTGCACTTGAGAATTCAGCTCTTTGCTCAGTCTTGTGTCCTCCACACTATTCCTTTATAATACTGATTGACTGACTGTATCACTTTAGGAGTTGTATTTTTTCCTATTTAAATGAATTTTTTTCTCTTTTTAATATTTTGCTGCTCAAATTGCTAAGAATGTTCCATGCATTAAAAATTAGACAACTTATATGATTCTAGAAAAATGCTTCATTTCTACATGAAATTCTGAAATTAGGATAATTATTTTTTCCTAGGAGCATCTAGCATCTTGCTTCATACATGTTTGTACCTTCACATAACTTATATACTTATTTTTTTTCCTTTGTGTAAACACTTTATTGAGATGGGATTGGCATATAAAAACTGTATATATTTAATATATGCTCAAGGAAGCTTTCACAGTGTATTTTGTGTATGGTATGAGGTAGGGATCTAAGTGTAGAGATTTCTATTAGAAAACCTAGTGATTTGTTACATTGCTATCGTTTTGTAATTAAGTTGCTTTGGCATCTCCACTGTGTATCGAATTTGTAGTCAGATTATCTGGGCAATAAGATGGCTCCATCAGTTAATTTGGCTACCCTTGTTCCCACACCACAATCCTAATTAATATAGAAAAAGGATACAGGTTGATAATTAGTGGAAAGTCATTTTTTGCTTCCATTTTTAATAATTGTCTCAGCAATTCTTGGCTTGGCAGCCACCACTCCTTGGCTCAGTCTCGATTTCACAATAATACTATTTGAAGCTAATTTTTATTGAGTGCTATCATCTCTGGCAAGCACACGACAGTCTCCTCGGCAGAAGCCATATCATGTGGTTGGTTAAGAGCCAGGGTGTTGGAATCAGTCCCAACCCTGCACCTCAGCAGCAGGGAAATATCAAACCCATGAAAATGAGTGATAATAGGACCTGCCACACCTGTCCTGCCCCAGGATAAGATAATACACATTAAAGAGCGTAGCTCATTCCTTGGAACAGAGTGGGTGGGTGGGAAGTAGGAGCTGATTTTATGATCAGGTACAAAATCCTGGTCACCTATTAGCAGCTACACAATAATATTGATTAGGATGAATATAGTTGATACAAGTACCACCCCAGTACACAATAAGCCCGTAACACACTAATATTAGACGGTGAATGTGAGTTTATTTCCTTCACCAATTCCCTTTCTTTTCCTACCCTACTCTTTCACTTTTCACAGTATGCATAATCATGCCAATAAATAAGATGCATTTGGGGGAAGAAAACCATTACAAATGACATCATATTTCTCCTGGAAGAAAAAAAGTAAAGGCATTTGTGGAGATCAATTTCCTTTCCAAATGTTACCACATCAAGTTCTTTAGGGTAGTATTATGAAAAATATACTAACAATAAGCATTGTGTTTTCTATCAAAGTTTAGAACAAATCAGTATGCTGCATTATTCTGACAGAGTAAACTCATACACACACAGAAAATAAGAGTAACTCCTTAGGAGAAACAAAAAGAAGGCTGCAGCTTCTCTCCACTCAGGTTTTTAGGTTTTTCTTTCTGGTAACTTCCAAAACCTGCACTTGAATTAGCATCTGTGGGTAAATACGACAGCTCATGTAGAATAACACTGTTGGAAAACTTAGAAAATGAGAATGACGTGCCCTGGGACATGTAGGTGTTTGCCCAAATATATTTTAGTTTCTTCGTTTCTCTCCATAACTGATGCTCCTTTTCAGAATTTCGGAGATGCTCCCAAGTGCTGAATATGAAAAGAGATGAATCAATTGCAGCAAAATGTTTGGCTTGTTCTACAAGAGAGTTTCTACAAATTGTGAATCATAAAATTTTTGCCAGTATATCTGTCTATATCAAAACATAAAGCAGGATGATAGAATGGAGAATTCTTGAAAGATAAATATTTTTACAGTGCTATGCAAATGCCATCCGTTTATGCACACATTCAGATAACATTAGCTGCCTGTGAGATGTGAATATATGAACGAGAATATGCATATATAAAATCCCGTGTCAGATCACTTGCTGAAAGAGTGGATGCAACTGATGTGAAACCAATCTGGGAAATTTCAATCTTAAACTGAACCCCACATGCTTCCTCTAGTCGTAGTGAATAATACTCATGTTCATGTGCTGATACTCAGGACTGGATGGACTCCCGGGACACATCGCGGTGCATGAGGCCGATGGTGGTTTTTCATACAAGTGTGCACACACCACCTTAAGTAGTGAATCTGGGGCACCATCAGTTGTTGCACAGCATGTAACTGGGCAATTTTTATAATTCATTTTAATTTGGGGGACTTGATAGGAGATGTATGGCGTTTGAAATACAATGAATGTCTGTTACTGATTATAGGCTGTAGTTAGGTCTGAATATACCTTCCTGGCTTACATAACAAGCAGATTAAAAAGATATGAAGCCAGACTGTTGAGGACCCGGCTCCGATGATTGGGAGCAACAGGCTAGGAAAAGAAGAGAAAGAAACAAGGAACAGAGACCGCCTGCAGGAGCTGTCCAAGCTATGAAGTACAGAAAAGAATTCTGGGAGTCTGAGGGTGAAAGCAAAGCATAGCTGAGATGGGTTACAATAATTCAGTCCCCAAGTACCAAAGACACAAACTGTGTGCACACGCACTGCCACACATAAACATAAACTCAAAATGCATCGTAGACCTGTACAATTCCTGGGAGAAAGTTTAGAGGAAAACTTTGACACTCTGGGAAAATTACAGTTTTACTCACCACACCACCTAAGTACGATTAATAGAAGATTCTTAAAACAATATGTTTGACCTAACTGAAGACCAGCTAATCAAAAAAAAAAACATATATGAATGTAATTGTTTATGAATTATGCATGTGCCCAATAAAGTTCTTTGGGCCAGAACATTAAAAACTCCCCCTAAATATGAAATCGAACTAATAAGAAAGAGAAAAGGGACTTCATAGCAACATCTGCAAAGATATCGTCATTATCCTTTGGCAAAATGCAGATTGAAACTACAAGGACAGGGGCTGGGAATTTAGCTCAGTGGCACAGCGCCTGTCTGGCAAGTGCAAGCTTGTGAGTTCGATTCCTGGCACCAGAAAAAAAAAAAGAAAAGAAAAGAAAAAGAAAAGAAACTACAAGGAGATACTCCTCTCCTGCTAGAATACCCAGACTGGAAAGGATTCACCATGCTCACTATGGGTGAGCACAAAGAACAGTTGTAAATATTATACATCACTAGTGAGAACATGTTCTTTGGAATACTTTGGAAATAGTTTGGCAATTTCCTTTAAAAGAAAAAAGCAAGGTATTTATCCAGAAAAAATAAAATGCATATTGAGACCCATTGTATGAGAATGCTCATAGCAGACTTATTTGCAGGAGAAAAAATGCTGGAAACAGCCAAAACATAATCTACAGGAGAACAGAGGACCACAATGTAGTATTGCCACACCATGGAATAGTAACCAGCCAAGAAAAGGTGTGAACTACTGATATACCCAACACCACAAGTAAACATCCCTGTAAATATGCAAAGGAGAAGAAATCCAATGGGGCTGCATACTACATGATGGCATTGTATGCAATTCAAAAAAGTAATCTATAATGACAGAAAGGAAGGCATTCAGTGCCTGGAAAAAGAAAGGACAGTTACAAAGCAACATGAAAAGCCTTTTATGAGAGAGAGAGATGCTCATTGTCTTGATTGTGGTAATACTTTCATGGGCTTAAATACCAGTCAAAACTAATATGTTTAGTAATTCAAAACTTATTAAATTGTACTCTTTGAACATGTAGTTTATCATATCAATTGCATGGGAAAAAACTACAATAGGAAACGTCACAGGATGACAAAACATCACTAGGGAATTAAACTACTCTATACAAAAGCCCCTGCAACATGGTAACTGAGCTGCTGATCTTTTATGCGAAAGTTACACAAAATGTAAAAGCAAATACAACATTTCTCTTAAACAATTCACAAAGTCATCTATCAGATTCAGACTTTTGGGAGTCTGCATGTTGCTTAAAGGCAAACAAAGCAAGGATTAATCGTATTATTTTTAGCTTAGGGTTGAACAGATGAGCTTAATCACCTAATTTATTTTCTGGAAACATGATTTGCATATATGAATAAATGTGCAGTTACTCCTCAATGTTGCCTTCGGTGTTACTTATATGAAGAAGGTAAGAACATCACTTCCTTCGGAGTTCTCCCTTCAGTCATTGGATGGCGGTGCTGGTGTGGGTTGGTAGGAGCAGTGCTGAACTGGAGATCCTAGGCCAGAGGTGGTGAGAATACGATGTTAGAAGAGGTATCTAATCGCTGGGCTTGCATGCTCCCTCCTAACTTGTAGTTTGCCTTTTACTTGGAACAGTGCAGGTGTGTGATCACTGACCACTGATCATGGTGCTCCTGTTAGGTAAGTTACAGACAGTGGGTTCAGCTTGCTTTACCCATCCTAAGTCCATGGCAACCATTGCTAAACAGTGCCGCCACTTTTCAGTTGAAGTTTTGACCCATGAGTTGCTGTCATCACATTGCCTTAGGCAGACACAGCCTGTGAGGACGCAGAGCCCAGAAGCAAAGCCTAATTTGCCATCCTGCCTCCAGAGGTGTCTGGGGACACCGACTGTTACGGTTCTGTGCAACCTGGCCTGAGACATGTCGTATCGGCCCAACAATTAGGGGACTCGGTAAGAATAACAATGGCCTTGTGTTCCCCTTCAAAGAAACCCATTTTGGCACAAATGTAGTACATGCAAGTTAGAGATAATGTGGGAGATACTACAAATTACAAGGAAAATTAGTTCTTGTATCAAGTACCACCACTGCAACAAAACCACTAGTGCCAGCTTGCACTGATTTTTTTGAGATGCTTTGAAATTCGATCCAGAAAGTAATAATTTAATACGTGAGAGCCTGTGCCCTGGAAAGTACCCATCTCCTCCAAACTCAGTAGTGACTTAGAATTCTTTTTGCAAATGACTCAAGTAACAGCGTACGTGTGCTGAGTGACCGATTCCTGTATGTGAAGGAAAAAGCAAATAGGACAACACCCGTGCCATGAAGGGGGAGACCTGGAGTGTCTGGTGGTGGACAGGTCTCACAGTTTCTCATTCACTTCTAGTGGTGGGGGAGATAAAAGTGAGCAAGAAAAGTGGGAAGAGAGGAGAAGGCTTTGTCATACATGGCAGGAACCAGCGGCGTTATAACAACGGGATGCATCAGAGAAGAAAAACAAGGTCTTTGGTAAGAAAGTGCTGTGCAGGATGTTCATGTTTTGTGGTGCTGGATGCGGACACTATCAACCCTATGGATTGCACTGTGTCTGTAGATCACAGCTCTACAAGCATGGTGGTCGTGTGTGTCGGGTTGGGTCAGGCTGTGATGTGGTAACAATCCAAATCTCAGGGGTTTGAAGAGGAGATTGGCAACCTATGGCCACAGAGCCAAGTCAAACCCCAGGGCTGTTTCTATGGATACGGTCTCCATGGACACACCCATTCCCACGGGTGTGCACGCTGGCTATGGTTGCTTTCAACTCCATGAGAATAGTGGTGGGCAGCTGATCCAGGGACTCTCTGCCTGCAGAGGGCTCAGTGTTTTCACCATCTGGGTCTGTAGGGAAACCTTTTGTTGAATCCAAGCTTGAAGCAAAACACCTATCTTTTGCACCATGGGAAGCTTCACTATTTGTTAGTGTTGGTGTTGGGGGTCTGCCTGCTGTATCCAGTCACGGAGAAGTCGCCCTTGGCCACAGGATGCGGGTGGAGATGAAGCACGCATTTGTAGCACAGTCCTTCCTCCTGTGTGGAATACTTCCTGCACACCACTGCCCGAAGAAGCCTCATCCCACACCTGCCTTGAGGAAAACCGGGAAGGGCAGCTCTGTCCTGGATCAGGCGCCAACAGCCAGTTATTGTACAAGATACCTGCAACAGTGCTAAGTAAAATTCTTGTTGAGTGCGCCAATGATTAAAATGTGCATTGCAATAATAACCAGTATGTGTAATTCCCTGCTTTTTATTTTCAAATTTGTTCATTAACCATCTACATTAAAACATCATGCTCTACAGCTAGCAGCCACCAGTGAGCAGAACACATCTGAGCACACAGAACTTATAGTGGGGACAGGAGTTGAGCCGAAATTCCATGCCTTACCATCCCTAATGCCTCTCCTCCAGTTCACTCTAAACTTTACTGCTTCCTGTTTTACAAAATAATCTGAAGTTTAAAATAAAATTATTGTGGTTGACAATATTTTCCACTAATTACTAACTAGGGAACTATAATGACCATTATAATCTGTGGAGAAGTAATTCACCAGATAGAACATCAGCAAACTTCCAATACAAAACAACAAAGTATATGTATCCACTTTGAAGGTCTTTCAAAGAGTACAACACTCTTGAGATTTCAATGTACAGGGGCTGTTTGTCTATTTATAAATTTATCCTCCAATAGTTAATATTTTGATGCTTGTGGAAATAGCGCTGCATTGCCAATTTCAATTTGCAATTGCCCATTCCATGTGTAAAGAAATATGGCTGATTTTTTATTTGATCCTGTATCTTGCAATCTTCCTAAACTCACTAATTCTAACACCATTTTAACTATACATAGTGTCTTCATATAAGTGATTAGATTATGTGCAAATACAGGCAATTTTCCATCTTTCTTTCCAATTTCTGTATCTTTTATTTATTTGTCTTGCTTACTGCAATTCCTGGAAGCTCTTGAGAAGAATTGCTGGGATACTGGAACTGTTCTCAGTCACTGAGATAAAATATTATCAATCTATCCCCATTATATGTGATGGCAACTGCAGGAATTCTGCAAAGACCCCTTATCAGTTTGATGAGGTAATCTTTGATTCTTGTTCTGCAGAGATTTCTACATCATGAATAAATATTGAGCTGTGGCTATGTTTATATTTGCACCTATTGAGATGACCAGATATTTTCCTTCCTTAGCCTGTTGATGTATGGAATTAGGTTGATTGATTGTTTGCATTAGAACCCTTTGCCTTCCTGGGCAAATCACTCCACTTAATCCTGCAATTCTTGGATATCAAGGGAACACCCTTTTACCTAGATTCACTGCAACAGTGCTCCTGTGAATTTTGGGAAAAATAGGAAAACAGAAATCAGTGAACTGTCAGTTACTGGAAAACAACATACCACCGTGATATTTATAATTGTCTGCATTCGCAGTTCATTCAGTTTTGCGCCAACACCAGCTATTTCCTCTCTTGGTCTCGCTGTTTTCTTTAGAGTTTTATATTTCATCTTTTTTGTATGAGGAATTTGGCTGTAAGGATGGCACAGAACTGTGCAGGGAACAATCACACAAGCCCTCAGTGCAAAACCCTGTTTTGTGCATACCCATAACTTCCATAAGCGCTTGTATGTATGTTAAACACATCCACATTTTTGTTCATTAAATTTTCAGTGGTGTGAGAGAGGGATCCATTGCTTTTTAAAATGTTCATGCCAGAGGACAAACAGAAAAACAGGCAGTGTAAATACCTGGACTTTAGCATTTTTGTTAGAAAAGGTATCACTCAGGAAAGAATGTAGAGGTTACAGAAACAGGATCACAATTTCATTTATAACATTGTGGCACCACATCTGCCTGTGTATTTCCAAGGAAAGAGAATCTCCCTCTGCAGTGAATTAATTCCTTGCAAGAAGCAGTGGCTTTATCTTCTCAGTTGCTTAGGCTTTCACCAAACTTCTCTTCCATCAGACCCAGTGCTGGTAACTGTATGAGCAGCAAGTGTCCTTCACTGCTGGCCAGAACTCAAAGACACCCACCTGAAACTGCTCGAAACGACACAGACCTTCGCACATTCAGAGGACTTAAAAATTAATTCAACTAATGGATTATTGATTTCAGTGGAGGAGACACATTTAAAAGGTGTTGTTGGGAGCTGTGAAAGATTTCAGAGTGGCTTGGAAAGCAGAAATGGAATGAATAAGCATTGTGGAGAGGCAGGAGCTTTGAACTCACCTCCACTGGGCTCTGGCCCAGCTCTCGCCAGAAGATATTAAGAGGCTGTGGTACTTTCTGTCTTCAAAATTTGTGTCCGGTGTATAAATTTGGGCTCAGAACCCATTAGTAGTGAATATGAGAAACATGCTGTGTTTCCTCATTTTTAAGGGTACGTTTCTCTGGAATTGTGCTTCCATCTGCTTGGAAATGTGACTTGAAATCAAAGCTGCTTGACAATTTGGGGTGTTGTGGCTGTAACCATTCAACTTGACGCAACTACACGAATAGATGTTTTCATGGAGAATGGTAGTCAAATATCCAGGCCTTTTTCTCTTTAGTGACAGTTTGAGAAATTTCAGTGATCTTTGTTTTCACAAATATTTTCTCCTTTTTTCTAAAATTTTTGCCTGTAATTTAAAATATAGTTATTTTTAAAATGAGGTAGTTGCTCCATCCAGATGTTCCTTCCAGAGAGTTTGTGGGAGACTTGCACTGTGCTGGCGGTGTGGAGCTGTAGGACTTGTCACAGTGCATGGGACACCGGGTTCAGGACATTTTACCCATGAGGGACTTGTCTGTGGGCCATGTCCACATCCACAGGCCACGAGAGCCTTGTCCTTTCATCCTCAGAGCTCCCTGCTGGACTGGACAGTGCTCACAAAGCTCCACTGTAACCCGGGACCACCCGCCCAACACCCCTTCTTTTAACCTCTTGCTGTCCTTCCTGTGTTATGGCCTTCCTTTCACTTCTTAACTCTTGTCCATGTATGTTCACCTCAATGGGACCTATAACTCACTAGACCTTATGTGCTTTTATTCCCTTGAAAGTCTTGAAAGCACAAATTATTCGTCTGTGACTCTGGAATGTTTAAAGAAAAGAGTGATGGCGTGTCACTGCCACTTCCTCCTGACCTCCGATCCCTTCCTCAGCTGCAGACCAACCTGGGTGTGCTCAACCCGCCACATCAGTCTGGGACACCTGGACCACAAAGTGGCTCCTGCAAACCTAGTGTCACAGACTGAGCACCCTGTGCGTGCTGCGTGTGATGGTGTGACACGAATCGGAGGCAGCCTCTTGGAGGTCTTGAAGTATGACGTCCTGGGAAAAGTCACCACATGTGAAAGGAGGAAGGGAAGGAACATCCTGGAGCTGCAGATCCAGCCTCGGGAGAACGTGTGATGGCATGTCTGGGATCCACAGAAAACACGGTTGGAGTGACTGTGTTGGGGACAGGTGACTTCAAGCCAGAAGACGAGCCTCGTGCCACACCTTAGCCGGGTACTCCTTCGTCTACTCGAACGTGTCTGTCATTGTCAGCAGCATTGCCCTGTGACCTGGAGCCTGAATTTAAAAACTGAGTTTCTCTTTCAGTAAACTTGTGAGCGTTATAGTCAATCGCTTCTGGACTCAATTTCCCTTAGACCTGTCACCAAAGACAGAGATCACTGCTGTGAACAGAGTGAGGTACGGAGAAGCAGAGAGAGCTGGCGTCTCATGGCACAATGGGGTCACATCTTCAAAATAATGGTAGAAGTACCAGCAGAGAGAAGGTAGCTCCAAAGGTGCGATTGAACAAAGTTAATTTATTTATTATTACAATGATGCTGTCTTTGGAACATGAAACTATCAATCTTTCACTGATACCTGCACTGTTACGTAGAAATATTTTGTGGGAAAGTGTAATGTTTTTTGTGTTCTACTTTTAATAATTAATGGTTAAGTGCATCGTTACTTGTCTATATATCAGATTATATTAGTACACATCTGGAGGGCTCTTCGGTTCTAGATGTGCCCCCTATGTAACTCATTGGTTTTATAACATCTTTTTCTTTTGGGTATCGCTTTTAATCTAACACCTAATGACTTTTCCCACAACATTATTTCTCAAACAGGTTTAATATTTCTCAAACAGGAATGATTATAAATTTATAATATATTTTCAGAATATGTAGAAAGCTTAAAGAATTTAATGAACTTTATTTAATAAAAATTGGTCTTTAAGTCATAAATATTTAATATGTAGTAAATATCAACTAAAGCCACAATCCTATGTTGAAATTACAAAAAATACTGAATATAAGTTGATACTCAAAAGTAGACAACACATGTCAAATGATTTTCATGTTTTCAATGGATTCATTATTTTTCTAGTAAGGGTACATCATTTTTGGAAAACAGAATGTAGCAACTAAATAAATAAATAGGTAAACAAACATACACAAATACATATACATATATAAAAATATGTATGCATAATATATGTGCATGATACATGTTTATTTTATATTCTTATATATGTATGTATTTTCATATACGCATTTATATCATCCATGGATACTAAATATATATGCATACATTTACTTTAAATACATATACACTATAATACTTTTTTTTTTTTTTTTTTTTTTTTTGGTTTTTTTCCGGTCCCGGGAACCGAACTCACGACCTTGGGCTTGCCAGGCAGGCGCTTTTGCCGCTGAGCTAAATCCCCAGCCCCACTATAATACTATTAATATGATTTCCAAAATTTCTCATAACATTTTGAAAACAATTCTCTCTCATTTGTATCTAATTTTTATGTGCATTTCTCAGTTAAACTATAAACAAGAAAACATTTTGTTGCTTTGTTTTTGAAATATTTTTGCAATAGAGAGTGCCTGACCAACTGTAAGCCTTTACTTAATATTTTAATTGGATTGCTCAAGATAATGTTAGAAATATTTTTATATCTACTAATTACCCACTGGTTTGATTAATCTCTTCCAGCCTATTATTCCCAGGTAGATCAGACCCTCATGAACCTCGTAGCAGGGGAATGGAAGAAAAAGACGTCAATCAAAAATTTACGTAGTAGAAAGGAAAGCAGCTAAGAGTATAGCAAAGGCTGTTAAAGAAAGAGCCACGGTAGGCAAGGAGGTCAGGAGAGATTTCCTGAAGGAGTGACCTCCACAGGTGTCTTTTGTTTGGAGGGATTTGTTTCCTTTTGCTTTCCTGGTAGTAGTACACAGCCGGAAATAGTCCAGGTGTTCTTCAACAGGAGAGTGCTTAAACACAGTGTGTCCATCCACATGGCGGGATGATACTCAGCAAGCAAAGAGACTCTTGATACATTCCCTGAGTGAGTGTCCAGGCAACGATGCCAAGCGAAAATACCCAGTGCCCGAAGGCTACAGCGTGGCTCCATTTATGTACCGATTCTGCGATGACACAATTACAGAAATGGTGCTTTCCGGGCCTGGCGCCTAGTGGCTGTGGTGTAAGGTGAGTGTGGTCACAGCAGTCCTGGAGGAGGTGCACCTGCTCAGAACCCTGACATGGAAAGCACTGCAACCTGGACATGTGACAAAACTGCCGAACTAAACCGTGGGTGCAGGTATACATAGGCTGAGAAACTCCCAGCGGACTTGGAGGCTTGTTTCAGTGTCAGCATCTTAACATGATGCAGGATTCTAGTTTACCACAGTAGCACACCATTGAAAGACAGTAGGTAAATTGTGCACAATATCTCTCTGCATTTTGTCTTACAACTTCATGTGAATTTATAACACCCTCTGTAAACATATCAACTAGAGCCAGGCAAGGTGGCGCATGTCTGTGATCCCCATACTGTGGGAGGAGGCAGGAAGACCAAGTGTGAGCCCCGCCTGGGCAACTTAGTGAGACCTTGTCTCAAAATTATATATATAATGGGCTGGGGGTAGAGCTCAGTGCAGAATCCCTGGGTTTAGTTGCTGGGAAGGAGGACACGAGTAGCAAAAAAGAATTTTATAAAGTCACTGATCCAAAAGACTTGAAATTAAAGAAAAGCCTGAGTGTGTTCCTTCACAGAGAAAAGATATGAGCTCTGACTTCCACAAATGTGGAACCCCTCCTCCCACCGTGTTCCTTCCGTGTGTGTGTGTGTGTGTGTGTGTGTGTGTGTGTGTAAGTGTGCACAGCCCTCACTCTCATTTCTCTCCCTGTGGGTGTCTTTCTGTTATGGATTCTTCCCTCTCTGAATCTGACTCACAGCTTCTCAGAGACCAGCAGGCTCATTCATCAGTTTCTGCAACTGAGAAACCGACCCCGCTAACAGAGTCGCAGCCACAAGCAGTGACTTCCAACCGCGGCTGTTCGCCTGTGCTCACTCCTGCAGCCTCTACCATCTCTCCTTAATTGACCATAATATAGAACTGAGACAAAGGATTGAATTATTTATCAATCTATTAATGAGTAGTTTCCTTTTCCTTGTTCTTAAACAGGTAAACAAATGACTACAATATTTTATATTTCTGTAAAACTACTGCGCTAAATTAATTTGTTTTCCACTTGTGAGACCTATGATTTTCTTCTCCGTAGGTAATGATCCTAGAAGAAGAGGAAAGAAACAGATTTTGCGTGTTATCACCCATCCAGGTGCTCTCCTGCAAGAATCACAATGACTGCTACCGGAAACCACAGCAGCTCTGGCCAGTGTGACACCAGCCCCAGACACAGTTCCTCTATTTCCCCCGAACTGGTTCTACAGGTCTTATCAAATATTTACTTAACTTTGAATCAATGAATGTAATTTTGCTTATTGTACCAGTTATTCAGGGAAAATGTCAGAGTTTCAAGCTGAGCTTAACTAGTGAAATTTGCAAGTAATTATTTATAATGATATGCAAATTATCATCAGGCAATTCAGCCAGACGATTAAAGATGGAGTGGCAATATTAAAACTCTAGGAATTAGCTGCTGTGAAAAACAAAATGCTATTTTAAAAATATTTTGTGCAGTTTGGAAAACTGAGTAAGAATTTCTCCTTTGGCTTTTGACTTTGGGGGAGAAAAGCTAAATTATTAAGTGAGCTTAAGATACTTAGTCAACAATAAAAATTTTTGTCTTGGCAATTATTCTAAATTCACAACCCAGGTTCCTGGATACAGCCTTTAAAAGCTTAGAGATTTGAACAAAAGGCTCATAAAAATATGTGAGCCCTTAGTCTATAACCTGTCTGAAATGTAAAGGGTTTCAGCAGGAGCTGCTTAAATAGCCTCGATCTGAGACAGAGACATGGGGTGGAGCCCACAGGCAAGGATGCATCTTTAAGTCATTATTAACCTTTCATCAGCCTCCATTTCCCAGTCTGTAAAGTGGGACTGCTTAATACAAATATGTACCTGCATCGTGGAAATTTTGCAATGATTGGAGTTGCTCAGAACAAACAAGAAATGCTTGGTAATATCAATTCTGGTATAGTTATTGTGCAGGGGGCAAAAATTAATGTTTATATGTGCTAGAAACACTTTATGCTCTTCATGATAAAAAAAATACATGAGTTTATGCAGGAGGTAAATGCATTACAATTACTTGCCTTACTGTAGCACCCCTGAGTGCTTGGGACTGCAGTGAATCATTACTGACTTGCGTGTGTGTATGTCTTCCTTCCAGAGCCACCCCAGGCCTTTCCAGATAGGAGTCACCCTTTAGAAATGCGTATGGACTAGGCATGGGGGTGCACACCTGTAATCGCAGGTCTCTGAGGTTGAGGCAGGAGAATTCCAAGTTCAAGTGAGCCTGGGAGACTTAGGAACTTAGTCAAACCCTTTCTCAAAAAAAAAAATATATATATAAAGGGCTAGGGATGTAGCTCAGTCTGAAGGCCCTGTGTTCACCCTTTGCACTGTATAAAAATGCACCTGGATGCAGTTCCCACCCTTGGCACTGATTCTGATCTACTGCTGCTCAATTGTAAACCTTAAGGACCCCTCCACATCCATGTTTACAGATCTACATCTATGGCTTTTCCTGATCCCCACCGATGATGGCTTCTTTCAGAAGGATGGGACAGTCATCTCCATCTTGGGTTTAAGGCCATTGTCTGCCATTTCCGTGACAATGCTCTAGAGCATTGACAGAGTTAGCGCTGTGACTCTCAGAGGATCTTTCCATACAGTTATTCTCACTGGACCTACAGGGACCCGATAAGCCCAGGCCTCCTGGGTCCTGAAATGATGACAGTAGTAACGGTGGGCATTTCCACTCAAACTGTTGTGAAATACGTTGTTGAATCATACTTCATGTTTTAGAGCCACAGAGAGGATAGTTATCTTGCTGGGATCTCACACTATTTACCAAAGCTAATGGTGCAATTCCTGAAAGGCAGCTGGATATAGTGAATTCTCTGTGTTTAGTAAATTTTCTCAGCAGTAAACCTATTAATCATGCACTTTAGCCTCTAGTTCACGTTCTGGAGCTAGGGAACAATGAATCTGTAGATGTCTTATGGCCTTCACTTTCAAAATCTGCTACAACACAGGAAGTGAGAAACTCATTTAAAACCAGCTTTCAAGTGTGCTCGTCACTTCCTGTTCCCAGCCACGGGAGCCATCACAAATCCTGATTCTGGACAACAGGATCGCAGTGTCTGGGTCTTAGCTAGGCTGAGGGCCAACTCTATACATAGCACATGTTATAGTTTATATATACATGTTCTCCAAAAGCCTTGTGGGCTCAGGGGTGCAGTTGTAGGAGGTGTGGGTCATGGAGGAGTGATACTCACCTTTGGGTTGGTCCACTGATGACTTTATAGCTAAATGTGATGTTTCCATTTTTCTCTTTTTTCCGGATGGACAGATAGATAGATAGATAGATAGATAGATAGATAGATATGAATGGCTAAAAATGTGGTATTTGCAATGATCGGAGTCCCTCAGATAGAATACTACTCTGCAATAAAAATAGAATACTACTGCAATACAATAGAATACTACTCTGCAATAAAAAGGATAAACTTGAGTGGCATAAGAAAATGGATGCGGGGGCTGGGGATTTAGCTCAGCGGCAAAAGCGCCTGCCTGGCATGCACAAGGTCGTGAGTTCGGTTTCCAGTACCGGAGGAAAAAAAAAAAAAAGAAAATGGATGCACCTTGAGACCATAATTTTAAGTGAAGTAAATCAGACACACAGCTTAGATATCACATGGCTTCTCTTCTATGAAAAGCCCAGTACAACACACACACATTTAATATTTTATAGTATTTGAATTCTTCCACAGAGGATACGTATTTCAAAGCATCATGAATGTGATAATACATTTTATCTTATTTTTGTCATGTTAACATAAATAACATTTCTCAAAACAAAATCATAGCACCACAACCTTGTTTTATATTTTAGTAAATCTTTTAGATCTTTCTCCTTTTAATTTATTTGTACCTTGAAACTATAATGTTAAGAGAAATAAATCACTGGCAAAAGCTTAAGTATTGAATGGTTTCTTGCATATGAGAAACACAAATTATAAATAAAGAACAAAATAAAAGGTAGATAGCAGGAAGTAGGGAGGTAGATCTTCCTCCAAGGGGAAAGGAGTCCAGCGATGCCGGGAAGGGGAGGGTGGGAGAGGAGGAGAGAGGACTCGGGGTGTGCTGTGTACACCCACCAGCTCCACATGAGGAAGGTGAATGCTGCATACTGCAAATACAGATCTTTGGGTCAATTTATTTTTTTTTTTTTTATTTTTTTTTTTTTGGTTTTTCTCCGGTACCAGGAACCGAACTCACGACCTTGCGCTTGCCAGGCAGGCGCTTTTGCCGCTGAGCTAAATCCCCAGCCCCTTTTTTTTTTTTTTTTTTTTTGGTTTTTCTCCGGTACCAGGAACCGAACTCACGACCTTGCGCTTGCCAGGCAGGCACTTTTGCCACTGAGCTAAATCCCCAGCCCCTTTGGGTCAATTTAAAAAATTAAAATTTAAAACGGCAAAGAATCCTTAATCTAGGTACTACTGCAGTTAAACTACACAGGAAATGAACGTGCTTGTTATCTGCTGAGCAAGTAATTCATCCATAAATAAGAGTCTGTGTGAGCTGAGAGACGGCGTCCTGCGGCATTTCTGGCTGTGGCTCTCCTGCTGGCAGTGACACGCGTGATACCTGGATACCAGGTGTCCCGGCCCCACACAGAATCTGCTCCTCAGCCACAGGCCCAGAGCAAGAAGAGAGAGCGCTGGGATGAGGCTCTTGCTGTCCTTAAGGAATAGAAGCTCTGGGAAGACATGCAGGTGAGATGCAGAACCAGACTGAGATTAGTTTGGGAAATGTTTCCCAAGTCCAAATGTGTAAACAGGGGTAGGGATAAAGCTCAGTGGTATAAGTGCCCACCTGGAAAGCACAAGGTCCTGAGTTCGATTCCTGGTACCAAAAAAAAAATGTGTAAACAGAGATCCAAAGTCACCTCCTGCTGGAGGTCTTGAAGCACTGTCTGTGTACCTGCTAGGGCTGGATGTTGCTGATTTTCCTAAGCCTCTGAAACAGGCCCTCTTGGGTGCTGTGGCATGGAGTCTCCAGTGTCCAGGGAAGAAAACAAAACAAAACAAAGTGCAAAATAAAAAGGAATATCTGCATGTACCTAAATCTGTCCTCTCGTGGCCTCTCCCTTCATTTCTCCTGGGTCCTCTAGCAGATTCTTGATGGACTTAAGCTCTAGTCTCCCAGCAGCTCTTCAGGAAACACACTTGAAAGCAGGGTGAAGAAGGCCTTTTGCGGTTATTCAGATCACTGCTTCCATAAAGCCAACAGAAGTGTCTGTTCATTATCATTACAGCATGGTAATAAAAGAAATAAGTCAAGCACAATCATCAATTTAAACTCAGATGGAATTTTGTGTTAGGAATTACCATCATCAGGTTTATCTCAAACCACCCACGGGAGAGCCAAACGTTCAAAGAACAACTCCCAGCACAAAGTAAAGCAGAATCTCTGTTCTTCTCTTTCTAAAAGATATTTCATATGAGTTGAGGTGAAAAGAGAGAAAAATGTTCCTGTATTTGTGAGGCAAATCTATCCTGGAGGAGACATTTCTGGGAGAAGACAGGTGTCCAGAGCAGCGTAACAGTGCGGTGGTGCGCCATAAGACAGCATTCCAGGGGAGCACACACCACATGCACACCGCGGGCCCCATGAGATCAGGTGGGCTGGTGCTATGCCAGGCAGGCACAGTCTGAGATGTTCTCATGAAAGCAAAACTGCCTAATGACATGCCACATTTCCCTGCTGGGAAGGTGACACACAGCTGCTCTCCAACTGGCCAGCAGCTCTTCCCTGTGGTCAAAAGAGGCGATCTTTCTGGCTGGGAGGTTGAGAGCAGAGCATATGCTGTCTCTTTCTCTTTCCCACAGCAGGATTCTAGAAGGGGCTGTTGTGTCAGCCTTGGAACCCAAGTGACAGTCCATCACTGTCCCATCAGGACCTATACTGTGGTCAAGAGCTAAACCTTAGTTGTTTTATGTCACTGCATATCGGGTCTGTTACCATACCAGCTAAGCCACTGCTTGTTGGATTGAACCATGCATAAGTCATTTGAAAATGCATCAAACTCACCTTCTAGGGTCAGCCCTGCCTCCAGCAAACCACGAGATAGTGGGCCTTGCTGTAGGGTCTGATCATCCACATTTCAGCAGGGCCACAGCCCTATGTGATGCTGACAGTTCTGGTCATCAGAATGTGCCATTCTACCCTGATTGATGCATGGCAAAAATCAAAGACACAAACACCTGAAAGTGTCATTATCATCCCCCTCTTTGTTATTGCCATCATAATCACAGTCACATCATCATTGTCACCATTTCCGGTGGTCTCTAGCCTCGAACAGAACCACCAGGAACATTGAAATGACCGGGAAATGTTTCAAGTTTATCATTAACTTGTTTCTCCACTACTGTCAGTGTAGCCTGACAGCCTCAATAAGAGAACCACTGATATAAAGGAAAATATACAAAGTAGATGAATCCACTACTGGAAATCTCCTTTGAATAGTAATTCACTGAAATCCCAGAAGAGAGACACAGGCTGGAGGGCAGCGGTACAACACGTGTGTAGCGCATAGGATGCCCAAAGACCAATCCCTAACACCAGTGAAAAAATAAATAAATTCCAGAAGGAATGATGAGGACTGCATTTCAATAAGGGAAGCAGAAAAACAAATTACCAATTGGTCTAAAGATATATCCAAATAGTAATCATGTCTGATCCCCAGCTCTGAGTGTATAGTCTAAAAATTAGAGTCACTTTTAAACAACTGAATCAAATACGTTTTTTCATAAAAAATAGGGTAAACCTACCCAGGAAGAATACTGAAGTATGTATCTCCTGAGATTTTCAGAAAGCCCACATCCCAAGGGAATTCTCCTGCAGAGTAGGGGTAACCCAAGGGATTTTATGCATGGAAATGAAGGCAGAGAATCTCTGTGAGGACAGCTCATTTCAGCCCGAGGTCGCCCAGAGCTCAGAGCTTTGAATCAGTCCTCTCACAGGTCACTGCCGGTGAAACCTAATTACAAAGTCTGAAGATTTTGGCGGTGTCTCCGCAGCATTTTCTCCCATTTCCCCCTGCATCTTCTTATGCTAAGAGTCTAAGAATTAGAATTTTGAATCACAGGTAGCAGTGAACAGAGAGAACAAAGAATAAATATATCCCTTTCACTGTAGACTGCCCATATTTCACTATTAATTTAGCAATATTACTCAAGAAATGAACAAACATGTTACTATAATAAACAATATTAACCTTTACTGTAGTAGTATTTCTTTATCCTTGAGTGTCCTGTTACTACTTATAAATCAACATTATACCTACTTTCTATTACTTGTGTCTGCAACTGAAAATTTTGGAAATGAGCTAATATTAATTAGGCATCAGCAATAGGCCATACACAGGTGATTGTACGGTCACTGAAGAACCCGCTATAGCACCATTTTATTTTGCATTTTGTAAATGAGCTTTATGAGGCCATAAATGTTAATTGAATTTCCTGGGTCAGACATTGAGCTGATCTTGGAGACAGAGACATCGGTGGGTTTGGACGTAAGCTCTGGCCTGACTTTCCGACAGGTTGGGCTATCTACACTCGAGAATCACAGTGGCTTTTATCCCCTGCACAGGTCTCCTGGTCCAGTGTCCTGAGAGAACCTCCTGTGCAGCATAGGACCAGCACATGTGGAGATCCAGAGCTATTCAGAACTTCCTGGGGTGAGGTGTGTATGTTGTGTGCTAGTTGAACAAAAGGGTCTTCTCTACAATGAGCCATCTGACTACGATTGGGGAGGAGCAAAGCTGGAGAGCCAAGTGAAGCTACCTCTAAGTTTGTGGTCGACAAATAAAAGGCTGGGTAGTTAGTTAAAACACTATAAGGACAAGGGGTGCCAGGAATGTCACTCACCTGGGAAGCGGGAGAAGACAGCAGTGGGAAGAGCGAGCTCTGATGCCACCCAGAGCCAGGTGGCACCTCCAAAACTACAGGAGCCTCCCTGGGTTTGTCTTGTGAACACTCAGTAAGGGACGACTGATTAGAGTGGCAGAACCTGTGCTCCCTAACGTCACAGAAATTCACACTTGGAAGGAACACGAGAGACCAGCTGAGCAAGCTCCACCTCAGAATTGAAGTCCAAAGAGAAACTGTGGGTCTCCAAGATCACCCAAAGACCTCTGCCAAGGACAGAGTCAAAGTCTCTTCATCCATTTCTTCACTGGCTATTGTTTCTTAGGCATCAGTTATGCCCTTGGTGTCTTGTGTTGTTCCACAGCAGGAAGCCAGGTTATTCCCCTTGAGAAAATACTCACTGATGCATTCGTTCACTTGGCAAGTACTTTTTCAGCATATATGTGTCATATATCAGACACCAAGCCCGGCATTTGCAAAAAATAGCAAGACCAGTTTGATTCCGACTACCGAACCAAGGGTAAGAGATTTCAGCATAAACTGAACTCAACTTCACTGAAACAAAGGCTTTTACCCCAGGGTTTCCTAACCAAAAGCAGAAAGGATGTCAAGGGCATTTTTTATGTCATCAGACACCTGGGTTTGCTCAAAGGAACTTGTCCAACTCAGGCTCCTGCAGAGTCTTTCATGGACAGTGGGAGAGAGTACCCTGCCTTCTGGATGGTTAATTAAGAGGAAGCTCCCAGCTCCCCACCAAAGAAAAAATATTCCTGAGTTGTGAATCCTAGAGGAGATTGAGAGAAGATTTTCTTTTCGTATTGGCAGAGAAGGAATTTACAGTGACCAGTTTTCTGGAGGAAGTGCTCTAAGGAGAGGGCAGGCAGGGCACCATGGTCAGGAGTAGGCTGGGCAGAGTGGACGCCCAGGGGAGGTGACTTCTGTGATGAAGTTAGGGGGCCATGACAGTTGTCCTAGGACTTAGCCTTGAGTTGGTGGAGGCTACAGAGGGTTTACGTCCGGTCTCAGGGCGGATTGAACAGGCCGTGCCGGAAATCTGGAGTACTCCTTACGGTGAGTGCTCAGAGGACCACTGTTTGCTCAAGAAGGGAGTCTTTGTCACAAGAACTGTGGATAAAGCAGAGAAAGAAACAAAAACATTCCATGAGAGTGTCGGTGTGACAATGCTGCAGCTCATGTCCTGCGATGAGTTCCATCAGAGGCAAATTTACCGTGTTCAGATTCCCCTGGGGGGTGTGTGTGTGCGTGGCATTGGGAGAAAGAGTGAACAAGTTATATACAGCTCTGGTAAACCAACTGGCTGCTCCATTTAGTAATGTGTTTGCCTCCCAAATCGAGTGGGGACCGGGAGACTGAGATCTACTTTGTTCTACTTTGTTCGCCGTCTGTTCCAGTCCACAGAGGCTCTCAGCTTCTGAGCATCTCATTAGACTGCAAACACTTCTAGCATTTGAAGATCCACGACATTTTATAATCTGTTCCTGAAGTGTAAGCCAACAACTTCCCTGCTTCCAGCCCCGAAGCAGCCATCTGTCGCATGCTTTGAGTCCTGTGTGCAGATCTACGCAGGGCCAGGACACTGTCTTCCCGGGGCACGTCCCCCTGTATCAGGGTGGCATCTGAATGGGAAGATCAGAGTGACTGACCGTCAGGGTGTCCAGGCAACAAGGACAAAAGAGACAAAGGCTGCCATGCTTAGGTGTGAGAGGCGGGACTCAGACCCTTGTGAGAATGAGCTACCTGCAGGAGGGGGCTGTGCCGTGCCAGGTTGCCCCTCTAGGGGCACGAGGAGTCCAAGCTCTCTGCTCTCTGGCCAGCTCTACTCACCAAGGAACAGTAGCTGAAAGGTCCACAGGTGGACAGATCACTGCTCAGAGGGTTCTGCGAGTGCTTAGCTGTCCATCCCCAACACCACATGCACTGGGTCCTTTGCTGCATTGGCCTCAGGCAGCCCAATTCGTGTGGACACCCTGATGTCCTATGGGTTGCACACCCTCATGGAAGAAGAGCACGAGGAAGGAAGGATGAGAGAAACAGTGAGAGAGACACACAGAGGGAAGCGAGATGGAACTTCTCTCACCAGGTTTGGCAGAAGCTGGTCAGTATCTTACAGCACTCTGTCACAGCCCATCACCTCCTGGGTGAATCCATGACTGGCTGGGTCTGGGTCAGGGTCCTTCTCTGCAGGTCTGCGTCAGGTCTCTGAGTATGCAGGGTGCTTGCTCCCCTTGACCCAAGACACTGCCAGGAGCAGGCTGAGGGTGGAAAACAGACCCTGAGCGTCTGAATCTGCTCCGGGCCCTGCCCTCGTCATGGCGTGGGCCTCTGTGCCACTCCTGAGACTACGACAAGCACAGCCTCAGCTCGGAACCGTAGGGAGGCTTCAGGTGCCTTAGGATGTTCCTCCATGTGGTGATGGTTTTGAGGTGGGATTAAGCCAAAAATAAAGACAGCTGGAAAAGAGACAAGGAAAATTGTAGTTTTTAAATTGAACTTTTAAGAAAAATGAAAAATTGCAGCTCCAGGGTATAAAAATTGCTCCAGCCTGTTTTCTTTCCCAGGAAACTCAATCCACAAAATTCCCAAGGGTTTGAGGACAGCACCAGCTTCAGCCCGAGCTTTCCACCTGCCCTTCTTCCTCCCAGAGAAGGGAGGCAGCAAACCCCAGCTCCGGACACACGGAAGTGGTGTGTATACCAACCCAGCCTGACACACAGCCAACTTGACAGGGGTCGTGATACACATCCTAGATCCCCATCTTGAGGAACCCCAAGGTGACAGAACCCCCCCCCCAACTCCTGACTATGATAGCCTTTCTCCAGGGCAGGCACCCTACTCTCTCTGAGTCGGTATTATTTATTCTGCTCCTCTCTGACGCATCTTGAAAGTCCTTTTTTGGTGATGAAAGTCAGCAAACCTATGACTTTTTCTGCTAGGGATGGTGAGTTGAGATGCTCCATCTCCTCTTTGGAGAATCTTCTTGGTCCTTGTCCAGTGACAATTTCAAAGATTATCATTCCCCAAAGGGGGAACTTTGTGCAGTCTTTGGACATATAGTATGTAATAATTCACATACAATTCTGAATCAATAAATAAAGAAGCACGGAACATCTGTTACCAACTTTGCTTATGTTTACCCGCCTGAATTTATCAGAGGAAAGACTCACCTAAATCAGCTGACTATGCTCTAACCATTGTTACTCTCCTACTGTCTTGTTTTCAAAGTCGGTATCATTGTTTTTAGTGTATTTTTCTTTAAAATAAAAATAACCGACTTATTTTGTAAAGGACTGTGGGTACCCTGAGCATTGCAAGCCAGAGTGAATTTCAGTGTCCGTATTTTGAATACCATTTTTCTAACTTATCTCTGGAGATAGACTTATAGAATGTGAGATGTAATTGTCAGGATGACAATTTTTTGCTTACATGTAGCTATCCAAGTGCCCCCTCTTATCAGTTTTGTATCCACATGGTTTTACTCTCAATACATTAAAAGATAATTTCTATAAGAAGGGAGAGGGAGAGAGAAGAGGAAAGGAGGGAAGAAATGAGAAATAGAGTCAAAAAAAGAATGACAGAATGGTATCAAGACAGAAGGAGTCATTAGAACTCTCATAAGGTATAAACTGAACACACATCTACTATTTTGTTTAAATCGCTGATCCATGCGAGGAAAAGTGAGATGCTGCAATCAGTTAAAACAAGAATCTGAACAGAATATAGAAGAGCTAATCAGGAAGGATGTGCACCACTAAATATGCAGCACTAGAAAAACCTACACAATATTCAGAATCTCTAGTTGGCAAAAGTGGGGTTTTTATGGACAAAATAATTGACCCTAAGTACTTCATATGTTGCAGTTATAAAATAACTTTGAAATGAAGGGGAGGGAAACTACAATAGAATCAGATAAATAAACATTGTCTGGGTTCCCAATACAAGTGGTAGGTGATCTCTCTTACTTTTTCAAAGTCCCTCACAATTTCCTCCCAGTTCAACCATTTCCAAATGGGAAATATACGGAATCAGTACAATATCAGACCCTCTTCATAAGACTATTATGAAATTAAATCCAAGAAAGCAATGAGAATCTTCAGCACAGGGCCTGGCATATAATAAACCCCAAATAATACTCATTATTCATAATTTTCTTGTTGATGGAAACTCTGAAGGAGGCCAGTTGAGGTGATTTTCAGATTGCCATAAACTATGGAAATACAATCTAATGTGAAAATGGTGGTTTAAAGCATTAGAAATCATTCTGACGGTGTCTGACTGAGACAGTCATTCCCAGACTGTAGCCATTCCTTGCAGGTCATTCACAGGAGAGAGCACACATTGTGGAGAGGGACCCCAAGAGCTGGCGGAGAGGGAGGAACCAAGGGATGGGGCAGGTGCCTCAGAGAAGGTAAGTTCACAGGAAATGGGTTCGATGTGAACAGAGACTGCTGAGGGACTGCAGCATTGGCCCATGTCATATTTAAGATCTCTGGAGTTTCTGGCAGAATGAGAAAGCCTGGCTATAGTTGTCCTGTGTCCAGCGTGAGAAAACGGCCCAGGGCTGAGGTCACAGCATACTCTGAGCTGACCTCCGGAGTCTAGAAAGACACACCCCACCAGCGGCTGGGTAAGCAGGACTCTTCAGCAAGAGGTAAAGACAGGATCCAGGCCCAGCTGGGGTGTGAAGGAGCAGACTTCCCTGTCCAATCACTTCCCAGGCTCGATGGACTCTCACCCCATTTGCACCAGGGATGGCTCAAGGCATCAGAGTCACCCATCACGGTGGTGACTTCCTCCTCCCTGGATTGTGTGTCGTGGCTGCCCCAAAGAAGCAGCACACAACAAACGCTTCCAGGTCCCTTCTCCAGCCACAGTAGTCCCACGTCTTCGCAGCCCATTGCATCAACTTCACCTCCACAGGTGTGAAAGTGAACATCCTTGCCTGTCTCCTGATCGTTGTCGAGTACCACTGTCCTAACAACAGCACATTCTCCATGGGTGATTTAATGCAGGATGACATACAATACAATGTTCGGAAACCAGACAGTGTGGTGCAAGGGTGATCTGACACTACCTTCATGTCTGGCTGCCCTGCATGTTCCGTTTGAAGGTCATGATGGTGACCTCTGTACATACCAGAGAGCAGAAGTTCTTTCTACAGTTCATGTATGTCAGATGCCTGTTCGCTCTGAAAAACTGTGACCTGTGGACTCAGAATCCAGGGGGAGATTTAACTCGGGCTTGTCATAAAAGCGAATTCCTGTACGTGCTCCATATTGTGGAGACATGGCATTGAGAATGCAGCAAGTACTGCACCTAAGTGCACAGCACCATGGGATGTGTTCAACCTGTTTGCGGGGCAGGGCCCACACAGCAGGCTCTTACCCCACCTCTGTGAGATAAAACTGGAGCATTTCTATCGCACGCCTGCTGTGCACCACGCACTGCGCTGACTCGGTGGGGAACAGCGTGGGACAATCTCTTCTCTAACCCATGTTTGTTTCATTGGGGATGTGGATACACGGGCACAGGGATAGTAGGTTTGCTTGTGGTGGGGGTACTAGAGACTGAACCCAGGACTGTCACGCTAAGCTACATCCCTAGTGCTTTTCTGTTTTTTAATTTTGAGGCAGAGACTTGTTAGGTCATTAAATTGTCCAGGTTGGACTCAAACTTGTGATCTTCCTGTCTCAGCCTCCCATGTAGCTGGAATTACAGGTGTGTGCACCACATGGGGCTATCTGATCAGTGTTACTCTAGCAGAGTCAGGAAGCAAGAACATTCTCCCAGGGGAAGAAATAAACCAGAAAGTCAGGGAAAAGAGAGTCTCCCCCAGAGTTCACCTGTGAGCTGCAACCTGAGGTCAATCAGAAGGTCAGGAAAGGGGTAGAGGAGCCCCTTAGCAGGGCTGAGGAGGATGCACCAGAGGCTGTGGCTGCCACACCCGGATGTGACGTGTGCGTCTTCCTGCCAATTCCACCCAGAAGACCTGCGTCTCCGCACCTCCCCAGCATCGCTCAAGCTGCCGAGAGCTGCCTACCCATGCCAGAGCAGAAAGGACAGAGGAACCATGCCTGCCCCCTCAGTCAAAGTCTGCTGGGAAACCCAGGTCCCAACCTCTCCTCTAGTGTCACCTAGGAACCCACTTTGGTCCTCAGAATAAAACAGACATGGCAATTATCCTTCGCTTTCCCAGGGCTCAACAAGTCTTACACGCTCCTGTTTCCCTCCTGGAATCCAGCCTGCAACATAAATAGAAGCCAGGACAGACCCACCTGGAATCAAAGACCAAGGAGAGCACAGCAGCCTTCCCGCTGAAAGTCAGACCAGCCCAGCCAACCGCAGGATAAATTAGTACTGCATGTGAATGGGCCTCAGACATGATCAGAAAAATCATAAGGTGAATCTCAGCCAAGATCAGGAGAGCCCGTTGACTCAAGAGTTGTGCAATAATAAAAGGACCCTGTGAATGACTGGATGTTAGGTATCTTTGTTACACAGCATTGCGATGGTGCCCTGGCACCCACTCAGAGTGTTTCACATGTTCACTGGCCTTACTGGATGTCTGTGGCCTGCCAGAATGATTCATGGTGTGTTGTACATTATGTTGTCAATTTTCTGTCACTTCCATTATCCTTTCTTTTTGCTACCTGCTGTCCCTCCTAAACCTTCCTGTCTCTCTTCAACCAACAGGAGAACGAATCTGGAACACATGTGCCTGATAAATGGTAAAGAAACTAGCAGACCAGAGAGCACAGGAGTCTGTGATTAAAGTCTTGATGTACTGTAAGATGTCCTTCTTATACTCTCAGAAGAAAGCATGGAATAGTATCATCGATCCTCTGGGGTTAAGCTCAGCAGATGCAGAAGATGTCGCGTAACTGTTCCTCACAGTATATCCCTAGTATGCTAATTCAAGCCCCCATCTGGCAGACCCCTCCACTAACAGGGCAGTGTGTGCACCCAAAAGTCGCACAATGGTTTGCTTTGCAATCCAGACAGGTTTTGCTCTGTTGCTCTGAATTCGTTGCTTAATCACTTAACTCACCTAACTGTAAGCAACTACTTTGTTCTCCATTGCGGGTTTGCAAAGGAAAGCATGGTGCCCATAAGAAGAAAGCCAGCGCTACTCATGTCTGATGTCCACCACCACTCGGAGCAAATTACACAGCTGGAGATCATCATTAAACAATGTTTTGATCGGCAGTGCAGAGCCGTGTGTGCTAGGCTGGGGTTCTGGTGACACTGCAGATGCCGCTGTCACTCTCTCTGTTTCCGCCCAGGTCAGAGAGACACACAGCCTCTCTTGGTTCTCAACAATGCGTGGGTAAATCTCTCCAAATACACAGGGCCTTCTGCCCTCTGTTCCACGGCTGTTCTGCTGGGTTTGCTTTTGGCCAGCTGCAAAACATTCTTGAGAGTCAAGACGAAGCAAGGTGACGTGGTCACCTTGAAAGGACCAGGAGCACGACAAGGGTGCAGCCTTGTGCTCATCGCTGTTCATGCTGGGGATGGAAATCACAGCGCAGAGACGTCACAGTGTGACTCACTCACTCCCCTCTGTGGAGACTGGGCACCTGGGCAGGCCGCAGATCACAGGAGAGGGTCACATAGAAGTAGGGAATCCCTCTTGGGAAATCAGATCAGGAAATCAACCGGATTTTTACATCAGCTACCCTAGAACAGTGATGGCGAGCCTCTCAGAGCTTCGCCTGATACAAACAGCCTGCTGGGCACGAGTGAGTGCCTAGGTTCACCACCACTGCCTGGGAAGAACAGAATATTTTCATTTAAAGAGACTGCACAGAAAATCTCCAAATGGATGCATCTCAGCACATTCATACTGAATAAATTCAAACTGGTGAGCCTATTAACATTTCCGTTTCCTTCCTCCCTCCCCTTCCTCTCTTTGCTTTCTTCCTTCTTCCTTTCTCTCTCCTATTTCTTCCCTCCTGTTCCCCTCCCCCTCCCTCTCCCTCTTTCTTTTTGTGTCTCAGCAAGCACTATCTTGCTCTGTTCCATAGCAAACCCTAATCTGTGCTGTAGAACCAGAGAGATGAGGAGCACTTTCCTTGGACCCTAATTTTCAGTCACCCTGTCTTAATTCACAAGCAATTTGTGTTATCCAGGAAAAATTAGACAAGCCAATTTCAAGATCCACCCACCCCTGGGGTTCCTTTTCACCTTGCCTGTCCCCATGGTGAGGCTGCACATCCTCACCTTCCTCACCTAGGTGGGCCTTTTTTTTTATAATGAAGTGGGACCCTTGCTTCCAAGGTCACCTCCATGGAGATCCTGAAGGGACAGGTGAGCTCCTCCACAGGCTCTTCTCCAGCAGGCATGAGGCCCAGGCATATCCTGGTCAGTGGCTGCTCTGTCATCCCATGTCCCAGAGAAATGACAGAAGGGAGGCATTTGACTCCCAGAGGGCCAGCAGCTGGACCCAGAACACAACCTGTGTGCTGAGCCCGCTGGGGCATGGGGAGACCTTTAGCATGATATGGGCGACCTTATCCTGGCTAGCAGGTGACCTCCTTCTGGCGTGGGGAGACCTTTTGCATGATATGGGAGACCTTCTCCTGGCTGGGATGAGCATACAAAAGAATGGGTGCTGTGATCCTGGCTCAGCCACAGCCTCCTCATAAATACTGCCAGAGCCCTCATTATTCCCCAGTTCTCCGCATTTCAACTGTTCGACTTTTATGCTTGTCACCATATTGTTCTGTCATTTATGTGTGTTTGCAACCCCACTCTCACTGCACACGTGCATTTTACACATGCTGCATATACACCCATGCATAGGCACATCTCAGTGTGAGTGTATGCATCTAGGACACATCCATGCTGACAGAGAAACAGGGCTGCACTGCAAGTTTAAGCATAACTGTACCCCAGGAAGTGTGAAGAAGTGCAGAAGGATGTGCTTGTGGGCAGATGGAGATGCCATGCCCACTCTGTATCCCAGGTCCCTGCACAGACCTCAGTAGATTCTTATCGAATGAGTTCAAACCAGCACACACCAGACTCGAGGAGCGGAGAGCCGCATGTGCATGCAGGAAAGCGAGCTTGCTGAAGCGAAGGGAAGACACGCGTGTTATTCCCCTGGCTCATGGCCCGATGACTGCAGAAATTTGTGTCTGATGAATATTTATGAAAGCTGCCACTTTAATTAAAATATAAAAGCCCTGAGCCACATTAATTGGGCTGAGAACACATACACACACACACACACACACACACACACACACACAAATCACTTGCTTTCTAGAAAATAATAAATGAGGAGCAGAGGTTGCCTTTGATCATAGCCACAGAAAATACTGTAGCCACTAAAGATTTAAAGAGGGGCCACATCTGAAAAGCATTTCTAATCCAGTAGACTTTAAAACCAGAGTTCCCATCCTCGCCAGGAACAGAGACAGAGCTTTCATGGACATCCGTAGAAGACCTCGTTAAACTGGCTGGTCTCTCCCCAAGTGCCACAGGGCTATCCCCTCACAGGAAGCCCCCTCTACTCCTACTTGAAACCCCTACAGCCCACAGCATGCACGGGAGCCCTGTCCTCTGACCCATGGTATTGCACCTTTTCGAGTTCGCTCCCCAACTCAAAATTCACCACCAACTCACCTCTCCAAACATCTGTCCCCAATGCAGAACCGAGATGTATGCATTCATAAAGGACCGCTAACTCCATTATTTAGAACAGTTCTGTTGCTTTTCAACATTTGTGGCTTTTCCATTTACGTGTTTGGTTGAAAAGGTTTTCTTGTCACAAAATCTGAGTTCTGAAAATGAGTAACAGAGAAGAGCGAGGATTGAGTTGATGCCTTACAGTTCCAGGCCAAGTCTCAGTAGAGGAATCAGCTCCCATGATCCTTCTGTACCTTTGTTAAGGACATGGGATAAAGATGTCAGAGGGATGTCTATCCGCACATTTATTGCAACTCTGTTCACAATAGCCAGAAAAGGAGGCAACGAAGCAGCCCACCAGCACGTGCCTGCCTACAGGAACTGTGGCATACATGGTAGACAAAGCAGAGTATTATTTGGCCAGTGCAAAGAAGGAAATCTGTAATTTACAACACCATGAATCCTACAGATTACCATGATCCTGGAGAACATTATTCTAAATTAGAAGAAAAAAAAAAAAAAACAGGCACAGGAAGACAAATACAGAATAATGTAACTCACATGAGGAATCTAAACTGTTTGTTCTCAGAGAATTGACAGTACCATAGTGGTTATCAGAGAGATTAGAGAGGCTGGTTAATAAGTACTAACTTAGAGTTAGATGAGGGAATAGGTTTGACGTTTATCGCACAGCTGTGTGACTACAGCCGACAATAATGCACTGCCTATTTCAAATAGTGAGAAGATAGGATTTCAAATGTTCTCACAGCAGAGAAATAATAAATGTGTGAGGATGAATATGCTAATTTCCTGGATGAGCTCGTGTACAGAAGCATCCCATTTTATCCCATCAGTACATACGGTCATTATGTGTCTGTAAGACCAGAGATTCAGCTCTCAGCCGCCCTCCCGGTGCTGGAGGAAGGAGCTCTTCCTAGAAGATGAGTCCTCAGGAAGCCAGGTCAAGACCCAGCCCTGTCCGGATCACAGTCAGAAGAAATCCTGTCCCAGGGCTTGGCTGCCTCATCTTCCCTGGAGGCCAGCAACGGTTCTTACGTTGTAACCTTGAGCAGAAGCTCAGCAGTATGGGTAACAATTAGCCTCTCTTCCAGCTTCTTTGGACCAATTTCGGGTTTTTGGTCTTTATTCGGTGTTTCCGTTTTCTGACGGGGTTACTAATGGTGACTCCTTTCCTTTCAGTGTGTCCTGGTCTGGATCACCACTTACATTGTCACTCAGCTTCGTAACCAATCAATTTTAAAAGGAGGGTGGAGGTAGCCTGCGTGCTTGTGCGCTGTCCGTGGTGCTGCCTGGGAATCATTTTCTCTGCCTTACAATTCTCCACGCTTCCAACTTACAATGGCCCGTTCCAAATTCTTAGCTTGGGCTCTGCCCAGAATCATTCCTGGCTCTTAGAATAGGGAGGGGACTTTACAGAAACAGGATTCTCCCCCGTTTTCAAACTTCATCCATGCTAGCTCTGTATTCCTGCTTCATATGTTCTCTGTGTGCCTCTTTAAACCCCCTTTATGAGTTTCCGATCTCTGTAACAAGAGTCCTATGCACTATATAATTTCTAACCAGACCCACATGAGTTGGCTTATTTTGGGGAGTGTATTATATTACCTTAGGAGTACAAAATGATCATAAACAAAAGGAAAGAGGACATTAGTCCAGGGAAAGCACACTGATGACTTGTTAAATCACATCTTGAGAGCATTCCGTAGCCAAGGCTCTTGAAATGAAACTTGCTGTAGTCTTAATGAAATGGGGATTAAAAAGTGCTCAAGTGGTGTTGTAAAATCTCCCCATGTCAAACTAATTGTTCTACCAGGAAGCACTGAAAGTGTAGCGGGGATCATCTTGTGATGCAGTGTTATTCAGTGACATTGCCAAGGAGCACTAATCGCCTCAAATGGAAGGAGTGATTACAGCCAGCTCTCTTTGGAACAGAGTTAGGCTTCCCTACTCTTGAACACTGAAATCCACAAATGCTTGTCTCATTGGGTACTTTCGTAATTGAAATGTAACGAGCACAGCTCATTTCCTAGCACACTGCATGGTGCCCGACAGGTGCGATGTAAATGTTAATAGCTGTAGAAATCACAGCGGTGGTTGTCAAGGATAGGTAGAGGGCTGGACCCTGCTCCGTGTTCAGTTTCTGCAGCTGGAAACATGCATTACCTTGTAAAATGAGCCGAATCTTTGAGCTTCACTTTCTTGCTCTGCGAATGACACACTGAGTGGGAGGAGACTGAAGTCTTCTCACAGAGGCCAAGCCGCACGATGATCTTGAGTCTGAGGAATGAGTGAGCAAGCCATTTGACTCAGTGTCCACAGGGCAGCTGCCTGGGTAACGATTTCACACCCGGAGGTAGAAGATTTGCTGGAATTTCACTTAAAAACATTTCAGAGCCTGTAATCTCATCAAACTTTAAGGGGCCAAGACCTTAATGGGTCATATCTGGGCCCCTGCGTGCAAGCTCACTCCTGCCCAGCAGCACTCCAAGTGCAAGTTCACTCCTTCCCCAGGGCGTCTCATTCACTGAGGCTCCCCGCCCTTTAGGAGCCAGCGCAGTCCACATGACATCACTCCACACATCTACCGCTCTGCATTCATTGACTAGTAAATTGTTCAGACATGATTTTAACCATAAGTAAATGAAGGGGAACAACCTGTTAGTGACTAGCCCAAGACTTGCCTTTAGTTACACAAAATGTGTGTCTCAGGGATTTCTATGTAAGACCCCAAATAAGTCTGTTTGGAAGTCTGTGGGTTTTAGTTAGGTTTTCTGGGGTTTTTGTTCTGTGAAATGTCTGCAGAAGTGATGGCTAATCAGAGCAGTATTTAGACCACAGTGAAGAAGGTGAGTAGCATGTCTTTCATAAGATCCTCCTCTCATCACCGAGTGACAGATGCAGCACACAAAGAGCACAGAGGCTCTAAGTGTTGCTGGAATGTTCTGGTTAGAAAAGTCCCTGCAGGCTTTCCCTGGCAAATACATAAACATGCTGTGTGGCTGCTCGCTATTTACACTAAAAAGCTGCTTCCAAAGTGCTCCCAGAAGGCATGTAGTGCTTGGAAGGGCTCTGAATGATTTCCTTAAATCTTACTTACTCCAGATTGCTTGACGACAGCTCCCTCCGCAACATAAAGCCACATGTGCCCGGGGCACGGAGGATGAGCAGGAGCTATGGACAGGATGAGGGTGGTTCCTGGCAGGAGGAGGCATGCGTCACACAGGTTCCTGGGACAACGCATAGGTCACAGGACAAAGGTGGAAGTGATCTCAGGGATGCTCTATCCCTCTTCTCATTTTCACTTCAAAGGGGCTGGTCGGGTCTTTGAGATCTGAAGAAAGGGGTCTCCCTTATGCAGCCACCTTACACTGCTATCCAGCACCCAGGGGCTGTAGCCTGCAGAGTGCCTGATGCCTGATGGGGTGGAGACAGCAAGATTCATGTTACAGCCCCCGGGGTTTGCACAAGGGGGCCTTGCTACCCTGTGGAAACCTCACCTCCCACGTCAGTGAGGCAATGGCCTTGCGCTTTGCATTCCAATTATTTATTTTATTGAGTTTGAAAATTCACATTTTTTTGCAGTGTTTGAGGATAACTAGAAAGTTAAAAAAGCAAATGAATGAGTCATCATCATATGTTTAATTAAATATCACCAGGTCTGGAGGCATGAGAGGATTTTCACTACTCAGGGACATAAACAGGCAGAGATTTCATTTATGTCTAACAATATTTCCCAATTTCAACATTAAAACGTTTTCTGGAAATAAAAATGGAATTTTCCCTATTGGTATAATATTGAGAAAGATTCATGTGCTTATTGTAACTGATAGAATTTTATTGATAACAGACAATGTAGTATACTAAAAGACTTCAACTTACTAGTAAGGAAACCAAACCACCATGATGGTGAAATGTGTTTATTTCAACCAGGAGAGGAGAAAAGGTTTTCATAAAAACCAAGTCATAGCAAATGACGATATACAGCCACACAACATACATAACCACAGCAGCATTACTTATAATAGTCCAAAGTATAAACAAACTGATAAATGGATAAAGAGAAGGTCATAGGCGTCCAATGAATATTACTAGGCACTAAAAATAATTAAATACCGGTATCTGTTACAACATAGATGAAATTTGAAAATATTATGCTAAATGATAAAAGCCAGACACAAAAGACCACACTGTTAAGGTTCCAACTTTGTCAAATATCCAGAATAGGCAAATAGGCGGAAGCAGTGAGATTACTGATAGTCAGAAAAATCGGGCCGAGAAAGATTTAGGATGAACACCAAAGGCGTTAGTTTTCCACATGAGTTAATGAAAATATTCTAACATTAGAACATGGTCTTTGTGTCAGAACTTAGTAAATGTAAAGAGAAAATCCTAAATTGTTCATCTTAATTGGGTGAATAGTGTGGTTTATGAATTATAGTTCAATGAAACCATTTAAAATTTGAACAGAAGATAATATAATCACCACCCCCTAACACAACACATATAATTTGAAGAAAAAAACTCATTTACTTTATTTAGTTTCTTTTAAAACTGAAGGCAGTTGTATCTCCCCGTGTGTATTCCAAACGAGATGAAGCCCTGCTTGTTAGTGTAATTGGTGCTGTCGCTGTGCATTTCAGTTCTCAGTATTTATCTTTTTCATTTTCCTCTTGGCCAGGATCGTCTTGAGGTGCATGCTACCAGGAGATATACTGCAAAGAAGTCTTTCAGGGCCCAGAGAAGAGGTTCGTTCTGCCTATTCTCTCTTTCCTATAACTTTGCAACTATCTTTGCAAAAAGTGCACACTTCCTGAATCAGAACAAGGGGCGCTGGTTTCTACAGGACCGACATCTGACCGTCAGAGCGCTGGTCTTACGAAGCTCCTTGTCTCTATGTTCTCACGGAGCTGCTCTGGGAAGTCTCAAACTCATCAAGCCCTGAGAATAACTTGATTCTGGGCTTTACAGGAAAGTTCAAATACTTTGTTTAACTAGTATTAGCGGCCCGCTCTTTTTTTTGGTTTTTTTTTTTTTTTGGTTTTTCTCCGGTACCAGGAACCGAACTCACGATCTCGCACTTGCCAGGCAGGTGCTTTTTGCCGCTGAGCTAAATCCCCAGCCCCAAGCGGCCCGCTCTTATATGCCACTTAAACTGTAGGCATTTGTATAACCACTAATTTCATCCTCAAAGTACTCTATTAGCTCAGCTCTATTATTGTGCCTAGTTAAGTGGAGACAATGTGGTCTAAATTAATTTTGAAAATTAAAATATTAATTGTAATTGCTCTATTAACTTAATGAAAATATTTAAAAATACAATTTTTTTCCTGTAACACCCTGCTTGTTAACTCAGTTAAATTTGGAAATATATTTGTTTTTAAACAACAAAATTGATCTTAGGGGGCATCTGATGATAAAGATTTTAGCCTATAAATGTTGATCTGCAATTACTTAAAATGAAATGACCTACCTCTTAATTTAATCCAGTAAGAATTTGGGCTTGAGTTCTTGCCCGCTATTCTGAGATCGCTTATCTAACCTCCTTAATAAAAACAGTCTGACTCTCCCCCACCTGACTACATCTGCCCTCTCCTCTGTCATTCACTGCCTGTGCCGTTTCTCCATCTCTCTTGCTTTTGGCTTATTTCTTGTCCAATTTCTAGCACTTTCCTCTGACTCTTAGCACAACCTGTATGCTTTTGCCAAGGTAATTATCTGTTCAAGCTTTTTCCACTGCGTATGTCTCTATGTCTAGGGTCAGGGCTTTCCCAGCAACACCTTCCTCCTGTAGGTTGACACTTTAGGATCTGGTCCCAGAGGCTAGCAGCAAGAGTGATGCCCCAGATTAGTCCTGAGATAGAGTTCACGGAGCCAGTATTGGGGAGGGAAGTGGAGAGGTCTGGTGTGAAGGCCGGGGTGACAAAAGCTAAGGGATTGAAATGCATGGGCCACTTCACTTTTTATCACACTGAGATACTTGGAGGGAAATGATAGCTGCATAGAACACCAACAGAAAGAGAAATAACCCCAAGATGAAAGCGCACAAAACTATGAGTGTAAAAGAATCAGCGCAGGTGGAATTTTTATTTATTTGTGAAAAGATTCTCACAGGAACAGGCCAAGGAGAAATCTGTGTTTGTGATTGTGTGCCTTGGGAAGGCAAAAGAAAGCAGAATTCTAATTTTTATAATAAAAATTTAATGGAAAAAATATATACAATAGAGAATAGGATGGATTTAGAACTGTGCAAGAAAATAGAGCGGCATGAATTCTCCTTACTTCTGGTGAATCCTACAAAGATTCTTAAGTCTCAGCTTTACAGTACTCTTAGACTTCTGCGTTGTGAAAAAATTATTCAAATGAAATGCACACAGAGCCCCTGCCCTATCTGAGGCATGGGATATTCTCACTCTCACTTTATCTCCATTGACAGAAGGCCTTTGAGCTCAAGGCTGCCTTCAGAATCAGGTCGCTTCCCAGGGGTCAGAGCTGTAACTTTAGTCCACATCCCAATGACTCAGCAGGGAGAGACGCCCCCTAAGTCTATGTGGAGGGGACAGTGGGAGGAGAAACGCAGCTCTGCACCAGCTGAGGGCTTGATAATGTGAACAAACTAGGTGACAACGCTCCCCTTAGGGGACAGACACAGACAGTAAACAGGAAGCACAGCAGTGAGCCAACCTGCGGTGCAGCCGAAGCAGATGAACGTCTTGGGGAAAAGAAAACCAAGGTGAGAGGGACTGAAGACCTGAGTGGGGCATAGATAAAATCTAAACTGAATAAAATAGGTAAAATAGAACTCAGTTACTCTGGAAGATGATTTCCACAGTTAGCTTTGGCTGTCATTACTGTTTATGTGCAATCCCTCCCCCAACCCAGGCAGTGAGGGGCGCTGTGGGGCGCTGGCCTCCAGCGGGATTCTAAGGGCTGCAGTGCCTGCAGGAGACTCCCCGGCTCCTTTGCATCACCCCCTACTCCGCCACTTGCTTGCCCGAGACTCTTCCGTTCTATGTGAACTTTACAAGAATCTCTTTTCCTGTTTTTTCTTAAAAACTCCCAAAACTGGAGAAGGAAAAGAAGGAGGGAGGGAAGAAGGGAGGGGGAGAGGGAGGACAAAAGGAGAGGGAGGGAGGCACTTTAGTGTACAGCAGAAATTAAAATCCAGTGCCTTGGGGAGTCAGGGAGGGTCCAGAACCACCCAAAGGCAGCAAGTCCCGAGTTTAATACACCTGATTTCATAATGGGGGATTTTAAAGGTCTATAAAGTATTTCAATGCAGGGACAATTGCTCTGGATTTTCCCCTTTCCTCCTGTGGCACCTCTTGGTATCACAGAGGATTGGCTCCAGGACCTGCCCCTGAGGAGACCAAGTATGTATTATCCTTCTTTAAAGCGGCATAGTATTTGTATGTAGCAGATGAACAGCCTCTTTATACTTTAAATCATCTACGGATTACGTATACCTACCACAAAGCAAAGGCGTGTAAATAGCTGTTGCACTGTTTAGGAAGTAACAACAAGAAAAAATTAGTTTGTCCATGTTCAGTATAAATAAGATTGTAGGGCTCTGGCTGGTTGAATCAACAGATGCAGAACCCATGGATTAGGAGGTTGGCTGTGTGCTTGAAATTTTCACAAGGAAAAGCTGCCAAATCAATAAACAAGTATCCTCTAAGGAATTTTCATTAGGTGTGCTTATGCCCTTTTTCACAGTATGAATCAGCCCACAGTATTTATTATCAGGCATACGCACATACAGTCCTCAGGAGATGCATTTTTAGGTTTTATTTTCCTGATCTTGGTCTACATTTTCTTGCCACTTTGTATGATCTACTTAACATGATCCAGAAAGTAAATCTTGTGGTGAGATACACTTGATTATCAGCAAACACCGGCTTCCAATTTCCTTCTGATTTGTGGTGTGGGAGCAATTCTCGGCTCATCAATCTCCCTCGATATTTTCAACTCAGGGAGGTGGAGCATTCTAGGCAGACTTAATAATTTCACTGATAAACCCCCTCCTCCCTCATTTATTCTGAAATGTCAAGCGGCCCAGATCTGGAGGTGCGTCTGTGTGCGATCCGTTGTTCAAAATTCCCCAGGGCATCTTGCTGGAAACAGGTATGATTCCCACTGATGAGATACTGACCACGAACCCGAGACAATTAATGACTGGGCGTGATGCTTGGGTATCAATCACGGTCGGAGGATTTGTGAACCAAAGCTAAATTAATTGACTAGATTCAATCTACATTCTCGACACTCCCTTTTCTAGAATGAATGAACACTTTGCTTATGATATTTTAAAAAATCAAGTAGCGCTTTATTAATGTCTCATCAGTCGAGTTAACAAGCTGAGCCCCTGCATGAATAGATCACAGGGCCTTTCCTAGGGTTGAGAAGAACAAGAGCCTGGAAGTGTGGGACCACTGAGACACCCCTGTCCGATAGTTCCCTAGCGACTGCTTCTATCTCGAGGGCTGGTCTTTACATGGCTTGCTTCCTGGCGTCCACAGGACACACACAAATCTGGGCTGCTGTATGATTTTAGCGGGGACTGAGTGTGAGTCACAGTGCTTGATGAAGCTGTGTGTTACCCCTTTAACTCACTGAGAAGGTGCTGGGGGTTGCAGTTATTCCCATTGTACAGCCGAGCACATGGAGATTCAGGAGTAGCTTTTGTGGTGATCATAGCGTCAGTCTGCAAGCTAGGGTAGGACCCATATCTCTCCGCTGATGGAGCTTTGGCTCTGTCTCCGAAGTCACTGATTGCAAACTCTGCCGGACACACAGGGCTCCCAGGTGTGGAGAACGCAGAGTGGAGGATGAGCAGGCTGTAAAGTCCTCGGGAGGCCGGCAGGTTGCCAGAGTGGTCACATTAACCCTAACCTCTCTGATCAAAATGTGAGAGGAGAAATTAGAGAAATATTTTAAAGACCTCCCTGTATTTATTTAACAGTCACCTCATAACGCATCTTCGTTCTTTTCATGTTCCCTTCCTTCCTCGTCCTGCCTCCCTGCCTCCATCTCTTGCTCCCTTTCCCATTTGCAAAAGACCTTGCTCTATTTCCTACTCTCTGTCTTTATTTTGCTCTTCCTTTTCACTTTGCATTTCTCATATATGAGAAACCGTCTGATATTTAAGCTTGTGTGTAACCATTACGTACTGCAAATATGTACTAAGAAAAATGAAACTTTTAAAAATAGTGAGTTATATAAGTATTTAATTAGTAACTCCTTAGGGGCATTTAAAATTCATAAAACACACCCTCAGAAGGTATGATGTGTTTGCGATACATAATATTTCCATTCCCTTGGAGACGTCAGCACAAGGATATCGTGTCTTCATCATTTTCAGTTCTCTTTCTGCTCTCCCTTCTCACCTCCTCCCTCCCCTGAAGCACACAGAAATCATTATCTCTTAAAGCATGCCGAAGAAAGAACACTTTTCTCTTACAAAGAGTTTATTTGGGGAATATTTTATTTAGGAGAGAACCATGACAGTGTTTAGAAAAATTCAGGATTCACCTGCTGGAACCATGATATTTTTATGCTGGGAAGGAGAGGGAGAGCATTCTACAGGTGGTGCGTGTGCATATGTATGCGTGCATGTGCGTGTGTGTGTGTGTGTGTGTGCACATCCTGTGTAATGCAAGAGTTTTTCTCTAACCCCTACTTTCAAAATTCTAATTCTGAGTTCCTGTACCAGTTGCTCTGGTAAAGGGCAACTCATCAGAAAGCTAGAATCAAAAGTTTATTTTAAATTTCCAATGACAAACCCAAGAATTTGAGATCCTTTCTGCACATGTTCAACTAAAGACACCTTAAGATGCATTAAATACTCACAAAACACCCCGCAGAAGGGTGTGCTCAGTTTCCAAAGCTCAACAAGACTTCCCAAGCTGTACCGTAAGGAGAAGAAGTAGAGGTACTTAAAAGAAACTCAGGGTGGTGATTTAAGAATTGACTTCTGCGAGGTGCACAGGGAGCTTGGGGGAAGACTCTGAAAGATAGCTGCATAGCCTTCGTTCCACCAGGCATAGAGATGATGTTCGTTTTGATCGCCTTAAGTGGGTCTGTTTCATGCTTTACCCCCCGGTGACTCAGCAAAACCTACCCCAAAAAAGATGGCTCAGATTTTCTGGTCTGGTACTAGCCATGAGGAATTTGAAAACAAGACAAAGTGCCTAACGGAAACTTCCCAGGAGACTCACACGTGCAGCCAGGGAGGAGAACCTCAGACTCACGTTGAAATATTGCAATGCAGAATTCTTTTTTTAAGCCTGGATTAGAACATATGTGAGGGAAGCTTTGTGCCATACCAGGCTGTCAAAGGTTTCTCCCTTGATAAGTTTTAGAGGCCAAGGAGAGAAATCTTTCTGAAGGAAACAAATAAAAACTCAGGTTCACTGTGCAGGGCCATTTATTATAAACGTGGGCCTCCACCCAAAGGAGCTGTGATAGGTGGGTGTATTTCTGTGAGCTTCCATGTCCTGCTCACTCTAGACTTGGGGGTTTGTGCTGGTGATGATAAAGAATGGCTTCAAGATCCTCCGTGGTGTAGGGGTATGAGTTACAGCTCTGGGTTAAGAGTAACTGTGAATAAAACCTGGTGGGAGGGAAGCTAGGTAATCCGCGTTCTGTTTTCCCGGTGTGCACATGGCACCTACTTCCTGGCCTTTAGTAGAAGGTAAGGATGCATCATGATCTTTGAGTAAATCTAATGAGTTGTAAAATGTACTTAAGGTCTGTGACCTGGTGTTTGATAGACAACCACATGCTGGAGTGCTTGCTGCTAATATCTATGTATTTTATCTGATGCAAACACTGCAGCCTAATCTCCCAGCCAATTCTCAGTGTGTCGTATGGTATTATCAGTCATAACGATGAAACAAGACCTCCAGACTGCTTCATTGTGAAGAGCGGAGAGAATGTGGAGAGGGAGACAGGGGGCGGTTGGTGGTGGTGATGTTCTGAACTTGTTGAGATTCTGAGGATATTTCTGAAGAAAGACCCAGTAGGATTTGCTCACAGATAGGTTATAAACTGTGACAGAAAAAGGAATTTAAGAGGCGCCTAAGGATGTTTTTTCTTGGATCACGAGAACAAAGGATCCCACATTTATGGCCATAGTAAAATCAGTGTGCCATTGTAAAGTCAAGCATTTCAGGGGAAATGTAGATTCAATTTTGGATGAATTAAGTTTAAGTGTCTACGAGCATTGACCTGAGATGTCTAATATGCAGTTGGGAATAGATTCTGGAATTCAAGGCAAATATATTTTCTGGAAATAAATTTATCCACCATCAAATGTATCTGAAGGCTTCTAACAGGAATGATCAGGTTAGAAAGGGTATAGGTAGTGTCCCCAATCAGCCAAGGGTTCTTTGGCCCAATTCAGGTGGAAATTACAAAATTGGGGTGTCTCAGTCTGGGATTGGCCAAGGTTCCCCAAAGAGGAGATGGGACATCAATTTGCCTGCCCTCATGGATTCAGTTCATCAACTTCGAGCACAGGAAAACAGTTTCAGTGAGGAGCAGAGGCAGAGGTGTTAGGCAGAGTTAGAAAGCAAGAGAAAGCAGGGAGGGGTCGTAGCTTGACAGAGAAAAACAGCAGAAAGGGGCATGAATCTAACAGCGAAAATCAGACTGGTCAGTAGCAAAGGAGGAAAATTAGTTTCTATGGTACCACTGGGGTAGGCTAAGATCTGGTAAGTTTCCACTGGATGATGAGTAAGGCATGGTTTCCAAGACCTCTTCCTCACATTTTAGGGGATTTCCTCCCTGGGGAGAGATCCTCGTGTCTCCTGGCTTGAGAATCCTTCCATCTCTCCCCAGCAGGGTCTCCCCCTTACTAAGGGCCTGCCCTGCTGCAGGATGAGGACAATCTGGAGGCAGATCCAGCACACTGAGGTACGAATGGAGTGGGAGGACACAGACATCAGCAGCCAGTGACCTGGAATCAGAACCAGAGCGACAGTGCCTAGAAGCCAAGGGGAGAAGCCTTTCAAGACAGAAGGGCTCTGACCTGGGTTTTGAGCTGTTCAAGGACAAAGAAAGTACCAGAAGGCTCAGCCCATCGTGCAGCCACTCAGGCAGCCATCATCCCATGGCCCATGCAGGAAGAGTGATGTTCACAGAACTGGACAGAGAGGACACATCCTTGTGCCCTCTTCCTTCTCCTTCACATTCCTTCTCAGCAGGAACCAGCCCTCCAGAATCCCAGGGTCATAAGCACCGTGAGCTATTTTATCATATTAAGGAAACGTATTATAGACACAGTGAGCGGAGTGCAGCCTTGAAATTCTTGGGGTACGTGGGATAAGACTGACAACCCAAACAGGGAAATATCAGAATTTGCCTTCTGCTCTCTCACCATCTCTGGTCTACCCATTCATTCTACTTGTGTTTGAGATGCTGAAGCTATCAGGTAATTTTGCTTATGCCCACGAGGCACCAGGACGCTGTGCCTGTCTCCACAAAAATGAAGAAAAATGGCTACATCTGGGCAGTAAATTAAGCCTCTGCCACCAATTCAGCCTCATGAAAAACAGTGACGTCCAGGTGTAAATGAGACTGCGGCCAGATGGTTTCCAAAATATGACAAATAAACCTGATTTTAACGTAAAAGATGGGTTTTTCCCCAGATAACTTCACTCCGGGCTGCAGAGTGGATACTTTTACAAAAAAGTACTTTTTAAAAAGTACTTTTTAAAAAGTGGATACTTTTTACAGGAAAATTCCTGTTGTATGCAAACTTCAGAGTCTTTCTCCAAGCATGAACTTCCTCGATGGAGGAGTTGCAGAGGGTTCATGCATCATGCACAGGTGCTCAAAGTACACATAAATTATCTCACAGCAAACAAAGCGCACACAAGAGCAGCATCAGCAGCTCCTCCCGGGGCTCTGATTTTCTGAGTAGAAAGTAAAAGTCCTGCAGCATCCGACATCAGCAACACTCTCAGGAGGAAAATCAATTAAGCAGCTTTGGCAAATGGACAAACAATTGATTATATCATTAACACAATTTCTAGTCCCTCGGTGCATCCAATTAGAGTAGACACTGTGAAGTAAAAGTGGCACTGCCAGAATCCCAGACGTCCAGAAGGGACACAGGGGCATCTTGCTTGGAGGAACCAATGGAGTCAGGCAGCTGGAGTCGGGAGCTCCCCACTGGTCTGGAGAACCGAGGCCAGGTAGGGAGGAAGGTGCAAATTGCAAAGACACCAAATCTCCAAGGAGCTGAGGAGGTCAGAGGGACTAGGAAAACCCAGCGGAAAATGAGCAGGAGCACCTCCTGCAGAGTAGACAGCCAGGCGAACCACCAGCAGCAGCTCATCCTCCCTAACACTGGGGTGCTCTTAGTCCTAGGAACCTCCCTCCAGAATAGAAAAGTCAAATCACATCACATGCACATTTTACTCACTCAAACTTCAGTGTAAATTCTTGGAGGGAGGAAAAGAAGGAGGGAGAAAAAGAGGGGAAGAAGGAAGAGGAGGAGGAAGAAGGGGAAATGGAAGAGGAGGAGGAGGTGAAGGAAGGGAGAGAGAGAAAGCATGAGACAGGAAGAGGAAAAGGGAGGGAGGGAGAATTCAACTTGTTCTTGGCCCCTCCCTCACATCCCATGGGGAAAGAGAGAGGTGCTTTAATATTGACTTGTGAGTTTCTAAGGGCCAGATCTTGATGATGTTCGGATGTGTGAGTGGTCCCCTGGAGTAACTTTCACTATCACTGCTTTTTACAATATCTGTGAATTCATAATATAATCTTCATAATTAGACACAATGCCCTTGTCTTTTTATTAGTCTGTGTTTATAGATAAAATAATTGGGAAGGTTTTTTTTCTGCATTCAATAATTTCTAACTCACTATGCAGAAGAAGTAGGATTAGATCACATTTAAAAACCTGAATGAAGAAGAGCCTTGGGCAGGTGCGCCATGTGTGTGCTGAGGTCGTTTGGAGACAGAAGCAGGAGGCTGCCAGCTGAGACCTCACCATGCAGCCTGTTTCCTGTGACCAGAGCCAGGGCAGCAGGAAGGACAAGCAGAACCAGGAAACAGGTCAGGCCCAAAGGACAGAGTCAACTGGCACCACGCCTACAGAGATGTCACCACGTAACAGCAAGCACCTGCCACAGACAAGGACTTTAAATACACTTCCAAGATGTGAGCTCCAGTCCCACAGGAAGAAATAACACAAGGTTAAACAAAAAAGCAGAAGCATAGACACAGCCCTTCACTAAATGAACAAGTAGGAAAGAGAGAAGGTAACAATTCACAGCTCACAAGACACTTACATGACTTACCAACTATATGCAGTTGGGCATACACTGCTTCTTTTTTTCCATCTTAATTCAAACAAAATGGCTATCATAAAATATATTTTGAGACAATCATCAAATTTCACACTGGCTGAGTTTTCGATATTATTAAGTAATTGTCATTAATGTTTCAGAGACCATAATTATATTGCATTTGTGCCAAAATTCTTTGTTAGATTTATTTTCTGAGTATTATTTAAAGTAGAATGATGTCAGTTATTTGCTTTCAAATTCACCAAAAAAAAGTGAGACTGTACATAAAATGAGGTTACTTTATTTCAAGTAATTGGTGAATTAATAAATGTATGGGGTTTATTATGTTTTTATATAATATTTTTATTTCAACTTTTACTGTTTCCACAATAAAGAGTGTTTCAACTTATAAAAGGAAAAATATAAAATACTCCACTTTCTCTTTTATTGCTCTCTTTCCTTCTCTTGGTTTATTTTCTTTGATCAATTTTTCCTTCATGATCTGTAACAGAGTTACCTTCTTATCTTCCTGTCTTCCAGAACATCATTTCACAGAGAAAACGTCTTTGTCTTGTGCACTGTGGAATCCATCTCCCAGGCCTGAACGGTGTGGGGCCCACAGCAGGAGCTCGGTGACCACTGTCACATGGGTCTCAGCCACTGCTGACATTCTGTCGAGCCCTGGTCCAAGCCCAAGAGACAACATTCAGGGGAGCGATCACTGCCAGACCCTCACCACTCCCCTCTTACAGACTCCACAGCACATTCAAATACCATTTTTGCAGCCTCACTTTAGGGAAATTGCTTATTTCTGAGGATTCCCCCAGGTTAACAGCAGCCCCACCAGAGTTGTGCTATGATTTAGAACAAGAATGACCCCAAACGCTCTTGAGCTGAGAAGCAGGGCTTTGGGAACATGATTGGATCTTGGGGGCTGTGGCTGAGCATGCTGGGAGGAGGTGGGGTCTGACTGGAAGAGGTGGGCTCTAAGATGTGTGAGGTGGGAGTGTCTCCCTCCCCAACTCCTCCCTCCCTCTTCTTCCTGGCCACCATGATGTGAGCCGCTGTCCTCTGTCAAGCCCTTCCAGCCTGCCCTTTCTGCCTTGGAGCCAGCTGACTATGGACTGAACTCTCTAAAACTGTGAGCCCAAATAAACTTCTCCGTTAAGCTGGGGATGCCGGGTATTTTGTCTCAGCAGCTGGGAAAGTGACTGAGACATTGTCTCCCAGAAGACTCCAGTGGGGGTGCAGACATCTAATAGAGAGATGGCTCTTTGAGAAACCAAACAGCAGGACCTACGCTGGGCACAGGCTGAGCTGTGGAGGGCCAGGGGGAGACCAGGGCAAAAGAAGAGTGAGAGCTCTAGCCCTATTCCTCTGCCACACATCATGCTCGGAGCCGTCCACTCACCTCACCTTCAAGGAGAGGAGGGGCTTGGGCAGGGTGCTGACAGCTGAGAAGAGAGTGGATGCAGGAGACGCCTGCTGAGCTCTGAGAGAGGACTGCAGGTAGGGTACCACCTCAGCAACAGACTCTGGGACACATCTGCCTTCCTGGCTGTGAGGCCAGGTCAGCTTTCCTCAAAGTGCCACCAGGGCAGGAAGTTTATGTCTCTACAGTGTCTCTGAGGTACAAGATCCAAGGCTATGGGTCTTGTTTTTCTTTCCACTCATTCTTTAATATCTTGTTCCAGAAGTGCCTGGATTTGAATCTGTTTCCATAAGAAGTGATCAGTAAATATGGCAAGTGATTAATTTTTTTCAAAAATGATTATTTCTTAAAACACACATTGTCAAGAAGAATGGGATAGGTGCGTTCAAAATGAGAGGGAGGGTTTTCAGTATCACTAGGGGGATTGAGGACAATGTATCTTTCACTGTACTAATTTTTTGAATATTCTCTGTATGGTTTGATAGCATTTCACTGATCAACCATTTACACAATTTCTGTCAAACAAAAACATAACAATGTGTCCTCATGCATATTCACCAGATCTGGCACGGTGCAACTTCTGCCTCTTCTCCAAAGTCAAAATGACCATGGAGGTAAAGGTTTTTTAATCCATTTGGGACTTTGAGGTGGCCACAACAGTAATGAAAGACACTCAGGAAAGAGCACTCCAGAGCTGCTGCAGAAAGTGGGAAGAATGATGGGATGAGTGTGTTCAAAACCTGGGAAAGCATTTTGAGGATTGATGGCAATGAATCTTTCATTGTAATAAATTTTTTAATGTAATCTTTCCCTGTATTTTTTTAATCACACCTCATGTTCCCCTAGCCTTTAAGCATACACAAGTAATTTACCTCACTCATAAAGAGAACTCACCTAGGGAGGAAGCAAAAGCACAACAAACAAAGGAAAAAAGAACAAAAATATGACTCAAAACAACAGAGAGCAAATACCTTAGGAGCTAGGTTCGCTTAAAATGCAATATTGCAAATCAATTCCACATTCCCTCCACAAATGTCTTTTTTGAACAGGTTTGAAGATGAACTTTTACCCCACAAAACTTCATTGAAAATCTAAATTTTCACTGCTGAGGAAATTAAATGTTTTAAAGTCAGTTTTCTTTTACATTTCGACTTTCCCTAGGACCTGATGGTAGTGATGTTTTCTACTCTTCAAACTCCTACTACACCATGTGACACTGCCCTCCACTTAAAGCACGAAGTGAAGAAGAATCTAGACAAAGACGTGCCACGCCCATCTCCACGGTGTTACTGCAGGGATGCAGAAGTGATTTCCAGCTAAGGAGCTGGGCATGTGCTGTATCTCATGAGTGGAGACAGATGATGTCAAACACAGGCCAAGCCCAGCCCCCTCTCATCCTTCCTGGTACCTCCCTGGAACCACTGCCTCACTGCGAGAGGATATATGGTGAGAATCAAACCTCCCTCCTCTCCCTACACCCCTCCTTAAGCCCAGCTGACCTTGGGGTCACCTTCAAGACCTGGAGTCCTGCTTCTGGGCCATTTGGGGAACTTGGGATTTCTTCCTGGAAAGTAAACCTAATTAATCAATTTTCTGGTGCATCCCCGCAGTCCTCCAAGAATGTGAGGACTAAATTAAAAACTACGCTTCATATTCTGGATGAGAAGTTGGGTTGTATCTGTAGTAAAATTAACGACAGTGGCTGACCAGGCAGTGGATTCCATTTCTTCCATAATCCCTGGATGTCCAGTCCAGGGCGCCAGGGGAGAAAATGTGACTGGAGTCAAGGGCAGTGTCTTAAACTTTAATATTATTTTGTTTGAAAATGAGCAATGCTGGTCCTATGTGGTTTGAAATTTTGTATCCCATTATTTTTTCATTGTGGACATTATGATCTTACAATCGCTAGCCTGGCCCAGCATTCCCTCCTAGCGCCGCACTCCTCTAGGAGCTTGACAGTTGTCAATGCATGTAGTCCTCTGAGCAGCCCTCCCAGGCAGGCACTGTGGTCATCCCTCTCTGCAGAGAACGAAGCTGAGGCACAGGCAAGTCGAGTTGCTTGCCTGGTGTCACACTGTCCATTAGGAACTTGCCCAGGTGCAAACTGGGGCAAGTTAGCCCCTCTCTGGGTTTTAAGTCTGCAGCCATGGCCCTGCAGTGCCTACATGTTAAAGCCTATCAAGGACACATTTCACAAACACCCGAGTCCAGGCTGGTGGCAGAACAATTGGTTGTGAGACCTTTCCTGAGCACAAATATGAAGTATAAGGACTTTGAGACCAGACTGTGTCACTCTCTAACCCTGGGATGGGAGGGACATTTGGGTAAGTCCCTTAGCCCCCGTCACCATCAGTAACTGCATCTGTAGAATGGAACCATACTGGTTCTCATCTGGACGGCTGTGACAAGCATGGCTCAAACACAGCTGAGACAGGAGGAAGAATTCTTAAAGAGGAGCAAACAGCCCTTGAGCTCTTCAAAGTCTCCCTCAGCTGCCAGAATCCTGTTCTTTCTTCTACCAGACACCACACTGGAATTCTAACTCAGCAAAGTTTATGCGAACTGAAATCGCTCTTCTTTAAAGTTTTCTTTTTTGTGTTATACTTATTTTAAACGTGAAGCTGACAGTATGGAACAGTATTAAGTAATATCCATAATATATGTTGTATTCAATGATGTTTTAAAGTCAGTTTTCTTTTACATTTCGACTTTCCCTAGGACCTGATGATGGTGATGTTTTCTACTCTTCAAATTTGTGAATCCAATTTCAGAGATTTGCCAGTGTGAGACGAGGTGCTTATCCTGGTTTGCACCTGAAGTATCCCCGCGAGGCTCGTTGTGTTGAAGACTCGGTTCCCCACTGATGACTTTTGGGAAGCAGCTGGAGTACAAGCACACTGTGTCGCTCTAGGTACTTCCGGCCGCCAGGAGGCCAGCAGCTTTCCTCCACCACACCCTTCCGCTGCGCTTTTCCACCACGATGCTTCCGCCTCACCTGGGCCTAAAAGCAATGGAGAAAGCAGACAGTGCACTGAGACCTCTGAACCCTTGGCCAAGTTAAACCCTTCCTCCTGTAAGTCGCTGTGCCAGGCATTCCGTCACAGCAGTGGAAGCTGCCTGACGCAATGCTGGATCCAGCGGCCACTGGGAGGCCTTGATGTCGAGAACATCTCATTTATCTCTCATGGCACAGCGTGCGGAGCTGTTGGGCAGCCTGGTAGAATGGGTTGGAAAGAGCTGGTTACAGGGATTGGGCCACCGTTGGGGGCTGGGGTGCACAGAGTGGGGATCGCTGTGGATGCACTGTATTTGGGGGTGGGGAAATCCCAGGAGTGAGTATCTTCATCCGTCTTCGGTGGAAGGACAGAGGGCCAGGGCTGGGAGAAGGAGAGGAATGGTGAAGAAGCTGTAGTTACCAAGTCCTGAGAAAGAAAGACGTTTGGGATTGGTGGCTTGGAAAATGACCCTTCTTGTCTATATTCGGACACGATTACCGTGAGACCTGATTCTCTTGATCCACCGTGGTCACAAAGCAGGCTTCTCCAATGTCAGTGTCCTGTGAAAATATCTACATTTACCAGGAGAATGCCCACTGAAGCCTGTACAGGATGCCAAAGCCCACTTTTCTCTGATCTCACCGGGTCAGTGCAGAAATTAGAAATCCTGTCCTGTCCTCACTGAGCTTAGAATCAGGGAATAAAGATAAGTATTAAACAAAAGGTTTGTTGTAAAATTAACTAATTCCTTAGGCTTATGTTGACTCAGGTGAGAATTATTTCAACACAAGCCTACTGTTAAGGAGATCAAATCTGCTATGTGGGGAGGGGTGGATTGGAAAAAGTGAGCCCTAGAACACAATATAAATGGTTGAGAAATCCGTAGGTTCATGCACATATTATTAGTATTTTTACAATGGAAATAAAGAATGTTTTTGCAAAATTGTTTTACTTTAATTCTTAGCAAATGCTTGGAGAATAATGTCAGATTACAAGATAAAAAACAGAGCCTACCCTGGACACCTCATGTGAATCTGAGGCTTTACCTTTCAGCCACACTTTTTACCCCAAACTCCTGATAATGCTTGGGCATGCCAGTGGTATGACCAATTTGGACCATTTTGGCTATGTATATGTCAACTCAGAAACTTTCAGTGAAACAGAATAGGGAAGAAATAAGTCAGTGTTTAACCCCAAACCATCGCATCTTCAACTTCATGCAGAAGCTAAACAGTGCCTTTCGATATTCATCCAGCATTGGTTCACAAATGAATCAGCAAGGTCCAGGTGACCCAGGAAGGCTGGCCTGCCCCTTCCTCATTATGACAAGGGTGGGGCACGTGAACATATGCACTGCTTTCTCTCTCCCTTCTGTCACCACCTAGGCATGCTGGGTTCAGGTGTGACCCTGAAATTAATTTACAGAAATTTTTACACCAGCAGCTGTGACAAAATGTTTCCCAGCTGCTGTCTCATGAAAGACACATTGTTCTTCTCAAAATTTGCCCTGAGGTTTTGCAAATGACCAAATCCAGCATCAAAGTGAATTGGGTTCTCTTTTCCTTTTCTGAACTGAAAGCCAGGTGCTCAGGCAGGGTCCCTGGGCCCACTGTTAGAAAGCTGAACTTCTCTGGCTTTGCAATCACATCTGTCATCTTGACAGACAGGCCTGGTCACTTGGCCAATGTTGGGCGTGGTCTAGGCTGGGCCCTGAGAAAGCAGCTTCTCCCCACCAGCACAGACAGGCACTTTGAGAGTCTTCTGCAGGGTAGGACTCACCATCCGTGCAGGAGAAATCACGGAGCATGCCTCTTCTCTTCCTTTCACCCTAAAATGCTGCTTCAAAAACAGCACACTCCCATAGCAGCCAAAGGAAGGAAGAACAAAAACAGGAGCCCCACAAATCCATTGAGACCATCTCGAACTTTGAGTGGCTTTCCACAACAGCCTGAAACCACTTTCCCTAGGCATCTTGTCCTCTTCTGTGAAAGTTGCTAGCTAATAGACATTAATTTGGGAAAATTTAGTCAGAAAATATTACTGGGCTGACCATACCCCAAGGTCTGGCTTCTGTTTCTGCACAGGTCTCCTAGAAATTAAAGAAGGCTCTGACCTGAGGATGTGTTCCTGGCCCAATACAGCCAGAATGAAGGTCTGCAGGGTCTCTTCTTCCAGTGACTCCACAAGAGAGATGGTAGTCCCTGGGACTCTTTGAGAAGGGTTAGATCACTTCTGCTTACCGGCAGCAGGAACACGAGAGAGGGCTGGGGACGTCACCTTCAGGTCTCAACATTTTACACTGAGTTCTCTTGCTCCTCCCCCTTCTGTGTTAGTGAGAAAGAGGAAGAAGGACCCAACCTGAAGCACAGGTGATAGTTTTCCTGATGGCTGTGCTTTCAGACCATTGAAAAATATACCTGGCACCAGGCATGACCCACGCTGGGGTCCTAGCACTCTGGGAGTGTGATCCAAGAGGATCATAAACTTGAGCCCAGGCTCTGGGCTACACGGAGAGACCCTGTGTCAAAGTAATAAGAAGAATTAACAATAATAATGACCTGGGGGCATAGCTCTGCATGGAGGCTCTGGGTTGAAGTATGGGTTCAATCCCCAGTTCAATCCCACAAAAAGGTATGTGACTCTGGAAACTACACGCACACGCACACACACACACACACACACACACACGTCCAGAAAGAATCCAACACTCGGATTATTTACAGAAATGAAAATCCATTGGGAAACTCCAAAGTGAGGTCACGATGCTCTGTAAAGCAGTAAAGCAATGTAGAAAAAGGGAATTTGAAGTCAGGCATGGTGTTACCTGCCAGTAAGGATAGCAGTGGAGGCTGAGACAGGAAAATGGCAAGTTTGAGCTCAGGCTGGGAAATTTATCCAGATAAAAAACATTTTAAGGGCTGCAGATGTATCCCAATTTAAAAGCCCTAAATGGAGTCCCAATACCACACAAACACACGCACAAGCACACACACACGCACACGGATAGAGACATATCATGCTTTACAGAAGCCATCTCTGGTTCCACCTGACTCTCATCTCTGCATCCTTCTTCCAACCCCTGCCATGTTCCGTGATGTCCCGTGTGGACCGTGCTCAGGATGTGGTCAGTCAGCCCTCAGAGTACATCCTCACTTGGGTCTCCACAGGGAGCGTGAGCCAAGACGTTTTGCTCCAGGAAGCCCCAGTGATAGAGGAAAGCAAGCAAGAGAGAGGAGCTGAGAAACGAACATGAGGGTGTGCTCAGGGCTTGCTGAAGCTGTAGGCTCCTGGGCTGGATCTGCCCCATGGGCCCTCTCCATGGATCCCCAGATCCTGAGAAATGTCCCTCTCATGTCATATGATTTGACAGCTCATGTGACATGGGGCCCACACAGGAATGAAGTCTTCAGCTTCCCAGAGGAGACACCCAGGAGTGGGATGCTCAGCGGGGGTAAGGAGAGCAGCTCTGCCGTGGGGAGCTCAGGCGTGAGCCACTGGAGGACGCGGGCATCCACGGGGCACTCTGCTCTCAGAGCTCAGTTCCCTCACCTCAGGAAGAGACCTTCATCTTCCTGCCTGTGGCCCAATGTCTTCTGATAGTAAGGTATTCTCTGAATGAGACGGTCAAGGCCATCATGGTGGGACAGTGGTGGGAGCACAAAATAAGCCCCTGGGTGCAGTAAACACTCACTGCTCTTTGTGGCAGTGCACATTTCAACCGACTCTGATAAGACTACCTCTGATAAGCAGGTTTGCATGAAATGAGAAATTGCTACCAAGAGAAATCCTTCAAACTTCACCCTCTTAGTTGTCTGAAAGATCACTTATTTTGGAGGTCCCAGAGCTGACTGTGCAGGGCTCGCTCTCCACTGCTTTGTTGTGGGTTCCACCTCTGATGAGTGGGTTGTGGGCCCAGTTGTCTGGATTCCTTCCCAAGGACCAGGAGACCAAAGGTGCTAAGGACTTGGATTCTTCACTGGAGCCTGCAGAGATCTGAAGAGTGCCTAAAAACGGGTGAGAGGTCTGGTATCCTTGTCTCCGTATTATGTCATCCTCTTTGGTGTTTTAACCCTGGGTCTGACTCTCTGCTGGTGGATATGTTCATCATTTTAAAATGTTTCTTGCCAGACCACAATGCAAGCCTATGCCTGTGAAAGCTGGTCTGCAGTTTCTTTCCTTTCTGTCTCCCCTCTTTTCTGCCCAAACCCTTGTGCATTTCCAGAAGCCACCTGTGGTGGACTGACAACTGGTGGTCAACCTGTAACAGCCAGCTGAACTGAATCAGTGTGGTGCTGGGTGTGGGAGGCCCACCTGTAGATAATTACCAGAAGGATAAGAGGCAAAACTGGTGAAGAAGTTTACAAGCTGTTAGGCAAGCTGTACGGAGCTATTGGTTTTCCTAGAGGAGCTTGTCATGCTGGTTTTCCTGATGAACTCAGCTGTTCTTATCGTTGAAGGAACCTGGGACCTTACTGCCGCTGAGAACTGCTATGGTTCACTTTGGATGAGCTCTGGTCCTCACTTTGAGCATCACTTCCTGGCTGCAGAGGGGAAGATGGTGCGCTGCTCAGTCTCCTGGAGAGGCTTGTCATACTGGCTTTGCTGATGGGAACTCAGCTGTTCTCATCATCAGAGGAGCTCAGGACCTCACTGTTCCTGAGGATGGCTGTGGTACTTTTTGGGCAATATCTGGTTCTTACTTTGAGCATCTCTTCCTAGCTCTAGTGCAGATCCCTCAACCTGCTAGCAGAGATCCTTTATCCTGCTGGCACAGACTTTCTAGCTTCCACCACTGACCTTTGAGCCTTCCAAGCACAGATCCATGAAACAAGCCTGCATGAGGCAGTGTCATCATCTCTTCACCTTCAGTTGGACCCGGGGGGCGGGGGTCATGGACTCATGTAGGACACTGCTGTGAGATTCAGACCCCAAGCTGGATTCTTTTGGTCTTTTGGTGTGTGGACATATTTCCTGCACTCTCTTCACATATGACTCTTTGGGTGACTGTTATAAAATAATTCGGTAAACTATGTGTCCTGTATTAAGTTGTTCCCCCTTGCCAGACCCCAAACTACAATACAACCAAAACCAGGTACCTGAAGTCCTTTGATCCTGTCATCAGGCCCAGGCCCAAGGTTGGGGTGCTTTGGTCAGGGTCATGGAGTCACCCACACAAAAGCTCAGCACCCTCTAGGACAAATCATTGGTGGCCACCTGATGGTCTAAGTCTGGCACAAGAAGGAATATCTTTGGAACTGTGCCTCTGGGCAACATGAATCACCAGACTTTAGCCCACAGCAAATCAATGAAAATCTGCTGCTCACATTGTTCTAGGAACATCTCATCCTTCTCTCCAGTGACTGCTGACTTGCTTCGGGGGAGACCCCGCACCCACCAGGCTCCGCCTGCGCAGCACCTTGTACGTGTGCAGCACCCGGCTCAACCCCATTTCCACCTTCCCTCTCTGGGTCAGCAGATCTTGCCATCCAGTATCATATACCCCTGTGCTCCCTCTTCTTTGCTTTACTTTTTTTTGTATTTAGCAGGTACAGTCTGATATACCACCTGTCTTATTAATTTACTGGGTTTCTTGTGGTTGTTGCTGCTGTTCTTGTTGCTGCAGTTATTCCTCCTCACCGGAAGGTAAGTTGAGCCAGGACGGGAGCTTCACATGCTTCTTCACAGCTGTGTCCTCACATTCTGGTTATCAATAGGTGCACAGCATAGATCTGTCAGATGATTTTGGATTAATCAAGTATTACTGCATTCTTGAGCTGGTTCAGATGTGAGGAGCCCTCCACAAGGCTCCACCCCCCAGCACAGAGAAGTATCCCTTTGCCTGTATGTCTTCCTGGGGTTCAGTTTTGACCTAAATAATTGGAGTCAACATCACCTGTGATTGTCAAGGCTACAAGGAGCCCCAGGAGATGAAGTGGAAAGCAAAGTAAAGAGAGGATTATTTTCCTGCCATGCCAGAGAGCTCTGGTGCTGCTCTGACATGCCGAGGATGACAGAGGACAGCATCTTCAGGAGGCAGTGCCTGGGCTGGGACCCTGCAGCCTCCGCGTAGACACCATCACCGGCCCCTTGTGCCGGGACCAGCTTCAGACACAGTGGAGCTGGGCTGGGATGTGGATCGATACCTGCAAAGGAGCTAGCTTGCAGGAGCCAGCGAGATTCCCATGTGAGTTTGTACAGCCAGCAGCAAACATGAAGGAAGACTCTTTGAGCAAAGCTGAGCTCTCCTTTTAGTCAGTGAGATTTTCATTGAAATAGTGAATGAGCATAAGATTTTAAGCTGTGTCTTACACAATGTAGGTGGAAGAGAAAATCAGTGTGTGTGTGTGTGTGTGTGTGCATGTGTAACACAAACTCGACTGTGCTATCCTTTGAAGATGACAACAGAAAGGAAATACTGTAAAATATTTTCAGTGGTTCTTTCTGGGATGATTGGTGGTTTCTAATTTGTTATTTACATGTTTTTAGGTAATTCCCAATGAAAACTTAGATTTTTAAGAAATTAAAGACTGAGATTTTTGGCACAAGCCTAGTGTGACAAGAAGACCAGGTGGAGCGGTAGGGTCTTTTTTTTTTTTTTTTTTTTTTTTTTTTTTTTTTTTTTTTTTTTTTGGTTTTTCTCCGGTACCGGGAACCGAACTCACGACCTTGCGCTTGCCAGGCAGGCGCTTTTGCCACTGAGCTAAATCCCCAGCCCTGGAACGGTATTTTCTGCAGGTTGGGAACCTGCTTTGGCTCTTTGCGTACTGGCCTCCTCTTTACTCTATAATTAGTATTATGTGTGCAAGTTAAGATGCTGTTTTGTGTCTGATAAGATCCTTCTGTCTGCACCTATCAGAGACCCTGACCACATTAGCTTCAATAAATGCCAGTATGCTTCTGTAATATCACAAGTACTCCTGAAGGAGGTAATTTGGGTGTTGGTTTAGAAGCTCAGTCACACTTGGGCCAAGAGCTTTGATATCTCTGGGCTGTTTCCACCTACTCACAAGACAGCTGCAACAATTCCAACCATCACAACTGTGCTCATGGTAGGAAAGAGGAGCAAAGTAGAAGAGAAAATGGTGCATTTGAGAGTAAGTGCGCTTCCTAATCTGCTTGACTAACTCCACTTCTACCGGCCTGGGCAGGAAGGAGCAAGAGACACTGGCAAGAGGATGCTTCTCATGCCACCCGGTGACTTCCCCAGCATCCACACTCGGCAGGGAATGTGTAATGCTGCTGTTCCCTCATGCATTTAAAGAGCTGCTTTACCCTCCACTTCAGGTGTCTCCTAAATGTCCCTCCATGGGTACCCGTCAGTTTCCTGTCACTCACACGCTGTCCACACTGCTAAAGCCACTTTCCCTGGATTTCTCAGGCAGCACTGCTCTAAGGGATCATCTGCTGGGGTCCAAGCGGCCACTGAAGCTCCCCAGAGGCACTTAGCCTAGAAACTCCCTGGGAACACAGAACACTGGAGACCCCATACACCGTGGCTCTGACAGGCCCCAGAGCATTTGCACTGCTTGGATACTCTGCTGAAGGCTGAAGTCACGCTGGCCCCAGCAGGTTGGAACTTGGGAACTTCAGTGTAAAAGACAGAAGTCAGGGCACTCTGCTTTCTGGTGGCCTATGTAGTTCCTTCATTCCTCTAGTCTCGCCATCAGCGATATACGATGGTTAGAAATGCATGATGGGAAACTCCAGGAACACTGGCCTTGCTCCCTCTTTGTAGCTGTACTGCAGAAAGCAATCAGCGGCTGAGAAAATGGAAACGAGACTTGAAGTCGCAGATTAGCCCGCGTTCATCAGGGGGTGTCTGCCAACAAGAGTAATAACTGTAACAGGGGTAATAACTATTGCAGTAATAATTGACCTCAGGTCTGCTAGGTACCCAGTATTATAAGACAGTCATGATCGTGATCTCATTACGTCACCACAGTGACCCCATGAGGAAGCTCCACTGTGATCCCCATTTTACAGATGAGGAACTGAGTCTCGGAGGCAGGTGGCCACAGCCCCGCTGTCTGCACTGAGTGGGAGACAGCTGAGCTCAGAGTCCTGGGCTCCTTGGCACAAGGTCACACTTGCCGGCCGCCTGCGCAGTAAGCGTCTCCATACGCGGCCTCTAATTAAACCCATTAGAAATATCCCATCTGCCACATTCCCAGGAGGGCCCCATAAAACTCCTTCTTAATTCTTATTTAACACAGTGCAGCATTTAGCCAAGTTCCGTGTTCCAGTTCTTTCAATCTCAGAGAAATGACTGCAGCCCGAGGCTCCTGTCTGCAGTTTCCTCTCGATGCTCGGCTCGTGAAGGCCTTGGTGTGGAGTGGAGGAAAGCCAGGAATGCGGCTTCTCATTTACTTCCACAGCAGATGGGCGCGTCCATTTCTTCAAGATAGCTCTTCTCTTACCTTCAGAGAAGTTACGAGAAGACTAAGGGAAGTATGACGGGGTGGGGGGAGAAAAGGAAAAGGGGGAGGGGCAGAGATAGAGAAATAGGAGGAGGAACAGAGGGATCAGGAGAAAGCAGGAAGAAGAAGAGATCAAGTTCAAAGCCTCTTACCACAACCTACCTGCTGTCACGAACATGTATCATCAGACACCCTAAACCTTCACATTAAATTAGAGAAAAATAACCAACATGATGGCACATGCTGATTATCTAGGCACTCTGGGAGGCTGAGGCAGGAGGATTGCAAATTCAATTCTGAGCCTCACTTGGAAGACTTAGTGACTTAGTTTTGAATTAAAATCAAAGCAGCCACAACAGCACGACTAAAGACATCAGGAAAGAGCACTTCCAGATCTCCTTCAGAAAGTGGCAAAAATGGTGGGATAAGTGTGTTAGAAGCAAAGGGGAGGATTTCAGGAGGATTAATAACAACGTGTCTTTTACTGTCATTTTTAAATTAAAGCATTCGCTATGTATTTGTTCACGCCTAATATAGCTTATTGCCCTTCACAGGAGGAGGAGAAGCCAGATTCTCCCACACGCCTGGTCCCAGAATGAAGATGCTTCCTCACTGCTAGGATTTGTGAGTTAGGAAGCAATAGTGACGTGTCTCTCTTCTTATGTCCAAGTTTCCCATTCTGTGCATCTGTTACTTATACACTTCTACACACAAGTACAAGCACATACATGTAAGTGTGTGTGTGTGTGTGCGCGCACACACATGCACACACAGAAACATCTAAATCAAGTATGGCTGGAACCATTACAGGAAAGGAAATTCAGGAGGCAGAAGGCCCCACCAAGTGCTAAAGAGCATACACTCCCAGGTCTCTTCCCACAGGGTCCTGGTCCTCGGGAAGCCTAGGCAGTCTACCCATGGCAAGGGAGTCCGAAACAACCTTCTCCAACCTGATGCTCCTCTTTGCCTCTCTTTGACTTCTGTTTTGAGGTCTGCTTTTGGCTTTTAACCTCTGAACATCACCCTGGGACTTGAACGACATCTTTTGATAATTTCACACATGGGTCGCTTACCGTTCTGGCAAATGTAGATGGAACAAATGGATAATTCATTCTGAACAAATGTGTTTGTAAATCTAAAAGTAGGTTTCCCTGGCCACTCAAGTTGTGAGCAGTTAAATACCACCTCTGTCCCAGAACAGCGGCGGATCCTCTTTGACACGGTGAGGGTGCACAGCTCAGCAGTAGTCCTTTTTACCAGTGGCACCTTCTGCTGTAGAATCTCATGGAGCACAGCTCGGCTTCCACTTTCCCCCTGGTCTAGGCAGCCGGTCTGCCCTAGTGATCTCTGCACATCAGAGTACCTCTCCCCTGGCCAGGGACACTGGGTGACTTCCTCTCCCAGCCCTGGCCCGTGTCTCCACAGGGGGTCTCAGTCACACACACAAGTGTGTTCCTGACCCTCTCCTTTGTTCTGGTTCACACAGACAATGCTAAGCTGAGTCTTATCACTGAAGTGTGTATCCAGTGTACTTGTCTGGGTACAATTACAAACAGGTTTGCATCTCCACTAGGCAGGCGCCTTCCCTTCCCGAGACCATGCCTGAGTGCTGAGGACAGCCAGGCCATTTCAGTGTGTTTGAATTGATCAAATTCCATCTAGCCCTGCAGTTGCCCAGAGAGATGCCACACTGTCTGTCTCAATGGGCAGGAGAACCCAAGGGCCTCACTGGGGTCTCACTCTTCATCCACCCCACGTTCACTCAGGGAAATGTTAAGATGATCCGTCAGGTGCCTCTCTCTGCCAGTGGACACAGCAACCGCCAATGTGCACACCGTGAGAGGCCACCTGAGTAAGTAGACGTTCCTCTCCGAAGCCATTCATGCCTCTCCCATCAGCTGAGATTCTCTTAGGCTCCTGGTCATGCTTCCTGGGGATCAGGGAGAGGCATTTTCAATTTCCTCCTGTAGGTTAGACTGGGACACACTTTTATGAAAATATAGGAAACGGAAAGAAGTTAAACTCTGTTGCTGAATTCTTTTCCATACTAGAAGTATGAAAAGAATAGTCCTTGAAAGAAAAAAACCCAGTGAATCTTAAGAAAGAATTAAAGCCACATCTTGTATCCTCACTTCTTGGAGGGAACAGACTCCTCCAGAGCAGCTGCCCCAAGCTGGTGTGCCCCATGGAAAACTGTTTTGGCCACAATGACATAGGCTCACGTTCCTCCCGCATCTCAGAGCTCACTTCATCCAATAGGCCAGTACAGAATACAAACTCTCTCTGACATGTGCTCTGCAGAGAATACAGGGAACAAGGTGAAAAACAGCTCCAGAGGGACTCACAGTCCAATTATGAGACTAAGACGTCGGAATTTAGACCACGTTTTCCTGAGAGTAATATGCAACCCGACAGGCATAGCAATGAAGAAGGAAGAGCACAGCACATGTTCTGAGAGTTTAGACCACCCGGGAGGGGGACGCTGCAAGCGCATCACCGTCAGGGTTCACATTTCTTCTAGATTTCTGCTCTTCTGACTTTCACATATGACCTAAACTCTCACTGCCACAGAACGGCTGCCTCGTCTGCAGTGTCATATACATATTCCAAAACTGAGGAGATGGACAAAGGGAGCAGACAGAGACAACTCAGATAATGAAAGAGTCTTCCTGGAAGCTTTTCCTAGCAACTTGTTGTTGCATCTCTAGGATCAAAGCTGTAACCCACTGGCTTTCCTGCCTGCAAGAACTTTCTGAGGAATAAAGTGATTCTTCCATGAGAAGATAGATTCCACATCATTGAGAAAGACAGAGGAAGTAAGTGTGAGTGTGCCAAGGTTTGAATATGTACAGGTGTAAAATAATTAGTGAAGGCAATCAGTGGTGGAGGCCAGTAGGTAGGAAGGTGATTGTGAGGAGTGCTGAGGATAAGCCTGAGCCAGAGGTAGACCAGAACCACAGGAAACCTGGTTCTCCTTCTCCCACAGATGTCGGGCCTCAACCAAGCTATAGTAGAGTCATGGTAACTATGAGTCCCAAGGTTCCCCACAGAGCAGTTGTACAGAGGTGGGCAGAGAGTATGGAGGTGTATGAGTAGCTTCTCATTGCTGGACAAATACCTGACATTCACAACTTAAAGGGGGAAATGGTTGAGGCAGCTCACAGTTTCACAGGTGTCAGTCAATGGTCTGCTCCAAAGCAGGGACTTCATGGCGGAAGGCCCTCACTGAGCAAAACTGCTTAGCTCATTGTAGCTGGGAGGCAGAGCAGAAGGGTGAGAGCACTAGATAAAAAAGAGGCCAGGGACCAGATACAGACCCAAGGTCACGCCTCCATGCTCCACCCAGCAGCACCCACAAGTGTGCTGAACTCATCTCCGAGGCAGCTCCCAAGCCAAGGCAGTTGACAGTTAAGCTAAACTATCACAAGAGAGTCCCACGGACACCCTCCCTGCACACACAGCTGCCCTGCCCGCTCCTCATCCTCTTGAACTATCACCACTCCTCAGTTGCAGGTGGGGAGCTGACACTGATATCGACACATTACTAACTGAAGCCTACAGTTTTCACTGGGGTTCATGCCATGTAGTAAAGTTTGTGGGTTTTGTCAAATGCAAGATGTCCTTTGTTCACCATTATGGAATCAAACAGAATAATGTCACTGCCCTAAAACTCCTCTGTGCTCTGCCTGCTCAACCCTCCCCTCCAATTCCTGTCGCCACAGCTTTGCCTTTTCCAGGATGTCACGTAGTTTGAACCATGCACTACGTAGCTATGACTGGACTCTGTATTTTAAGCCTCTGGGTAATTCTAACAGGCAGCCGTGTTGAGAACCACTAGACTACCGCTTAGGATGACTGTACACTAACTTACCTAGAAGTTTCTCCACGACACAGCAACATCACCCTCCCATTTCACGGAGAAAATGTTCATCCTGGGGGTGGAGAGGCTTAGCAGGATCAGGTAGACATGGGCAGCTTCCTGGTGAGGAGGCTTCTCTGAAGTTAACCACCCAGTGCTACTCCAAGTGCTGCGTCTCTCAGCTCAGCCGACATCCTAGCATCCCTGGCCTCACAGGTGTTTATCAGTTCTGAGCCAAGCACAGTCCCAGCGCAGCACATCCCGCTGCAACCCTGTAACAGTGCTGGGTCTCACGGCCTCAGTGTAGTGTGGCGCACAGACAGGAATGCAGTGCAGGACCAGGGAGAAGACAGGATCGGCCATGCCCACCTATGTGCCTACTGTTCTGTACTTTGTCGTATTCACTCAGTTCCCCTAGGAGCCCCTTGAGGTAGGAATCATTATAGACCCATTTCACAGATGTGGAGCTGAAGCATAGAGCAGAAAAGGGCTTTACCAAACATCACAAAAAATCGATGTAGTAGCCAGGATTGAAACTCAGGGTGGCCTACCTGTACCAGAGTCATTTACTGCTGATGCTCTGAGCCATTGCTCCTGGGCTTTGCAGTTTCTCGTGTGTATGATGGTGCACACAGCTTCTGAAAGTCCCTTCCTCACTGAAGAGCCTGGGACATTGCACTCTGCGGATGGAAGTAGGAAACAGTCTGTGGTGCCTTTTTATTTCCTGAAAACTATGCTCTCTGGCAAGTGTCAAAAATTCCCAAAACCCTCCTCCCTGAGAGCAGAAGGTCCAAGCATCTTCACATCCACTCCTGTCTTCTCCCCGGGATTAAGAATGCAGAATCCCACGCTCTCAGAGTCAGTGACTTGAGAACTACTCTTTTGGGAGCTTCTCTGGTGCCTTGTATCTGTTGCTATTAAATAGTTTCATGTTCACAGGGGAAATAGCTCTTTAACTAGGTCATCTTCTGTTGGAATTTATGAATTTTAGATCTGACATCCTCCCATCTGTGAATGCATTGTGAGCAGTACCTCAAGTAGCAGTCATTTAATGAAAACTATATTTTCCCCCATTGGGTCTGATAAATAATGCAAAGTGTTTGATTAAAAACAAAACTAAACAGGAAAAATTGGTATACCATTTACTCAAGAAGCCGTTCAAGAGGCTGAGAAATCAGGAGAGTTTGTTGCAAATGCTTCCGTGACTAAATCTTCTATAAGATGCCACAACGCTTTGAGCAGGTACACTACAGAAACCTGTGGGTCTCACAAACCTCATCTTCTCAGGGTTTCTCTACTCCCGGTCTCTTTGTAGTAGGTATTGCCCAACAGCTGGCTAGCTCAGGCAAAACTGAATTGTCTGTGTGAGGTCGCTTGCCCATTCTGGGACCACTGGCTGTGGGCAGCAAAATGGGACTCACGGAGTGGCAGAGATTTGGACTCATAACAACAGTTACTGGCCAAGGGACAGGAACTGCCAAGCAACAGAGACTGAGAGTGACGGAGAGGGATTTCCCAGAGGGTCAGAGCTCCATTTCCTACAGAAGGTCGATGGATACTGCTTAACACTAACAGCAAACATCTGCTTTAGCTTCCACACACAGGCAACCCTCTAATTGTCAAATAAAATTCCTCTTGAATGTGGTTCTTTCTTTTTCTTTAATCTGTTCTATTTCCTCTTTGTTTTGTAACCAGAAAAGAAAGTATCTCAACTGTGCAGCTTAAGGAGGAGAAATGATGTCGCAGTTACCAAGATGAGGAGAGTTGAAGTATCCCCGAGGCAGCTCTGGGTGTGATTTCTGATGTCTGAGTCAGGACTTCTCGGTCAGGACTTTGACAACCCCTGCTCCTGTCACCCACTATCCCTGGAATGCCCTGACGTCTTCTCTTCTGCTTCAGTCCCATCCTACACCTGTGAAATTGTCCTGGCTGACTGGCCAGGCTGGACCCATGAGAAGCACGCAGAACACAGCTGGTTTCCTCACCCCACTGCCCACCACTGCTGTACTCAGAGGGTTCTCAGACTCACTGACACCAAACACTTAAACTGGGAAAATGAGACAAAACATAGCAAACCCTTTCACTCAGATGACAGCTTGTGGGTGTGGGGCAGGGCCCATGTGACACACAGCAGCCTCTGGACCAGCAGAGTGTTACCCAGGCTCTGGGAATGAATCCTCGGGCAGACCTCTGAGAAGCCCCTGTGCCTGTCAGTCACAAGAACTGATCTCCACACAGAAACAAAGCCTCTCAGGACATAACATCAGAACTCTGAGATTTGCCCAAATTAATGCTCTTGCCTACCCCATTGCTGATCTGCTTCGGTGTTGAAATTGTTGTGAAGCCAAGCTCTATTGGCACAGCTCAGAGGCTGAGGTGAGAGGATCCCTGTGAGTTCAAGGCTAGCCGGGGCTACATCACAAGACCTTGTCTAAAAATAAAATAAAAGAAAGAAAGAGAGAGGGAGGAAGGGAAGATGGGAAAGGAAGGGAACAGAAGGGAAGGGAAGGGA
>NW_004955482.1:2821496-2886575 GCF_000276665.1 Chinchilla lanigera | reverse complement strand
AGGGAAGGGAAGGGAAGGGAAGGGAAGGGAAGGGAAGGGAAGGGAAGGGAAGGGAAGTGAAGGGAGCGGAGAGAGTGGGTGGTTCCTCTCTTGCTTCTCCCTCAGCTACTTGATATTGACTCTTCCCCCTCACCCTGTGTTTTTCATTTTTGTTTTGTTTGTTTGTTTGTTTGTTTGTGAGCCTGCACTCATCTGGTTTAAGCACCTGTGACTTCCTCAGTGCAGTTAGCACCACCTGGACCTTGGCGGGAGAAGGTCACTGAGCTATTCTGGTCAGAACCTCTCAATCTATTTTGCAATTCTCATCTCCTGTGATTCCGGAAGTCTTCGTTTAACAGAGCTTCCATCACCTATTCCACCCACATCCTCTAGTTACCCGCATCTCTTTCCTGCTCCTTGCTTCTTCCTTCCTCTCTGTTCACGGGGAATGTGTCTGTCTTGTTCAATCTCATCTCTCCTTTCATAGTTTAGAAATCTGACCCCCTGAGTCCATGGGCCTTCAGAAAAGACCTGCCCCTTCCTGGGTACAGGAGCTGTGCCAGTGCCAGGCACTGGGGCTTTAGTGGGGGCAGAGTCACTGCACCAGATGCACCTGCTCTCAGGGGGGGCAAGGGGTGTCGCCCAGCTCCTGAGAACACAGCAGAGCCCAATAAAGGTGATTGGCGGTTACTGAATTATGGGAAAGAAGATGGGCTTGAGGTTGGCAGGGGTGAGTGTTGGGGCCCCACTGTGAGATGTGTGTGGTGCTCCTGAGCCCATCTCTGGTGGACTGACAACTGGCAATCAAGTTGTCACACCCAGCAGAACTGAATCAGTGTGGTGTTGGACATGGAAGGCCCACCTGAGGAATGTTGGCAACAAATAAAAAGAACTGGAGAAGGAAAAGAGGTGTTGTCAGGGTGCTGCTGGTTCTGCTGAGGAAGCTTGTCATGCAGACTTTCCTGATATGGACTCAGCTGTTATCATCAGAGGAGCTCTGGACCTTCTTGTCACTGAGGATGGCTGTGGTACTTTCCCGGGGAGCTCTGGTCTTTACTTTGAGTGTCACTTCCTGGCTCCAGTGCAGATCCCTGAGCCTGCTAGCACAGATCCTCCATCCCACTGGCACAGACTTTGTAGCTTCCACTGCTGACCTCTGGGCCTTCCCAGTGCAGATCCGTGAAACAGGCCTGCATGAGACATTGTTGTGTGCTCTTGGCCTCCAGTTGGACTTGTGTGAGGCATTGCTATGGGCTCTAGGTCTTCAGCTGGACTCATTCAGGACATTAACTTGGGATCTAGGCCCTGAGCTGGATTCTTTGGTCTTTAGTGTGTGGACAGGTTTCCTGCACTCTTTTGTACCTGACTCTTTGGGTGACTACTATAAAATAATCCTATAAATTATATGAACTGTAGACAATTGTTTCCCTTGTAAACCCCAGACTACAACAGCATCTGTGCAGCACCAGATGACCTGTCTCACAGACACCACAGGCCTTTTCCAGCACTAGACAGCTCAGAGGGACATGACGTCTGTCTAACTCTGGATGGTGCTCCGTGGCTTTCCTGGAAGCTTCCCTCTGGTTGAGTGACTTTGACAGTGTCCATTTAACCCAGTGAGGTCCCCTCAAGCTAAACAGAAGAGACCAGTTGTCCACCCTCAGTGGAGGGTGGAAAATCATGGAGAGTGCTCAGCGTGTATTTAAGGACTACACAGTGGACTACACACACCAGGACTACACACTGTGCATTAGTACCACCGTGCTGAGTATGATTTTAACAAGATGGTATGGATGGAGAAAGAACCAGACACCACTGATCAGTCCAGAAGCAGCTCTCTTTCCCCTAAAGTGGCTTTCGAAAGCCTCTGTGTGCTGGTGTAAAACATACCCCATTGTTCCTATTGTTTTTGTGGGATGTTTGATCATTTCTTTCCAGTGTGTGCCACAAAGAAAAGTTTTACTCAAAGCCAAACTTCCTTGGGTACCACGGCAATTCCAAGTTTGGTTGTTTTACTAAACGGAGGAGGTCCAGGCTTTGTATCCTGCCTAGTTTCTGTCAGACACAGACTACCCCCATGAATCCCCCAAATGTCGTCCATCCTCTCTTAGCAGGAACTGACCCTGGTGCCAACCCAAGGCTGCCTCTCTCTCTCACCACAACCAGTTCTGATGCAGTTCCACAAGGTGGGGTTCTGCACCTCCTGGGTCCCAAGGAACTGTGGCTCTCTGTTTTAGTGGCCAACCTACCTGCTGGACCCAGCTCAGCTTCTCTCTGGCCCCATCCGACACCCAGGACTTACCCTCTAGGCTCTATCATTTCCGCCCAGACTTTCAAACCTAGTCTGCATCAAATGTTTCCCCAAACTGACTCAGCCCAAAAAAGAAATCCACAGAATTTGGGACTCAGGGAGAGAACTTAACCATAGCACCCAGGTGCCACAGAGAACAGTGAGCTCAATCAGTTCAGGGTACTCACTACACCAAGTGACCAGTGCTCCTGGGCTCACAGGGCCTCCTGCAACACAATGTCTATCAAAAAGAAAATTTCTTAGACCAAGTGAATCTGGTACAGTGCCTTTAATGAAAGGAAAAGAAAACAAGGCAAAGCAAAGAATGACTGACAGATTTGGGAGCTCCCGGAGCAGAATCTGAGAATTCCAGCCAGCAAGGTCACCAGACAGCTTTGACAGAAGAGCAGATGTAGACATAGAAAGCAACCTAATTGCTCACAGCTCAGTCTATCAGCCAGTCAGTTTCCTGCAGCGGAATTAGTTAATTAGCGACAGAGTCTCCAACAACACCCAGAGCTAAGTTATTAAGCCAGCCCCAATTTTGGTCTGGCCCTTTGGGCCCAGTGTAGAAGCCGAGTCCAATTCACTAGCCTCACACAAAATGTTATTTAACATGACCAGTGTATGAGGACCTCAGAGAAGTGGCCTGTCCTTAGGGACTCAAGCGGCATGGCTCTGTGAGGAGCTGGCCCAATTTGTTGTCCTGCTGTGCAGTTTCAACCTGAGCCTGGTAAGATGGCAGTGGTGCTGCACAGGCCAGGGTTAAGGTACTGGTCTGGCTGTGGTGCTGCCTGGCACCTGACTGCACTGGTTCCAGTCTCTCCACTCAGCTCACCAGTCACAGTCAGGACTCTGGCTGCAGAGCAGGGTCAGTCACAGAGCTGAGGACAGCGCCACACAGAGCCTACTGAACCCACCGGCAAAGTTTGGGAGGCAGCGGAGAGGCACGTGAGTTGCTCAGCTGTGGAGAGAACTCCTGAGAAGGCCACACCTGCAGGCGGCTGTGGCCCAGCCCTGATCTGTTCTTTCCTCCCTAAGCAATACTTGTCCCTGAAAGCATGCCCATTTGCAAGCCCTCAGCTACTTCGCTCATCACCAAGACACAATACCAAACACCCACAACTCTAAAGAAAAGAGGTTTGTTATGACTCACAATTTGTAGAGGTTTCCGTCCATAGTCTCCTGGCTCCAAAACAGGGCAGCATGGCCGAGGATGTGACAGAGGAGAAACAGCCCACGGGAGGGCTGCAGGAAGCCACAGAATTTGAGCCAAGGAGGAGGAGGGAGATAGACCCTTCCAGGTTGATTCCTCCTGCCAGCCTTCACCTCCCAACAGCACATTTAGGGATAAATGATCCAGTTACCTCCCAAAGGCCTCACCTATGGGTGCATGATGATTTGGGTGACATCTAGAGAGAAACCAGAGCACTCAGGGTCACCCTTTGTGGTTAAGGATAAGAACCTGCTATTTATTAAAAGCCTTTCTAGACTAAAGTTCCATTCATGTAATTGCCATTCAAATGTCTTTCAATATTGGCATTAAAACATAGTCTTTGTCAATAATTTTAAATTCAGGCAGGCATGGTGTAACCCTAGCACTCTGGAAGCCTGGGCCAGAAAATGACATATTTGAGCCCAGGCTGGGCAACTTAGCAACTTACTGAGATTCTGTCTCAAAATTAAAAAAAAAAAAAAATCAAAAGGCTGGGTATGTTGCTCAGTTTGATTCCATCCCCAGAGCTGATAAACAACACAAATCAAAACAAAACATTAAATCCATCTAATTAAAAACCATTCAGTAAATGGCTACAATATTTTAAAATTAACCAAAAGGATAAAACTACCTGAAATGTCTTTTATTAATCGTTTCTTTTCATTGATGTTTGAGCCCCAGTACACCATTAACTATTCATGATACCAGCTCGGACAGCCATCTATAGGAGCCTCTTCCCACCTCCAGTAACAGAGGCAGTGAGAATCTGTTCGTAATTACCCTGCTTGTTCTACCTAAGGGCAATTATAAAATTTCTGACTATGTGTCCCCAAAGGAGTATATTACAATCTGACTTCATAAACCAAAAAGAAAAAGCCAAACATAAAACAAGACATCTAATGCTTCATTAATCTAGTCTGACACTCATTTTCACAGCTCTTATTTGTGAAAGAAATACTAAACACATGCCAATATTCTACCTTCCAAAGAACAAAGGGTTGGCGTATGTTAGCACGCTTCAGCCTTTGGGTAGTTAGAGTATCACTGTTTTTTCTGCTTCAAGCATTAGAAACCATGGCAACTTTGAACCAAGGAAATGTGATATTTATGTTTTTGATGTTGTTCACTCTTTCAGTTTCTCACACTGAGGAGACAATATGATGTTTACACATGCAAGTCTGATTTATGTCACTTATGAGTGTGGTCTCTAGTTGTACCTATTTACCTATAAAAGCCTTGAGTTTATCTTCCTGTATAGCTGAGTAGTACTCCATTATATAAAAAGGAAAAGACATCGCTTCTCAGCCTTTTGGCTAAGATCAAGGGTAAAAAGGAAAAGAAACTGCTCAAAAGGAAAGAACAACTGGGGTGGGGGAAAGGAGAAAAGAAGAAAGAAAGAAAGAAAGAAAGAAAGAAAGAAAGAAAGAAAGAAAGAAAGATAGATAGATGGATAGATACAAGATAGCTAAGATAATGGTACTACTAATTTCTCTTAGTTCATTGAAAGAAATAGTTAGTATTTACAATGTTTGATCAGTCCTACATGCCTATATCTGGTAATCTGAGCAACTACTTTGAAGATAACAGTATGCAATATAATAACCACTGTTAATTTCCTATCATTTTATTCTGAAATTCTGTATCATTTTTACTGTATTTTATTCCCTTTAAAATTAAAAAAAATTTAAAATTAAATGTATGGTGAAGCTCTGCATCATTTCTAATGTTTTAAAAATTATTTTTATTTATTTATTTATTTATTTTATTTTAAAAATAAAAGGAGGAAAACATTAACAGACAGACAACCTTTCACAAAATAGCAACAGAGCAGTACAGACAATACTGAGTTACAAACAAAGTGGTAGGAAATTAACAGTGCTTGTTGTATTACATATTGATATCTTCAAAGTGGTTTCTCATGAAAAGAGATAGAGACATGCAATACTGATCAATCAAGGACTCATTGACAGTTTCTTTCAGCAAAGAAACTTATTACTGCCTTTGATTGTTTGATCAGTCTTACATTCTTATGTCAAATGGACCGAGCAACTTCGTTGAAAATAACAGTATGTAACGTAGCAGCCACTGTGAATTTCTATCATTTTTTCTTGAGGTCATGTATCATTTTTGTTGTTTTTGTGTTGTTTAGATTTTCTCTTCATTGTTGTTCTGTCAGCTATTTTAATTTTTAAAATTAAAAAGAATAAATGTGATATTTAGATATTTGACAACGTGCTTGTTTTCCCAGGGTGTTTACACTCCTGAGAAATCTGTTCGGGTCGATCACTGGACACAAAGATACAAACTTTTCATTGACTATTTCAAAACTGTCTTGAACCTGACCACCAGTGGAAGGGCCCCTGCCACTTACTGAGATGTCTTAATTAAGCTGGGTAATTGCGCACAGGGCATTTAGGGTGTGATGCCCAAAACTGCCTTTCCTAACACTGTTAACGTCTCATCACTTGTGAATGCCCCAAATTCCATAGGAAAGTGCAATTTGGACTCTTTTACAGAGTAAAACAGTAAGAAAACTCTGAGAGCAGAATCTCAGATAGAAGATGCAACATAGGATAGACACAAGGTCAATTTAAGATGAACAAAGCTTGAAAGAGCTTTTTCTCCTAATAACAATAGAAGATTGGTAATCTGCAAAATAACAGTTTATATTGAGCCTATCTGTCCAAAAGTCAACTAACTAAATAAAAATTTAAGGGATAAGATACTAATCACAACAAACTTAAATCCACAAAAAGAAATGATCATTGGTAAAGAATGGCTAAAATGAAACCAAATGTAAGAGAATTTTTGACCATTCTAGATCATGGTCCAAAACATAGAAGTTAGCATCATACTCTGCATGTATGTGCTACCTATCTGCCTACATGCATATATGTATATGATAAATGTGAACACACAATAACATACATATAAAATTCACATAAAAGTGAACTGTAAAAATTCAAAAAAGAGTGGTAGAAAAAAATGGGTAGTATATTCCTGTAAAGCTCCTAGAATGCACGTGAGTCTTCTATTACCTAAAGGTTGACTCCAGTCATTCAAAAATGATCATACTCATATAAAATACAAAATAAGTTGCAAATAATAAGTTAATATTAAATATACAATGGATGAATAAATTTTTACTAACCTAAAAGTAGACAGAAAAATATAGAAATACAAATAGAAAAGAAGGCATAGAGAAAATAAGCAACAAAGTAATGGATTTAAATCCAATATATTGACTGGTGCATCCACTGTGGAAATTATTCTGGAGACTCCTGAGTAAACTAGGATTAGAGGTCCCATTCAACCCAACTATTCCTCTCCTGGGTATTTTTCCAGAAGAACTGAAAACATCATACCACAGTGATATATGTGCACCCCTGTTTATAGCAGTGCAATTTGTAATAGCTAAATATTGGGAACAACCCAAATCCCCATCAACTGAGGAATGGATAAAAAAGATGGCTATTTTTATACAATGGAATATTACTCAGTTATAAAGAAAGATAAACTAGAGGCTTTTATAGGTAAATGGATGCAACTAGAGACCATACTCACATGTGAAAAAAATCAGACTCACATATGTAAACATCCTATTGCCTCCCTTACATAAGAACTTGAAAGAGTAAATAAAATCTGAAAAGTACAATAGATATTGTGAAAGGGAAAGAAACTGCTCAAATAGGAAAGTACAACTGGAATGAGGGAAAAGAGAGAAAAAAGGAAGAAGGAAGGGAAAAAATACATATATACAAGATAGCTAGGAGAATTGTACTACTAATTTCTATTGGCTTATTGAAAGAAACAGTTAATGTGTAATTGTTTGATCTATTTTGCAAGCTTATATCTGAATAACCACTCTGAAGATGAGGATATGTAATATTACAGCCATTGCTGATTTCTTATCACCTTGTTTTGAGATTCTGTATCATTTTTATTACTTGTTTGTTGTTTTGTTTATGCCTTTGTTTTTATTTTCTCTGTAAAACTAAAAGAAAAAGAAAAATATGTATACACAAGGATAGCTGAAATAAGTGTATTGCTGATGTCTATTGGTTTATTGAAAGCAACAGTTAATGCTTACATTTTTTTCTTGATCAATTTTTCATGCTTATATTTGGTAATCAGAATAACTAATTTGAAGACAACAATATGCAATATAACAACCACTATTGAATTCCTACCACCTTGTTTAATGAAGCTAACGTTTTCTTATTTCTTGTTATCGTCTTTAATTGTTTGATCAATCTTGTATCGTTACATCTGGTAATCTGAGCAACTTCATTGAAAATCACAATATGTAATTTAACAACCATTGTTAATGCTATCATCTTGTTTTGAAATCCTCTATTATTTTTATTGTTTTTGTATTGTTTTATCTTTGTCTTCATCGTTATTTTGCTATTTTTTCTTTTTAAAATTAAAACATAATCCAATATAGTATTGATTTCATTAAGTATAAATAAAACATCAATTAAAAAACAGAAATGTTCAGATTGGATAAAAAATAATATGATGTGCTTTCTACAAGAATCAAAATCAAAAATACATCATGTGAACACTAATCCAAGAAAATCCAGTGAATATAAAACTAAATTTCAGAGCAAGGCATATCACCAAAAGCAAAGAAGGGGAAATAATAATAACAGGATAAATTCTCCAAGGACTGAAAAGCACCCTACATATGCACTCTTCTTCAGTAAACATCGTTACATGGCAGTAAACTACTACAACCACTGTGGAAATCAGTATGGAGATTCCTCAATAAGCTATGACTAAAGGTCTCATTTGACCCAGCTATTCTCCTTCTGGGTATCTCCCCCAAAGAATTAAAAGCATCGTACCACAGAGATATATGCACACCCATGTTTATAGTGGCACAATTTGCAATAGTAAAATCTTGGAAACAACCCAAATTCCCATCAGCCAAGGAATGGGTAAAAAAGTGTATTTGTTTATACAATGAAGTACTACTCAGCCATAAAGAAGGATAAACTTGAGACATTTATAGATAACTGGATGGACCTTGAGACCATACTCTTAAATGAAATAAATCAGATGCTCATGTGCAAATAACACATTGTGTCCCTGGTGTGAGAAGCTGAAAGTGAAAATAAGGATGAGAATGTATAATAGATATTGTGAAATAGGAAGGAATTGTTCAAAAAGGAAGAGGAACTAGGGAGAAGGGTGAGGAAAGAGAAGGAAGGAAAAAGAAAAAACAGAAAAGAAGGATGAAATGGAAACAAAGCTTTGTAAATAGGGAGGGAAGAGGGATTGACAAGGGGGAAGGAGAATGGACAAAAAAGCAGAATCAAGATGTATATGCACAGAAACAAATCCTTATGATGAATGTGATCATTATGTATATCTAAACTGTACAAATAAACTAAATTTTAAAAATTAAAAAGTGAAATGATCAGTTTTTTGACATCTTAAAAAATAATATCAAACAGGAGTCATTCACAAAGTGACGTCACTTCTCAGATGACACAGTCCTAAGCATGTGGTAGTAATGCTGATAATCCAAGCACCAAGGAGGCTGAGCAGCAGGATTGGAGTTTGTCCTCTGCCTGTGCCACACAGTACATTCAAGGCCAGCCCGGAATACAAGGCAAGCTCAAGCCTCTAAAAAAAAAAAAAAAAAATAGATTACATACACTTCATCCAAATAGCTATGATATGAAAAGAATGTAAGCATTTTCTCTTCTTACAAACTATACTGAAAGAAAAGCCTTTTTTGTTTTTCCTCAAAATTAGAATTCAAGCATCATCATGGCTGTGAAGGCACAGTTTGGTAAGTTTGCAGGGATCTAGGTGAAGATTACAGTCCCTCCTTTAGCCTTTTATGGGCTGCCCCTTTTGTTTTCCATTCCTTCTCTTCACTGTCTTCACTACTGGGCTCTTTCATTGTCCAATGATGAGGCTCAGCTCCTGCCCTGCTCCTTCCTTCGTGTGGACACTTGGGAGACGTATTGGCCTGGTTGAATGTAAACTAACTTAGCCAAACTGTGCAGATTCACATTGCTATCAAATAGCTGTTTTATGAATAGAATGACCAAATAAATATTTCATCACAGAACTGAAAACATCATATCACAGCGATATGTGTGCACCCTTGTTCATAGTAGCACAATTTGTCATAGCTAAATGGTGGAAGCAACCCAAATGCCCTTCAACTGAGAAATAGATTTAAAAAAAGTTGTGGTATTTTTATATAATGGAATGCTAATCAACTATAAAGAGGCTTTTATAGGAAAATGGACACAACTAGAGATCATACTCGTAAGTGAAATAAATCAGACCTGCATATGTAAACACTGTATTGTTTCACTAGTATAAGAACCTAAAAGAGTGAATAAAATCTAAAAGGTACAATAGATATTGTGAAAAGGAAAGAAACTGCTCAATAGGAAAGAACAGCTGGGATGAGGGAAAAGAGAAATGAAAGAAAGAAGGGAAAATATGTATATATGTATACACAAGATAGCTAAGATAGCTGTACTACTGATTTTTTTTTTGCTTTATTGAAAGGAACAATTAATGTTTAATTGTTTTATCATTACATTCCTATGTTTGTTTATTGAGTAACCAATTTGAAGATAGCAATATGTAATACAACAACCATTGTTAATTTCCTATCACCTTCTCTGAAATTCTGTATTGCTTGTATTGTTTTTGTGTTATTTTGTAAATGCATCTGTGTTTGTTAATATGCTTTTGCTCTTTTATCTTTAAGGTAAAAAATAAAGAAATACTTGATATCATATTTTTGGAGTTTTCAGGAAAGCATAACTTTCTTTTAAGGAATAATATTTTTTAAGTTAAGCACACAAATTTTAAGGGAATAAATAGTATTTACACACTTACACAACAAATGACACCATTTGATGATACCGTCGAATACAGTTATAGAATGTCCCTAAAATTTTGCATGCTAGTGTGAAATATTATTCATCTTAGTCCAAGAAAGTATCTTTTCCTTGTTACCATAGTGTCTTGGTAACTCTACCTACCTGGAAATATTGATATCAGATGGTCTCTGCCTGTGATGGAGAACTTATGGCACACATAGCACAGTGGGCATACAGAGCCTCCTCTGTTGGCATGTCAGCCAAGTAGCCCTGTTGTTTGTTTCTAAACTAAAACCTCAGTATTCAAGTTCAATTGCAGTATTGGCACTTCGTGATAAATAAGTGAGTTTGAGTTGCAGTTTGAGCTCTCATCTCTGAAACGCTGGCCGTCACTGGTAGTGCTCTCCCCCTCAATTATCCTCACCTCTGTGTGGCTCTTCTAGCTTCTTCTCCTTTCGACATAAAATTCAGAATAACCTTGTCAACAACACATGTCACTTGACCTTTTATTGAAATTCCATTTAAAGTACATATTATTACGCAGGAAATTACCTTAAGAACATTAAATCTTTCCATCCATGAACATAGTACCTCTTTGCATTTATTTATATATTTGATATGTTTCAGCAGGTTTTGCTTTCTCATTTCCAGCATACAGCTCATTGGCACATTTTGTCCCACTTAATGCCTTTGTAAATAGTTTTAATTCATACTCTTAAATGTTAGCTATTAGTACTTAGAAATACAATTGATTATTGTAAATGAACAATGACCCTACATTGTACTATATTCATAGTTTGTCACTAGTAGCTCTTTTGTAGGCTCTTTTAGTTTTTCTAGACTCCATGTCATTTGAAAATAGAGCAGATTTCATTTCTTCTTTTCTATTCTTTCTCTTCCCTGTTGCACAAGATCTCAATATGGTGTTAAATTAAAAAGATAAAACATTATTGGCTTGACCATAGAAGGGGAACATTTAATCTTTTATTTCTAAATGTGATGTTAAATAGACACCTTTTAGATGTGAATACATCCCCTTTCTGCTCTTAGTTAATTTACAAATGCTACCATTAGTGCACGAGGCACTCTCCCATGTTATCTTTTTTGGATCTGCTGTGATGAGGGTGCACTTTTCTCTAGACTCTTACATGGTGATTTACACAGATTGATTCTGAACACTGACACAGCCCCCCCAGCTCAGATAAATGCCAGTGAAGATGATGTAGTAGCATAAGTTTTAACTTTTATTACAGAAAAATGTGTTGGTAATTTATCACGTACTTATGAGGGGTATTGGTTTGCGGTTTATTTTTATTGGGATATCTCTGTCTGGTTTATTTTAGGGTAATGTGATTCCATTAAAATGGATTCTTAAGTGTTCTTTCCTATTCAATTCTCCAGAGGATGTTGTATTCGATTCCGTATTATTTTTAGATAAATGTGTAGTAAATACTTCAGCATGCCGTTCAGCCTGGGTTTTCCCTTTCTGAGAAGATTTTGTTCCTGTCCCTTTGAATTAAAATCTTTTAATTTATATAGTATTATTCAGGCTTACTGTTTCTGCTTGATGAGCTTTTATAGAATCTATATTTTGGAGGCTTGGTATATATAACTCAGTGATAAGCTCGTTTGCAATGTTGCATTACATTGCTAGTTTAACTTTCCCAAGTGTAGTCCATCAAAGTGGAACAGAATGAGAAAGGAAGGAAAAGCTTAAGTGAGTGGATTAGTTTTTCCTGTGATTGTTGGATGAAACACATTCCTTCGTGAGATCTAGGCAAGTAATCAAAAATGCTTTTCCCATGCCTGTGTGGACACCTACAAAACACATGTAGTGCTGATACATTCTAACTGATTTACTGAAGAGTCACTGACATAAAACTCATGGCATGTACTAAGTCTACCAAAAAATGTAGACACACTTCAGGAAAAGAAAAACGTATAAATCTTTTAATACTAAATTTATTGAGACATCATGAGATTAATATAAGCTACCTTTGGCCTCTACATCACAAGAGGTGCTCAAAGCGGTGCTCATTAGCTTCGGGACATTTATCAGGATGGCAAACAGCTGCTTGGGTAACTGGGGCCACTGAGATTGTCGCACATGCATTTTAAATTTCTTTTCTAAGGGCGGCAGTGTAGTGCGTTCTCTGTGATATATGACATCCTCTAGGGTCTCCCACATGAGGGTAACACCATCTACTGAAAAACATTATGTACACATTTTTCTTTCCCTGAGCTGTGTATACATTTTAAACTGTAATTTGATAACCTGTGACATAATCATGCACTCGCTAAAAACTTACATGATCAAGGTCATTAACATATACATCACCCCTGGGAGATCACTCCACCCCTTGGAAATTCCTCCCTGGAGTCCCTCACATTTCATTCACCAGGGATGGCCAACACTGACACACTTCTCTGTCCCTATAGATTATTTTACATTTCCAAGAATATTTTGGAAACAGAATCACTTAGGGTAATGAGGTTTTATAAGCCAGCCTGACTGCGCCAGGATGTATCAGATACTTGGGTAATAACTCTGGGTATGTTTGTAAGGGTATGTCCGAATGAGATTCTTATTTATTTATTTTTTTATTAGTTCATCTGTGTGCTTATTTGTTTGCCTGGGCTTGAATCCAGGGTTTTGCACTGAACTACAACCCCAGATATTTAACTTTTTAAACTTTATATTTTTAGATAAGGTTTTGCTGAATTGCTAAGTTGCCTGGCCTGGGCTTGAACTTGTAGCCCTTTTGACTCAGCCTCCCAGAGTGCTGGGACATAGGTATGCACCACCACGCTCGGGTGGGATTTATATTTTAAATGGAAGCCTGAGCAAAGCTGGGTGGCCCTATGTTGTGAAATCCTGAGTGGAGCAAAAAGCCAACCTTACCCTACATAGGGGACTCCTCCCAGCTGATGTCCTTCAAACTGGAGCAACAGCCTGAGGGTACAGTATTGCCCTTGTCTAAAATCACATGGCCCAATTTCTCATCATCTGTCTGCCTCTCCATCTTCTTCCCTTTGTGTGTGTGTGTGTGTGTGTGTGTGTGTGTGTGTGTGTGTGTACGCATGCACAGGTATATACATACATCCTATTGATTCTGTTTGTTTGAAAACCCTTGATATATTTATCAACTCACTGTGGCGGGTGTTTAGGTTAACTACCGCGTGCAGCAGTGCTGGAGTACCCGCACATGGCTGTGTGAGGACATGGGCTTCCTCCTCTGGGCAGAAGCCTGGGAATGTTGTGTCCCTATCGCCTGTCAGGCATCTGTTTAGCTTCTTGAGACACAGCCAGGCGGCTTCGAAAGTGCTGCAAAAGTGCCTGTTCCCACGGACCCTTCATGAGGCTGCAGCGTTTAAGAGGCAAAGAGAAAAACTGCCTTACACATGACTCAGCTTCCCGATAGTTTATGTTGGATTCTTCCTATGTAACTTTATCATATTCATGGAGCACTATTAATTTTCTTTAGCTATTTCCTTGATTTTCACGAAAATCACCCTCAGTGACCATCGCTGTGTCACGTCTGATTAGCATTTCCTTGTTCCTAAACTGTCAGCCAGATGTCTAATCCCTCTCCTCCTCCTCTGCCAGGAGCATCACAGCTTCCTCCGGCAGAATCAGCCCTGCGTGTGCTGCGGGCTCCTGTGTAACTGCTGGCTGTGCAGTGCAGACAGATTGACTTACTTCCTATCAGAGGCCTCACGATGAAATTCGGGTTTACTCAGAATTCTGGGAAGCTCTACTCACACATAGAGAACCACATGCTTATTTTCTATGGAGGGGTAGACAGGAAGAGTTGATACAGAACATTGCCTTATTTCTATCCCAGGGAACATATGCAATAAACAATGTTTGCATATTAATAAATCATTAATGTTTATATAGTATTTCTTTGTTAATATATTATAAATTATTAAAAACAAAATGGCACCAGGCGTGGTGGTGCATGCCTGTAATCCCAGCACTCAGGAGGCTGAGGCAGGAGGATCATTCTGAGTTCAAGACCAGCCTGGGCTACAAAGTGAGCTCAAGGCCAGCCTGAACTGCATAGTGAGACCCTGTCTCAAAAAGACAAAAAAAAAAAAAAGACCCTGTCTTAAAAAGGAAATGTCCCACATGTGTCTGCATGTCCCAAATGAGAGCTGGCTCTTTGGATGACAATCACAACCAACTGCAGATGTTCTGTTTTGTCAGTAAAACTGATCCACATCAAGACCGCTGAGACCGGCAGCCATGACAAAGCCAACTGAGAACAGGACAACCAAGATGAGTTGGTCATCTCGCTTTGGGGTGACCACCTCTCCCAGCTTGCCCAGGACTGGTCTGGTTCTTGCGACTGAAGGTCCTTCATTCCCAGAAAGCCCACAGACCCAGGCCAGCCGGGACTCTTGGTGACCTCGTGTAACTTAATGTGCACTGAAGACAAGGATGCATCAGAAGTTGCTCCTTCAAACACTAAGCTGTGTCCTTCCTCTCCACGGTTTCAAACGCTCTGCGCAGGGCCAGCAGTTTCCTGCAGAAAGGCGGCCTGTCTCAGACTGCTCACCTCCCTCCCTGTTTGAACAGGTCACTTCTGATCCCAGCTACACAGATGAGCCAGATGTGAGGTTTGAAGGAGTGTTATGGTTAATACACTGTGTCAACTTGAGTCTAGAAGCCTAACTAAGCGACTCAGCAGTTCTGCGCCCTGGGGGAAAGGACACACCCTTGTGCTCTAGGACGTTGTTCACTGCGTCACCTTGAGAAGTTTAGAAGGTAACTAAGTGACGCAGCAGGGGCAAGCCCTTACCTGGTGTTCATCCCGAGCCTGTTCAGGAGGGAGTGGAGATGGGGCGGGCGTGTGCGGACAGCGGGGTACAATGTTCGGAGGAAAAGAGGCCTGCCCCGCTCTTGTGCTCTTGCTGCTCTTGCTGTCTTCTGCCACCTTGAACTGTTGCCCCTGTGCCGTGCCACCCTGCCTTGGAGCCTGCTGAATATAGACTGAAACTTCCACAAACTGTGAGCTAAATAAGCCTTTCCTTCCTTAACTCTGGGAGTTGGGTGTTTTGTCTCAGCACCGAGAGAAAAGTAACTAAGACAAGAAGTGAGTTACCCCAACTCTCACAGCTCTGGCTGCTATGGCAAACTCTGGCTGGAAGCATAAGCATTTATCTCTCACAGTTCTGCAGCTGACAGTCCAGGACCGAGGTGCCGGCAGATCTGTGGTCTGGTGGGGACAGGCTTGTTTCGTAGATAGTGTTTTCTCACCCTGCACTCTGAAGTGCACAGAGAGAGCTCTGGTGTCTTTTTCCTTTTACAATGATGCCAGTTCAATCATGGGGGCTCGACACTCACGACTTCACTGAATCTGACCCCATCATAGGGCCCGCCGCCTCACACTTTCCCGTGGGGGGGTTAGGGGGTCACATATAGATGGGGTGGGGGCACAGACACTCAGGCCATGGCCTCGCTCTCTCAGTCCATTCACCTAAGAGTCCCTGGTAGCAGTGGTTTTAAGAAACACCTTCTAGATGTTCTAATTAGCCACTGAGGTTAGAGACGCCACTCTGGGATTTTTCTTCGATAAACAGCAGTAGACAAATTAGGTGAGCAAAACAGGTTTCCGAACTGCTAGTGCATGCAGTATTTTCTGTGCTGACATCAGGGCCCTGTGAGAGAAATGCTTTACAGTCAGAGGGCTCTGTTCCTCACACACTCTCCACCTCTTCTCGCCTCCACTGGGCTCAGTTGTCTTTCCAACACACAGACGGTGGCTTATTTGAAATTCGATTTCCGGTTAAGGTGTAAAGGGTTTGTCTTTTCATTCCTGAGTCAGGCGTCCAGACAGAATGGAGGGATTGCGTGATTTGATACCAGCATGGTTGTGACCTGGTCATTAGGGAACAATAAATTCACCCGACAGTGACAAAGGAAGAGTTTTGAAAGTATAGAGCAGGTTTTGTTTTTCACATTCTGTAAGAATATCCGGGAGATCTTTCGGATGGTGAACAAGATGACTGGGTGCTTTGCGCCTGAGACGTGGCTCCCTCAAACCTCCTTATGACATCAACATGTTATCGTCTAAGGTTTTAAAAAAGAGAATATCCAGGAAAGATAGTGACACCAGCGCTGATGTCAGTCTTCCCCAGAGGAGAAGCAGCTGCTTCCAGTCGGCAGATCTTTCCTTCGCAGTCTGTCTCCTCTGCGTCCTTGAACATGACCACCTCTTGTTTCCCGATGCATGGCTCTGACTAGATCTCAGGCAAGTTCCCAGGCTTCCTGAGGTTTAGCTCAGATCATAATTGAGTATTGCTTGCTCCCGGCTGTCTGAGACTGAGCCTGAGCTTTCTGGGTTTTCTCTCCAGCAGCAGGTGGGGTGAACACTCAGTGACCATATGTTTCCAGCTGAGGAAAGTGTAGTCCTTCCTGGGGGAGGAGAGGGGGTCACTCCCTGCAGAATCTGCACAACCCTGTCCTCAGCCTCTGCCCTGTCCTCAGTCATCTCTGAGTCCAATTTTATCCCTCAGACTTGAACAGTGCCATTTAATTAGCTCCTCTCCCCCTTGCAAAAAGTGTGGCCCACCCAGCTAAAGCAGATACCTTCCACGCACAGCGTCTCAGAAATGTCATTTTTCTCACAGTATTTCCTAATTATGGAAGACATTTGGGGTTACTTTGGAAAACACTACTGCCCACAGTTCAAGTAGGATCTATAGCTCAGCTAAATTATATTTACACTGAAATAGTCACACTATTTTCACAATTATCACTAAAGGATATTCTCTTAATTCATTATTATCATTATTTTGCTATGTGGAGGTTGAACCTAGGGCCTTTGAACTGAGCTCTGTCCCCAGCCATTTATTATTTATTTGCTTACTTATTTGTTTGTTTAGAGAAATGTCTTGCTAAGTTATTAAGTTGCCCATCTGAGGCTCGAACTGTGTTTCTCCTGCCTCAGCCTCCCAGAATGCTTGGCTTTTTCTGTTGTTTGAGGTCACTTTTGGGAGGCGGCCTCTCTGGTGTGTTCTCAGGTCCGGACCCATCTCGTCTTCCTGCTGGAAGGGGACATTGCAGGGGTCACAGCGCACATCCACGCGCAGACCCTGACGCAGAGGACACCATGGGGAGGAGAACTGGCAGCTGGGAGTCCGGGAGGAAGGCATGGGGCGCAGAGTCCCTTCCTCACTAGACCAAAAGTGGGAGCTGGTGACAACTGGACCTGACATCCGATGTCCACCCAGCCCTGCGCCCGGGTTCACACGGTGACAGCTACACAGCGCCCAAACTTGAGGCTCCCTCCCACCCGCTGACAGAGCCCAAGTCCCCAGCCTGTCCCCAGCACATCCCCTCTGCCCAGGAACCCAGGCTGCTATGGCAGGGGTGCTGCGCTACCCCAGGACCCTGAAAGTCACTCTGTCACCCCAAGGAAGTGACCCTTGGCCCCGCTGGCTCCTCATCCAGTTTCCTCTCATCCCTGTAATGCTTCCTCTTTCCATGGTGGGAATTCAAAGTGCGCGAACGGGAACCCATGTGCGGCTGAGAGCAGCCACAAGCAGGCCTGGCCACAAAATTCGGAGGAAGTGAGCGCGGCAGCTTCGGGAACCACACGGGCTCTGTACAACCGCACCACTCTGCCCCTGCTGGGCAGCCCAGGTCAGTGAGGAAACAGTCTCAGCTGCGGGCCAGCAAATCCTCAGGTAGAAACCCGGAGCTAGAGGGGCTGCCGGCCTTGGGGTGCTAACCCCGGCGCACCGGTGCCACCCTAGTTATCAATGCTCTGCACCACGGCCTTTGAGCTACTTCACAGCCAAGAAACTATGCCTGGCAGATAACAAAGCAAAGTTGTTCTTTTAAATTTTCTCTAGATAAGAAAATAAATTATTTCTAGTGGAGATTCAATTAAGTTCCCGTCCCCCATGGACGCCAGCAATTTCTTCTCTATTTGTAAATTCAACTCGCTCTAATTTAACTTCATACAAAGTTGGTTTTTGGTTTCTCCTTCGATCTGCCGATGGATTCCTCATTTAACACTTTAGTCCCCCATGAGTGAGTTAAAGAATGTGCATATTCTGCATCTCCTTGAAGGTCATGATTTTATCACTTAGGGAGCAGGGTTGCCCACGAACACATAAGCTGTCCTATACAGCATTAGCTGAACCACGCACATTGGCGAGTATCAGCAGAGGGAAGATCTCTACGTCTCCCATTCCCCTGGCGTGTGTAGGAAGTGTATTCGTTACACTGGACCCCCTTGCCTGAGCCTGGACCTCACACGTTGCCTGCTTTGCCTAGCAAACGTCTGGAAGGCTTGGGAGCCTGGGGCTGGCACTAACTCCCAGTGTGACCATCAGCGGTGACAGTCGCTGAGAACAACCAAGCACTTGGTGTGTTCCAAGAGCTGGATCATGCTTTCCTGTGTGTGTTCTTACATGGTCCTCTCTGTAGCTTCATAGCCGAGGTGCAGCAAATGGGGAACCACGGGGAGATCAAGTACCTGGCGGTGATCACACAGCTCAGGAGTCACAGGATTTGAGCCCAAAGCCCAGCTCTCAAACACAACACCATTATCTTTCATTCTCAGCAGAGCTTGTTCGTTCATAAAGCGGGCTCCAGGGTAATTACTCTGTGCCTCAGGGGAAGTCAACACAGACACTGTCCCCAGCTCAAAGCTCCCATAAGCCCAGGTCACATTCGCTCTGGGGCTCCGAGTGTGAATTCCTGTTCAAAACAGGACAGGTTACACAGCCAAACACTCCATCTATGAAAAGCTACCTGGCGTCCACAGCATTCTGGGAGGGTGGACGTCGACTGAGCTCCGTGTCTTTGGGGCAGCTCTACCACTTAGAGACTTTAATCCTCACCATCACCCCCACTTTACAAATGAGGGAACTGAGCCTCGGAGGGGAGAAGTCGCTTGCCCTGGGTCACAAGCGAGCAATGAAAGGGACGGTCTGGACTCAGGCCTAACAGCCCGCACCACAGAGCATCCCACAGCCACTCCGTCCCCTGCCGTCACCCCACACAGAGCCGCCACCTGGAGAGAGCAGAAGGGTGGAAGAGGAGAAAGGCAGCAACAGAACGACGAGGCCCCTCTCCTCTTGCACACCCCTTTCCCCTACTCATTATTTTCTGCCATTAACCAGAAAATGCAGCATGAGCAATGGAGAGGCCACACAGTCACAGGGGTCTCCCTGATGATGACTGTGGCAGCCAAAGCTGGAGGAAAGCCCAGCAAGGACGGGGCCCTTCCCTCTGTGTCCCCAGCCATCCTGCGCACACACCCCGTTACCTGTGTTTGCGCCAAGCCCTGCCCAGCCAGCTGAGGGCCCGCAACCCAAGTGGGAAGGAGGGCAGGGCGGGAGGGGAGCCCCTGACAGGCAAGTGACCTCTCTGAGACTGTGGTTACCCATCCCAGGGATGCAGAGAGAACCGGGAGGCTGGCGTGAAGGTGGGCGGGAGAAGGGGTTTCCGGCACAGTGACGGTAACTGTGACACGACAAGGCCATCGCACTCCCACTGCTGAACAGAAACAATTATCTATAACAAATCAGATGGGGGCTGGGGATTTAGCTCAGTGGCAAAGTGCCTGCCTGGCAAGTGCAAGGTCATGAGTTCGGTTCCTGGTACTGGTGAAAAACAAAAAAAAAAACCAAAAAAAAAATAAATAAATAAATATAACAAATCAGATGATAACAGTAATAGCAACTTCCGCTAGCACTTAACAGCAGGTACCTGACATCACTCATTACTCCATAATCTCCCGTACTTTAGTTCACTTCTTCTCATTAGCTGTCTACAGTTCTGTGGTCTAATTTAACAGACAAAAAAATTTTCTGGAGAGGCCCTGTGCATATTCTCCATGATGGTTCATCTTGACCAACAACTTGCTTAGTTTGAGAGGGGTCCAGAGAATTAGTAAAGTGCACCCCTGGGCCTGTCTGAATGGGTCCTGGGAAGGTGTCTTTGGGGGCTACTTCTGTTCCCTGGTTCTTCTCTCCTGGACCCTGCCTGCCCCATAAAGTGGCAGGTCTCCTCCACCAGGCCCTTCCACCATGACTTTTCTGCCCTGGAGCCAGGCAGAGCCTCAAAGGTCAGGCAAGCTCTCTACCAGTGAGCTCCACCCCCAGCCTTTTTTACTTCTGTGCTCTGGTTTGAACCCAGGGCTTCACATTGAGCTGTATGCACAACCCTTTTTTATTCTTCATTTTGACACAAGGTCTCACTCAGTTGCCCAGGCTGGTTTCAAACTTGAGATTCTCCTTCCTCAGCCTTCCACTGTGGGCCTCCCTTCTTAGCCCCAGACACCCCACAGTGGCCAGCCTCACAGGACAAATCCTCCTGGACCCCTACTCACCTAACACATTTCTCAATCACAAACCAGCCAGGTCCCCGTCTTTCCACCAGCTCCTCACACATACTTTCCCATTCTACTCCAGTGAGTCACTGCAAAACCCTTTGGTCATCTCTGCTCCTCTCCTTATCCTACAGCCTGTGTTTGGCCCATTAATCCACACTACCGCTTTGCTTCCAAATGCATCCAGAACTGGACTATGTATGTCCTCAGCTCACGTCCTGACGCAAGCCAGGAGATCTTGCCAATGCCCGTGAACCATCTCCCCGTGCAGCCATCACTCCCACCCCACCTGGCCCAGGGTCCCCTGCAGCATGGAAACTCCATGTGGCTGGCTGGGCCTTTGTGCTTCTGATTCACAGCTATGTTCTGGTACCTAGAAGTATGCTGTCGTTGAGTTGCGCTTAGTGAGTATATTGTGCTTTGAATCAATGAACTCATTTTTATCAAATATTGAGTGAATGAATTTTTTACAGTGTACGGTTGTATTTTTCTTCTAAACATGACTCAGATTGTTGTTATCTTTCTCTGACATTTTTATGTCCTGCCATTAAGATCCAAGCAGTCTATGAATTTTAGTCATGAGTCTCTAACACTGTACTAATCTGCCTGTCTCCCAGGTACCAGAAGATGAAGCTCAATTAGTTTAAATGCTGATGCAGAGTGAATCTGGCCATGGACATTCCCTCCAATTTCACTATTTAACATTGAGCTTGTCCTGAGCCACTGCAGGGAGGCTGAATTCACAGATAACTCTGGAGACAGAGAAGAAATCAAGATTCAGTAGATCTCCTCCTATGCTTTTCTGCAGCCTCAAGGGGCAGCACAATGTTTTCTATCAGAAAGAAACTTCAGAAAGTCCTTGTCTACACCTTTGTCCTCAAGAGTTTCACCTATTTTATCTTCCAGCAGATTAAATGTTTGTTTAACATTTAGATGCTTGATCCATTTTGGCTGAGTTTAGAAGTAGTGAGAAGCACACGTGGCCAATAAATACAGAAAAATATTCAGTATCTCTGGGTCCTAGAGGAATGCACATTAGAACAACATTGGGTTTCTACCTTACTCTAGAAAAAAGGGCTATCATCAAGGAATCAAACAGCAGCAAATGTTGGCACGGCTGCGGCAGGGTTCGGGCAGGGGAGGAACCCTTCTATGTCCTTGGCGGAAATGCACAACCACTGCAAAAATCAGTATGGATTCCTCACAAAGTAAAAGTAGAAATTCCATTCACTCTAAGTATCTTCCCCAAAATGTGAAAGACGTCATATCACAGAGATCCATGCACACCCATGTTTACAACAGCACAACTCATAATACCTCAATCTTGGAAGTGGCCTGGACGTCCATCCACAGATGAACAGATAAAAAAGCACGGCATTTACGCACCATGGAGTGCAAGGACAAATGAGTCATTTGTAGGAAAATGGGTCTCACGATGTTAAGTGAGAGTTAAATAAACCAGACACGTGAGTTTAAACGTTGCATGCTTTCTCCTATATGAGAAACCCACACTACAAATAAAGAGGGAGAAAAACACAAATAAATAGGAAAATAAAAGAGAGATGACACGAAATAAGGAAACAGGTCTTTGGCAAAGGAAAACAGACTGAGAAATGGAAGGATGGGGAACGGGGGCAAGTGAAAGGGGACAAAAAGAACGGAGATGAGTTACATACATGCACCAGTTCTGCACAACTAATGTGATCGTTACTTCCTACAAACATGGACACGAGAAAAAGAAACCCCAGTCAGTAAAATGCCATATGAGGACCTGTGGATCGGTTTTGGTTTGTTTCCCTGTGCTATTGTCAAGTAAAGTGATAAGAAAATTATATGCCCTGCCAGTTAAATATGTGATAACTGGGATGTACTGATTTCTAGCATATTTTAGGCATTTATTTTACTTGTAGAACTTGTAGTAGTTCTCTCACCCCTTTTTTCCCTCTCTTGGTTTCTGTCTGCCTTGGATAGGGTGTATCACTTTGGAGATGTGCACACCCTTGCTCCTGGGGAGAAGTGAAGCAATGCACGAAGGCGAGCGTCCTGCTCTTCTGGGGCGTGGGCATCTCCTGACCGCAGCGGATGCTCTCAGGTAGCGCCTGTGAACACAGACATGTGGATACCACACAGAAGTGAGTTTATAGTCTAGAGTGCAGGCTCCTGTTGGGTGGGAAGCACATGGAACGCCCAGGCTGCCCAACACTGCCCCGATAGGTTTTTGTTCCCCGAGTGACTCAGCTAAGTGCTCATGCGACATCACGCCTGGACTGAGAGGAGCTGAACAATTTTCTTTGTTCAGGCCTAACGTTACAAAACAGGCTTTAAATCTGTGCTTTCATTGCTATGGCAATTTCCCTCTCCGCTGTGCTCGTATCCCGGTCACGTGCAGGCAATCAGAAATTACGTGAAACTTCTACATAATTCACTTCCCAGCCGCTCGTAACCGCTCGTGGTGCCATCTGAACACTGCACGAGGAAATTAAAAGCAAATAGAAATAAGCCGTCACAAGCCGGCATCCTATAAATATTTGGGCTGGGAGCATAAACACTGCATGAAAATCCTCCTCGATAGCACCAGATATTACTAATAAATGGTGCAGAACACTGACACATTATAAAAGAAATAGCTTCAACATATTTTCCCTTCTTCTACAGAACAAGAGATGACTGCCTCTTAGCTGTTAGGACCTGAAAAATAAAGTGATTTTCTACAGGCGCCAGGCCTATGTTTATGGTCCTGGATCACAAGTCATGGTCATTAGCTCTGACGTGGTATGAACAGTACGACGTGAAAAGCGACAGTGGCGATGCACGTATGCACACGCTCATACATGTACTCGGTTCTAATGCACACGGGTGAGCAAGTGCGACGGCCTCTGTTCGCTTTGTCCTGGTTCTGAGGTGGTGGTAGCCAGGCTGCCTGTCTACTCAAGAGCCGGTCCCGCTGCTGTCAGGGAACTGCCATGTGGGGGCAGCTGGGCTCGGGTTGCAGATAAGGCTGCTCCTCCTGGAATGCAAGGGGGTGGCTTCGTGGGACTGCAGTGCATCTCAGAGTTAACACAGAACCCACCCCGCAGAGGAACATGAAGTCTCATCCGCCTGGGGAGTAGAGAAAGAGGGCGGCTCCTCTCTGTCAACATAAACCTGCTGCCTGCCAGCTGCCCAAGGCCTGGGTGATCCCCTCCCAGTCAGCCCTCGAGGGGGGAGGGAGTGGACAGCCAGATGGACGACAGTGGGCAGAGCAGAGCAGAGGAGGGCAGAGGTGGTGAGGAGTAGGTGCTGCTAATTCCCGCAGCCCTGCGCCTGCTGAGGTACAGCTCTGTGTGGATGAGCTCTTCCCTTCTGGATGCAGCTCTGACTGTGCCCCAGGTCCGCCTCTTTCCAGGCACTCACAGGTTTCAGGGTGCAGACTCCACGCCCGGATCAAGGAACAGAGTTGTAGCAGAGCCAGGCTTTTCCTTCCACGACTGGAGACATTTGGCTGCAGGCAGCGGAGAAAACCTCTAACAGTGATGGGCTGGCTTTGCTGCTGACCCGGCTGCCGGGATGTTCACTTCTCATTAGGTGAGAGAGAGAATGCCTTCCCATGGAAGCGCATCAGGCTGGAGCTCAGCTGCAAGTGTGGTAACTCTGCTAGCCAGGACCTTCTCCTCCCACAGAACCGATCTGGCCCTGGCTCTCCCGATGTTAAGTGACAGGGTGACCGCTGTGGGGACACTGAGGCTCTGAAGGCTTCGTCCTGCCCCTCAACAGGCAGGAAGCAGAGTCCGAAAGGGGCTGTCGGGCAGCTCCCGCCTCCATGGTTCCTTAGGTTTCCCTGAGTGGGTTCTGCTGGTCCGTGCCGTGTGGGTCAGGGATCCGGGATCCCATTAGTCAGCAGCTGCTCCTTAGGTCATTCTCAGCTTAAGGACTTTAAGGACTTTGTTCAAAAATAATAGAAAGGGCTTCCATTTCAGCTCTGACTTGAAAAGAATTCAGACGTTGTCACCTGTAAATTTATGACCAAGCAAAGCTGGGAGCCTGGAAGTCAGTTTCTTTCCTTAGACCCTTGGTGGAACAGAGGTACTCTGCTTTCTTTGCTGAAGCTCTCCTAGTGTTTAAGGTCAGGGTGGCACGGCAGGGTGGACCTGTTCTCCCTGACTGAAAAGACTGGCTGGAGTGATTACCGTGCTTTCTGCGGCAGGCACCTGGAAGCCCTGACTCAGGCATAGCCAGTAACCAGGGGATTCGCTCTGACACATAACAAGGAGACAGTAAATAGCTGCACTACTGGAGAAGCACCAGTCTGAAACTTGGAGGGAGAGGAGACTCAGACAGCCATAGCCAAGATCCCCCTCCCTGGAGCGGAAGACTCAGGAACCCCGAGCCTGCAGAGTTAGCGCAGCGGTGACGCAGCTGACGTGAGGGTGTAGAGAGGCACGGGCGTGGGACACACAGGGCCACAGTCCAGGAAGACAGGGTTTGAGTGCTTTATCATCAAAAAATCTACACCGGATTTCCCCTGCAAAGACTTGAGAAAGACTCTGGGAGATCCAGCAAGAGACGAGGAATGACAGGTCAAGGGCAGGCACCAAAATGATGTACAAAGGAAAAGCATCACAGGACATTGCACAGAACTCTCGAGGATTCTGCATCCACTCAGAAAGGCATAGTATAATGCAGGCATAGTTGGAATACTAGACGGGGAGTAAGGGGAAAGGGGAGCCAAGGGAATATTTGAACTAACAGTGGACTAAAACTCTTCAAGATTAAGAAGGAACACCACATCAACATCCATGAAGTTGGGAGAACACTGTGTAGGAAAAGAAAGAAGGAAGGAAAAAAGAAGGGAGGACTAGACAGCATTCCAATAGCAGAAAGCAAACATAAAATCTTGAGAGACACTTGGGGACCATTAGGCACCTTGTGCTACTTATAGAGGTCAAAGTAATTACAGTAGGCTTCACATCAGAAATCATGCAAGAAAAACAAACACTAGTATGCAGCATTTAAAAGATTGAAAGTAAAAAGTCAACAATGTGGAACTGTATCCAGTGAAAGAGTCCCTCAAAAGTGAAGGACAAACACAGATATTTCTAAGCAAAAAAAAAAAAAAAAAGAAAGAAATATCTGGGGGAATTCATCAACAACATGTCTTCCATGTAAGAAATGTCAGCAAGGGGCCAGAGAGATAGCTCAGTGGCACAGCACCTACCTGGCAAGTGCAAGGTCTTAAGTTCGATTCCTGGTGCAGAAGGTAAAAAGACAGAGACAGAGAGAGAGAGAGAGAGAGAGAGAGAGAGAGAGAGAGAGAAAGGAGGAGAATGTTAGCATATTTTGTTCGGGCTGAAAGAGTGGTATAGGTAGAAACTGCCAACTACATAGAGAAAGAACATCAGAAGGTGACATAAAAATCCTTTAATTTTCTTAACAACTGGCTTAGTGTAATTTTCTCTAAGGCCACAGTAATAACAACGGAATGGTTGGTTGTGGCATACAGGTAAGTGACATGGATCACAACAGCTTCATGAAGGATAGGAGGGAAAATTGGAAATACTGTGTCATGAGGTACATGCAAAACATGTGCAGTGCGATAGTGTAATTATAGTGTAACTTGAAAGCAGGGTTAGAGCACTTAGAGTGTACACTGTGAACTCCCAAACAGCCACTCAGTGTCTTCACAAAGGAGTATAGTTAAGAGCAGACAAAATGGAATTGCAAAATGCTCAGCTAAAACCAGAAAAGGCCAAAAAAGAGAGTAGGAAACAAGCCACAATTACAATGCACAGAAAAGATTACACGAACGGTCCGTTTATCCAAAGACATTAAAAAATCACTCTAAGTGTAATTATCTGTATGCACTAATTACGTGGTAAAAAGCATCAGAGTGGATACATATCTCCCAAGTATAAGTTATCTATGAGTAACCCACGATAAATATGAAAACTTATGTTAAAAGTAAAGAGAAAAAGATTTACCATCTGGACATTAATAGAAAACAACAACAAAAACCAACCTGACCTAGCTATATTATTTTCAGGCAAAAGTCAAATTGTCAGAAGGAAAGTCACCAGGGACAAGGGTATCACATGGTCATCAGTAGCCATTCTCCAAGAAGATCAAGAAAAGGTAATAATCCTAAACACATGCACCGAGCAGAAGGCTGCACTCCGTACCCGTTTCCCACCACCTTTCCTGGCATCATCACTCAGGCCATAGACACAGCTGCCTTGAACAGCACTAACCTCACTGAGCCCTGGGGTCCCAGTCCCTAATGTCATTCTCCCAGAGAGGGATGGGAAACCCTGGGACCATGGCTGATGTTGGACAGGGCCAAGACATCCGAGGATGAATTTCACCATGGTCTGGATGTGTCTGTCCTCCTGAATTTCATGTGTTAAAGCCCCAAAGCCCCCAGCTGATGTAACTAGGAGGTGGGGTCCTTGGGAGATGATCGGATCATGGGGTGGATCTTCACAGATGGGACCCTGACAGCAGACACCCTCAAGAGCTGCCCACAGCTCCCAGCCCCTGAGGACCCAGCCAAAGACACTGTCCATGCACGAGCAAGGATTCCTCACTGGACAGCGATCTACCAGAACTCTGCTCTTGGAATTCTAGCCTTCCAGATTGTGAGACACAAACTCCTGCTCTTGTTAATTTTTCCTTTTCTGTGGTACTGGAGATTGAACCTAGGCCTTCAGACTGAGCTACATCCGCAGTCCTTTTTTATGTTGAGCAAGGCCATGCTCAATTGGCCATCATTATGTACCATAAACACGTACTAATAAAAAAAAAGTAGAAATTGAAAATAAAATTAAAAATTTGGCCAACCTGAGCTTCAACTTGTGATCCTCCTGCATCAGCCTCCTGGGGTGCTGGGATTATAGGTGTGCGCCATCGTACCTGCCTGTTACATTTCTGCTCTTCGGAAGCCACAAAGTTTAGTGTTTGGGGATGTGAGCGTCCTGTGGCTCCAGAAGGAAGGAGGTTTTCCTCACACCGTGGCAACCATGCGTCAATAGCCACAGGAGCCACCCGAAAGACCGAGGCTGAAACCGTGTGAGCAACAGTAAGAAAGCGCTGACCCACATCCCCGGGAATCCACACTGATGCAATGAGTGAGAGTGAATGGGGCTCCCGCCGCTAGCGGGCGCTGTTCATCATGGTTTGCTTCCAAAGTGGAGGGTGTGAAATTTACAAGAGTGACTTCCTGTGGAGAGCGGATGAGTAGCTTCTCGGATGGGTGACGGAAATCACGCCCTCGGTGTGAGCCTTGGCTGCGGTTGAGAGGCGCCGCTGTCCCTCTGTGTCTGCCTCCCCACACCGCCAGTCCCAGCCTCACCGAGGAAAAGCCCGGGTGACTCCCAGGTCGGGATCTCCAGTCACATCTGACCAGAGCTTCTCAGAGCTGCTAGACACAAGACTGAGGCACTGTCACCCTTGAGGGACAGTAGGAGACAGTGTGGCATGGCGCTCTGGGACCGGAAAAGGGCATGGGGTTAAAAAGATATAGATCAAGTGGTGCATGGACATCAGTTAATTATTTAAGTGTCCTGCATGAATATGAAACGTTACTAAAGGGGAAATTATGTGTGGGGGTATTGGGACTGTGCTGCCTTCTCCGTTTGTCCACAGATCTAAAACTCTCACAAAACCAATTTTTTTTTTAAGTAACAATCATCCCCATGCACTGTTATTAATGTCCTCCTTCCATTTTACCTGGTAAAGTTCACCTGATTAAGTGCTCCAGGGGGTGTGGGGTATCCCGGTGGCTGTAGGGTGTCCCATTGGCTGTGGGGTGTCCTGGTGGGTGTAGGGTATCCTGGTGGTTTTGCAGGTTTTGTGCATCCATTGAGGAAGTGGTCGCTATGCTTACCATGTCCCAGGCACTGTCCTCTCCTCTGAGGGTATTCAAGTCCACCAAAAGAGACACGGGTGTTGGAGATGCCACCCCTCTCTCTCTCTCTCTCTCTCTCTCTCTCTCTGCCCAGACCTTGAAATCATTAGTCTAGACTACTTCAGAAATATTCTACCACATTTAATGCTAATATTCATATATTAAACCTAGAGGACTTTATTTTCAAGACAATGAACTATGCAATATTTCTTCTGCTGAGAGCAAATGAAAACCTCAGGATTATAAACCAGCTCGGAGAAAGGAGTAGAACGGGTTCAGAATCTCGGAGTCCACAGTATGCTGTTGCAAGACATTCTCAGGTATGATCTGGGCCTCCCAGGTCCCACGCCGAGGCTGAAGAAGCTGCTGACCGGAAATGCACCTACAAGCCGCGCCTTAGTTACAGCTGCTCTGGGAGACCACAGACCTGGGTCAGGGAAGCAAGCCAGTAGGAGAAAGTTTAGGAGACAATGATTTTCTCCAGCCAAGCGGGAGGAAAATACTGCGGCCCATGCGTGCCTACCTGGAAAAAGCCACCTGGGGCTTGGAGCTGCTGCTCCCAGGCTGGAAGGAGCATTCCCACCCTGACCCACTGAGGCAAGTGAGGGCCACTGAGCAGGGTCCTCTGAGGTCTGCACAAGCGATGGACAGGGAGCACACACGGGCAGTTGCCGGGGGTGAGGGGGGAGGAGGGCTGAGCACAGGGGGTGTGGTTGTCAAGGGCAGCAGGGGTCTTTGTGAGCCAGGGGACCATGTGTCTTGGCTGTACCACTGCAGAGATCACTATGATATGATATCATAATATCATACCATAGTTTTGCCTGGTGCTACCATTGGGGAAATTTGGAGAAAGAGCGCATGGACTTCTGTTACTTCTAGCAAACATACCTAGCAGTGCACACCTGTACTTCTGGCACCCTGGAAGGCTGCGGCAGGAGGATTGCAAGTTCCAGCCCAACCTGAGCACCTTAATGACTTGGTGAGACCCTGTCCCAAAATCAAAATGAAAAAGGCTGGGGATATAATTCAAAGGTCCTGGGTTGATTCCCTAGTTAAGCAAATAAGAAAGGTGTGTAAATTACTTTGCAGACTCCTTGTGGTTACTAACAACACAGGAGACAAGCACCTGAGAGTTTCACACTGCAGGGCTTTCCTGGAGCTCAGAGCGGCCTGGAGCCAAGGAGGATGAACGGGTGCAGCATTAATCACCAGAAGGGGCCGGGTGTGGTGACGCACACCTGTAATCCCAGCACTCGGGAGGCTGAGGCAGGAGGATCGTTGTGAGTTCAAGGCCAGCCTGGACTGCATAGTGAGACCCTGTCTCACAAAGCCAAAAAAAAAATCACCAGAAGGGGTCACCAGGGGTCAGGAGATGCTGCTCACCGCAGAGCTCAGCCTGGGCAGGAGTGGCCAGAGGACCAGTTGCCCCTTCCCCGACCTAGGCACTGATGTACCTTTGACAAATGGGACCGAGCAGAGCTGTTCTGACTAAGACGACCCAGGGTCAAGTGAGATAAGTTAATCCTACTCAGCACAATGGAGATTTGACATAGAAATGTATTTACTTATAAAAATACTCTTTTGAACTCCTGGTGCTCAACTGTGTTCTGAGAGTCCCACTGCTACAGGGACACGGCCGGTGGCAGAATGAGCACCTCCGGTGGTCAGCACCACTGAGGGGATTTGAGACTTCCCGTCACTAGCGATTTTGCAGCATCCACCTTAGCACAGAGGCGGAGCCTCTAGTGCCCAGCGCCACCCATCGCTGCATAGTTCAGGACCCTGCAGTGAACTGATGAGTAGTGGCAGCCTGGAGGAAGAGGCAGGCAGATGCCGTGCGGGGCAGCATACAGCGAGGCCAGCGTGCAACACATTACAGTGCCACCGCCTCCTGTGCTGACAGGGGGACGCGGGGCTCACAGGCTGCCCGGGGGAGGGCTGCACCCCCGAGCTCACCAGAGCACTGTCACTGCCAGGTGGGCACTCAGCCCGCCAGGCCCACACCACGGACAGTAATGCACCCAGCGGCTGGCCCCCTTCCCAGCTCCAGCTGCTGCACACTGTCCTCGGACAGGTGTGGATCCCGGGAAAGGAGCCCTTTGGTCTGCAGGAGGCAGAGCCAGAGGAAAAGGCGGGGGCCGCCGGCCGCCTATTACTCACGCCCTTCCTTAGAATCAAGAACTTGAACCAAACCCTGGTTACACAATCTCCAGCACTGTGTGACTTGTGGTGAAGTCCCGAACAAGGCAGACTCAGTTCTGCAGGAGTTCTCAGTAGGCTCCCTAAGTGGACCAGACGCAGGTGAGAAAGGGTAACCCGTTTGACTCCCCTGATTCGCACTCTTTCTTGCAGTCAGAACATGGTTGCAACGACTGGATCGTGAGCGGCTATCATGTGTCATGAGGCGACGTTGTCTTTGGGTTATGTCAGTGAAGTAGAAACACACAAGAAGTTTGTGTTCTTGAAGTTATTTCTGGCTCCCCACCAGAGAAGACTGGGCTGTGCGACTTCAAGTTGCTGTGCTGCAGACAGAGGGAGACAGTTTTCCCTTATTGAAGCCACTGAACTTAACTGAAGGCCCCTCGCTCGTGAACTGCATGCAGGGGGCTCCTGGTGCTGTGCCTCAGTCGAACCCTCGCTTCCTCCTCGGTCTCTTCTGTGCTCCTCACCCAACAACTTCCAGTGCCTCGGTTTCCCTCTGACCCGCACCCCTGTGGCAGATTCTCCCCCACTCTTTGCCCCATTCCTGTGCTCCAAGGTTCTACTTTCCACCCTCTAGGCCAGCGAAGTATAATTTTATACAATTTTAGAAAGAGAAAGCAAAAGAAAAAAGTCTCAAAGACATGCAGTAAAAAGAGAAGAAAACAGAGGAGATGAAATTGCCTTACATGGAGAGGTAGTAAAGATTTAGAGCCAGAAAGAGCAGAAAAATAAAGAGGGAGACAGCTAAGCAGTGGGAGCAAAGGGTGTGTGACTGTAAATCTTGTAGGGTCCTGGCTGGACTTCTTCTGTTGGATGGGTGAACAGCTATGCTCTTTCATAAGCGTCCATCCGTGCATGGGCCTACCAGCTGCTTCTGCATCCCTGGTACTGTGAACTGTGCTGCATAAACCCAAGGTGCAGGCGTCTCTTCATGACCCTGGTCACATCTTGTCTGGGTAAACTCCTAGGAGCGGGATTGCTGGATCCACAGCAGGTAGAGGGTGGGACGATGGTATGCAGAGGCCACCAGGAAAGAAAAAGGGGAGATATCAGGGTCAGGCAAAAGTAATGAGCTGTGTTTGTATGAGATGAACAAGTTCTTGACCCCTAGCGTAAGTCCAGGTGAGTGTGATTAGCAATAGGGTCCCCTTTCCCGGAAGTTTCCCGAGAGACCGGGTCTTATGCGTCTGTACTATGCACGCGTAAAAGCTGTCACTGTGCAAGCAAAGTGTGTTCCTTAGCTTGATGGCAGCAATCACGTATCAACACACTATACCGTACACCTGAATCTTATTTTTCTGTGTCCATTATACCTCAATGAGAGAGAATTTAGAAATTATAAAAGTCAAAACATTATGTTAAATTTAAGATGAGGAAAAAAAGGAGGAGTTAAAATTTATGATGGAAAGAAAGGGCCAAAATTTATAGTGGGGAGGGTGAAGAAGTTGTGTGCATGCATTCCTGTGTGTGTGTGTGTGTGTGTGTGTGTGTGTGTGCCCACGCACCTATATAATGGGTGAGGTTAGCCTTACAAGATGTTTCAAACTTGCTTTGCTTGTTCTATTTTAGAGAAAGAAAATAATCAAATGTGTACCTAAATAATGTGATGCATTCACTAATATTTGGACAGTGAATCTTCACCCAGGACCTCAAGGTGAAAGGTTCGGCCCCCGAGGTGGGGTCCTGCTGGTGTGGCCTTGAAGGGGACTGTGTCACTCTGCCTCCTTCCTCTTTCTGTTTTCTTTCCTGGCCTTCTGTTCTGAGGTGCCCCTCACCGCAGTGCCATCCTGGTTGCCCAACACAGGCCCAGAACAACGCATCTGCCTGACCATGGACTGCAGCACCAAGACTGTGAGCCAAAATAGCCAAACTCTTCTCTTCAAAGGGTGATTGTCTTGGGTGCTTTGTGATAGTGTCTTGGGTGCTTTCTGATACTCAGAAACGGCTGAGTAACACAGTCTATTGTAGGACTGGGCAGTGTGAAGCCAACTTCCCACCTGGGCGTTCACTCCGCATCCCCAGGCTCAGAGCTGCGGCTCTCTGTGGACTTGGATGGCAACGGAGACAGGATGTGCAGCCTCAGAATGTCCTTCACCAACTGCGTTGCTGACCCTGTTATTTCTGGAACTCTCCAAAGCGCAGGGAGACCGGAGAACTGAAGTGAAACTACCTTTTCTTTCTTCTGAATGTCATGTAATTGAGATAAAACATCTGAACTCAGAGCCAGCAAAGCGTCCCTTTTCCTAATCACTTCTCAGAACAGCTCGGTGGCAGCGGCCTCCACAAGGCAATTACCAAGGGAGCAGCGAGCTCAGGGCGTGCAGGGCCCTCCCGGAGGACACGAGCAGCCCAGAGGGGAGGGCAGCACCAGCCCTTTCCTTCTTGTCCTCATTTTGTCAAATGACCTCACTGTTCTTTGCGCACCACCTGTCTGTAACAGGAAGACGCGAACAGGAGCATTCCTGTGGGCGACGCAGATGAGAGAGACTGTGGGAGCAGAGGCCAGCGTGACTCTGAACCAGCGCCTTGCAGATCTTACAGCCCCCGGGCCTGTGGGCTTCTTCAGCCCTCTCCAGCTTGCTTTCTTTAGACAGTGCATCCTCCAGAGCTGTCAGACACCAGCTTTCTGCAGAACACTCTGTCTTTGTCAGGCTACTTAGGATTTCTTCTCCAAAATGGTGGTGCTATATTCATGGCGCCTTACTTTTTGAGATGTGGGTGGAATTGGTGGCATCTAGCTCTTCATCCCTACGCTGGACAGGGGCTGAGGGCTAGGAATAGCTCAACACTGAGAGCTGTGCTACATTCTGCATAGTGGAGAAAAATAAATTATCAAGTCCTTTTCCACGCAAGCCTAGATTGGGCATCAGTCCAACTCCTTTGGCAATTGTGGGAAAATAACCACACCCTTGCAGATTGTGGGAAAATAACCTAGCTAATCCAATAAAAGAGACAAATGAGCTCTTTCTGTCTGTCCACTGGGAGTATGAAGAAGCCCAGCTCTGGAGAATTCTGCCTCAACAGCCGCTGCTGGGTGACAATCCGAGTTTGTGTTTGCAGCTACTACTATTTCATATATAAAAATATCTCTGCAGATGATATATAAAAGGGATGAAGAATTTTTAAACTATAAAAGTCACTTGGAATTCACAGTATATATTTTAATCATTTTGTTTGAAAGATTTGTTTATGGATAGGAGAGAGAACTTGGCTTTCCGAGCATCACATTTCAGGGAACAATGGGTTCCTTCTTCAAAGTGAAACTTCCTTTGTTTTCTACAGGAGAGAGACTGTGTAGCTGAGCTGGAAATTAACTTCTAAAATAGCAGGAGAAAGAACTGCTGATAACAGGGACAGATTGGCTGTTCCGTTTCACACTTATTTATTTCTATGCAATTACTGCTGGAACTGCAGCTTGGTCCCACAACCTGTTTTTGTCCCTTTGACAATCAGGGGCTGTGAGTCCTCCGTGGAGGCTCATACCCAGTGTGTGCAGAGAAGATGTTCTTAAGGGCAGAGCTATAACTTGGAAACTGCACGGATCCAAAAGTGTGTTGTGTAATTGGACATGCTATTTTGAGCTATTTCCAGATTCTCAAACAAGGCTTCCCTCAGCTCAAGTTTTAGGGAGAAATGATTTCCTATTTTATTTACTCGTTCATGCAACAATTCAGCAGACACATGTTAGACATCTTCGATATATGTGATGATGTTCTGAACACTAGGGTTGCAGGGTAAAATAAAGGATGAGGTCCTCGCCTCATGGGGATTGTATAATAGATGGTGAGGCTAGAAAGAAGTCAGTCAAAAACAGTGTAATGTCTAAGTGTCAAGTGTGATAACATGTTTTTGAAAAATAAAGTGAAGAGACAGTGTGTATGAGAGAAAAAAGTGTTGTTTTAGACAGAGCACCAAGGGAAGTCCCCTGTAAAGAGTGGTACTTGAACAGAGACCTGAGTGAAGTCATGAGAGAACCATATAGAGTCTGGGGAACAGCATGGCATGTGGAGGACAGCAAATGCAAAATCCTAATGGTGTGGATGAGCATGGTGCACTCAAAGAGCAGCAAGCAGATGAGCATGTGTGGACACTGAAGGCAAAGTGCCACCCAGACGAGACATGTAGGACCTCGTGGTCTAGGGCAGGGGGTTGGATTGACTTGAAGTGGGATGGGAAACTCCAGGGCAAGACAGTAGAACAATGTAGCAGATGCCTTGGGAGGCCATGGTGGGTGGCAGGGCTGTCTGCTGAGCCTCATCTAGGGTAGAGTTTACCTCTTCCTGGATGAGTCCCCAGCACTGGTACTTAAAATACAAACGCCAGTTAGGTCCAATATGCAGCCAGTTCTTGGAACCCTGAATCTAGGTAAATAGGAAAATCCTACAGAAAGCCTGTAGTCCATAGAAATGGCCTGTGAACATCTGAGAGCCTCCTCTGCTTCTCTACATGAGACCCTTGAATTTGGTGCCTACTTTTCTTATCCTTTGAATGAGGACAACAGTAATTCCCTTCACCATCTCATGCTTCTGTGATGTTTCAATGAGGTTTAATCCCCACAAAATGCTTACAAGAGTGAGATTTGGTAAAAAGTCAAATTTCAACGAATGTTAACGATCATAGTCATCATGGTCACCACCAAAACAACCATAATCATATCACCATTGTCATATTTTGTATTTTCACCTATGTGATTTCTCCTTTATTGTCACAATCACCACCATCACCCCATCATCAGCACCATCACCACATGACTACCATGCAACATCCATGGTACCATGATCATGGTACCACTACCATGATCACCATCATCATCATCAGTGCTACCATCATCACAACTGTCACTCTCACCATCACCACCATCACCATCATCACAGCTGTCACTCTCACCATCACCACCATCACCATCATCACAACTGTCACTCTCACCATCACCACCGTCATCATCCCCACCATCATCACCAACAGCACCATCACCATCATGACTGCTGCCATCATCACCTTCACCATCAACACCATCATCACAACTGTCACTATCACCATCACCATCATCATAATTATTAAACACCATCACTATCATCACCACCACCATGAGCATCATCACCACCATCACAACCATCACCACCACCACCACCACCATCATCATCACCACCATCACAATCATCACCACCATCACCATAATCACCATCACCACCATCACCACCACCATCACCACCAGCACCATCATCATCACCACCATCACCACCATCACTATCATCACAATTTGTAGAGTTACCTATACAAATTCTCATATAGTCACCATCACTGTCACCATGGTTGATTTCAATAAGGCTTAGAAAACATTGATTTAACCAGTAACTCCATTCCAATGACAGAGTCACTGAATAGCAAAATGTCAGCCTTGGGCTAACCCTTAGCACATCTCATGTAGCCCATTTTTATATGTCTCACACTTTCATCTCATTTTTTAAAATGTCTCATTTTTTTTCTATCGAGGAGCGTTCTATCACTAATATTTTCTGAACATGAGAACCCTTTATCTCTCAAAGAAACTTCTATTGTAATTTAATCTCTGATTACTAAGAAATGCAATTAGGGTAGAGATTACATATTCACTATTAGGCTTGGATTCACATTGTTCATTAAAACATTTACACTGTGAAAATGCCTATTTCAATATAATCTACCCACAAAGAATGTCTAAAATTTATTTGTCAGTCTGAAGTGTACAGTGTACACTTCAGGTGTTGTTTAGTGTGGATTTTGTTTAGCATTGAATATTTTTCTCAAATATGTATTTCCCATAATATTACTTTCATTTCCTTGTCTGTTCATGGCATTTTATTTTATTAAGTTGTTTGCATTTGCATTGGTAGGTTTATAAATGTTCTTCATAGACTAAGGATGCAAATGCCTTATCTTCTTTACTATAAATACTTCCCCCAGTTTTTCTTTGCCATTTAGTTTACTTGTAATTCATTTGAATAAGTAGAACTTTTAAAACATTATGCAGTCACTTATGTAAGTTCCATTTTTGGCTTGTTATTTTTTGAGATAAAAAGCCTTTTCTATCTAGATATCAGGTAAAGATTCACTGTCTATTTTATGCTCATTAAAATGAGATTACGCCGTGGTACAGTAAGTTATATACGCCGGCTTCTTCCTGGTGGCTTCACTTTCTAGCCCATTATGTGGCTTTCCTCTCATTTGAGCCACACTGGGAGGCGCTCGTCATCTCAGAAGACAAGGTGGGAAATTGAAAAATAAAGGAATCACAGAAGCTTCTGCAACTTCTCTGGGCAAAGCCATTTGCTGCTTCCTGGTTCTGCTACAGAGCATCCAGGTGGGAGCCCAGGACCCCAGGACTGCGGGTGATGGAAACGGAAGGGGCTTCTGTGTCCCATTTCTCAAGGGACCAGGGGGTTCCAGGCACACTGTTTCCATGCCCAACCCAGCCCAAGAGAAATGTGGCAGAGATGCCTCTGCGGTCCATTTACCCTGATGGATTGGAGGCAGCCCCCAGCCCTTCTCAGTGTGGAGCAGAGCTCTGCACAGATCCCTGCACCCATGAAGCAGGAGGAAGCCAGCTAGATGTCCTGTCTACCAGGGCCCAGCTGTGCTCAGGGGAGAGCAGAGACAGCATTGTAGTCTCATGGACCTGGAGTTGACGCCCCATTCCTAAGGGACCTGTCATCCCTGCAGGAGGGGGCACCATCCCTGGACCCCTTGCTCACAGAGGAAACCCTAATTTCAATGAGATGATGTCTGTCTCTCTGGGAGGATGCTATGAATAAAAAAGAAGCAAGTCATAGAAGAATAGTGTGGTAGATCTTGTACAACTGGGGCATCAAGATTTGTATCCATGAAGTTATGTTACTGTGGTTTTATCTTTGTGTGAGTTGATTTTTAGTCAATACAAATTTGTATCATAGTATAGTGCAAGGCAAGGAGTTGCAGTTTTTTAAAGTTAATTCAAAATAGTTGGTAAGTCAGATTTTCTTCATTTATAAATGTGTATGTGAGTGTATAATTTATCACTAACTGGAAATGGCACGATTATCATGCACAAAATTCTAATAAAATACTAATGAATTCTGGGTTTGTCTCTGGACATTTTATTCTGGGCATCGACTGGTTTCTCTACCTTACCACTAGCTTCAAATAATTTCACATAATTATTGAAAATATGTAACACCATTTAGGGTTAAGCAGAGAAGCTCTTCCTAACAATAACCTCTTTCACAAAATCTTCCTGAGATTCTTCCCCATTTGAAATCTCTTGCCGTAGCTTTGAATTTATGAAACAGTTTATGTAGGATTTATGCCTTTTCTGTATTGAACATCCAGGATTATGGTGTGTTTCGCTATTGATTGAGGCCTTCTTTTACCATCTTCAGTTCAGTTTTACAGTTTCATTGATGTAGGTTCTGTACATCACTTAAGGGGTTTATCACTAGATGGTAGCTATTTTTGTTTCTATTTTGTGTATTTCTTGTTCGCTTGTCAATTTACTGCTGCTTTGTGGTTATTTGAGAAAGAGCTAAGGACCATGCTCATTCTAGTGAAGAAGCATCACGCCTGTATAAATGTTTCCAAATAGTTACTTGACAAGAGGGCTGAATTCCTGTGGCATTTTTGTTTGCCTCCAGCCTTGAAGGGTCCTTCCACGCACAGCCCTGTCCTCTCCCACCTGTCCCCAGCACTGTCACACTGCCTGCCTGTGCTGTTCCCAAGCGGTGACTAGATGTGGCCTTCACCTCCTCGCATCTCTCCGGTCTGGTGAGTCAGGGCTGGCTCCCAGGCTCCGCACAGTCCAACTGCTTCATCTTGGGTTGTCCCTCCCTTATTGCCTCAAGAAACAGAACAAGGTCACTTCTTGCAGTGTAATCTACATTATGTTCTGACATGGGGATGCTACCACCCCCAGGGACATGGGGAAATCCCCTGCGTAGCTTTTCACTGTCACAGTGACTGATGAGACCAGTGACTTTCCCTGGGCCTGGCCCCTCCGCACTGGGAAGACCACTCCATAATTGCAGTATGCAGATGTTTCTTTGGTGTGCTGCTGTCATTTCCTGTGGATGGATGCTCTTCCTGAGCATTCTGCTCCTGTCCCCAAGCCCCTGTCCCCGCTGGGATAGGGCACGCTCCTCTTGTCTTCTGCTTCTTCCACTCAACTGTGTCTTTTAAATTGAGTCAGCATTCCCAAAGAACTGCTGCACACCCACCTGCACTGCAACACATGTCACAGTTCCCCCCATTTCAGAATCCAGGGCAACTTCCATGAGGAGTCCGAGGGACCAGCCCCAAGGGGTCTTGGGTTTTATTGAGGGAGATGGAGGAGGTCCCAGCCTCCACCATGGCAAGATCAGGACTGCAAAGAATGTGGCTCACGGTACTGTACCTACATCTCCCTCACCTCTCTTCTCACACATTGTCACTGCATCCCAAGCTCAGAGACCTTCAGGGCCCACAGTGGGACTTGAATGCAGCCCTTGTTGTAGGGTACAGATTCTTCCTCCAACCTGGCTGCTGACAGGCAGGGCCCTCGGCAGCCCCAGGTCTACTTCCAAGTAACAGGAATTATAGCAGCGCAGCAGCAGCAGGCAGGGCACTGAAGAGCAGCTCTGTTGTTGGAAGGAAGGCAGGGAAGAACCTGGGGTTTTCCTGAACACCCCACAGCACCTAGAAAATAGCCAGGCCCCACAGCATGGCTATTGTCCTTGATCTGGTTTTTAAATTGAATTTAAATCTGTTTTCATGATGAAAACAGGAACTCTGGGGATATGAAAAAAAAAATCTCCCTGTCGATGAATACACCTTCTCCACGTTTAATTGATTCTTTTCCCTCGCGTCCAAAGTGCATTCACCAATTTTCAGAGCTATATGCAGATAAAGTTTATTAAATGCTCTTCCCTCTTCAGCCCAGAAACTCTTCACAGTATGAAAACCAGAGGGGGAGTCTGATGGTGAAATCGTTCTATATTTTCCTCTGCGACCCAGGAGCAGAGTCATGAACCTGTGCTGCGTCTCCCAAATCTGCGGAGAATCAGTCTCCTTCCATAATTAGTAGCAGTGGCGCATGGCTGGAACAGTCAAATTCATGTCCCACCCTGGGGCACACAAGTCCAGAGCAGAAAATTCTGCCCACCCTGAGAATAAACGCAGTTTCTCCTGGAGACAGGATGCAAAAAGTCCCGTGGAAAAGGGCTTTTCATTACCGTCACCCAAACTTCCCTCGCTAGCACTTGTTTGATTGCTGTTCTGCAAAAGTAAAGCATTCCTTAGTGAATAACTTGGCAGACACCTGTTGGGTTCCTATTTCTGAGTTATGAGCCTTATGGTTAAACCTTCCATGTGTCCAGAATGTTCTTCTCTAACACCTTCCCACCACCTTTCAGTCACTTCTTGTTGTTCACTCTTTCCACTTAAAAAATGTTCTTTAATGCAGTCTCTTTTTTCACATATTTCTACTAAACTGTGCCTGCCAATCCAACTGCACTGCAAAGGTGGTCCCTGCTGTGGAACCCCCTGACCCACAGTTTCAAAGTCTGCAAAGCAGGGGATTAGGACCTCAGAGCCTGGTGACCTCCAGGGGCAGCAGACACAGGGCTGCTCCTCCAGCCTATTTCCCATGGGTGCGGAGATTCTTGTCCAGAGAGCCTTCTAGTCTTATTCACAGGGAGCAGCAAGGCAATATTTCCTTGTTGTCATCCAGTTCCAGAGAGTCCTATAGGCTCAGAGAGAGCAGGTGGGTGGGATTCCGAGAAGGACAACAACTAAGGGCGGTAGTGTTGCCTCCTGGCTTATTTTCCAATGAGTAAAGTGCTCTTTCCAGATGAAAACCCATCTCAATTTACATTGTTATCATTCAAAAGGTGTATGCGGGACTGAGTGAGACAGAGAGAGACAGAGCCAGAGAAAGACTTCCTTTCTCCAGTGACCAAACATTCAGGAAGACATCGAATTTCAGGCATCCCCAGATCTGGGCATCAGGGTTCTTTTCTGCCTCGTGATTCAGGTCTCTCCATCTTTTTAATCTCACGTCTTCTGCCTTGGTTTTGTTTTCTGGGGCTGAGGTAGAATAGAAGAATTAAAGATAGGTAGAAAAGAGACAAGGAAAATCGTAATTTTTAAATTTGACTTTTCAGAAAATGCAGCTTCAAGGACGCAAACAAGGTGACCCAAGGTCACAGTGGACTCTTCCTTTTCCTTCTCCTTGCAGGAAATGGACCCTGAAGTCACTAAGAGCCGGCAGATACATTCTGCCTTCACCAGGCCTTCCCCGGAGAACTGCACCGTGCGTTTCCTCCAGTGTGATGGACTCGGAGGTCCCACACACCTCCACTCCCAAGGATGCAGCACGACTAACTGGGTCCCATAGCTGTAAACTCCACATGCCAATGCTTCACACCCAAACCTAGCCCACGGGCAGGGGACCTCACGGACACCGCCCAGCAGGACTGCATACATAACCCTGGCCTTAGACCTCAATGTGCCCCTCTCCTGAATGCCTGCCCTGCTGAAGACAAATTTTCTGGTTTGGAAAAGAGGACAAAGAAAGTCAGACATTTGAAAAACTTCTCAGCAAGCCAAATTTTGCTTTCGCAGAAGTGTGTACCATTGGACAAAGGTCAGCAAAGGGCAGACTCACTGAATTCGCCTTTCCCCCACATTGTACCCCTGAAGGATGCAGTTGTCCCCGTGACCTGCACCATTGGTGGGGGTATGGCCTCACAACCCAACCCAAATGACTAGTTCAATGAGGTCACGGTTGCTAGGCAAAGTAAATCTTGTAATCTGGAAAGACTTCCCTTACGAAATTTCATGGCAGGTGGGCAGATGGCCCTTTGTTTCAAGTTTCCAAGGAATGATGACACAAGCACCTGTCCATTTTACAAAAGTAGGATTCCTACAAAGTAGAATTATTTTGATTATTTCCTTTGGCAGAAAAGACTACCTTTTTCCACATTTCCTGAGTTCCACTGCATTTCCTGAGTGTGTACTTCTTTAACTCTTGCTAATAAATCTGTCTGTACCTCTCACCCATATTTCCTGAAGTGCTTTGCTACGACCAGTCAAGAGCCCACTCCTCTCTGAGGGGCCTCTTGGGACCCCATCCAGTGACAGTGCCGTGTGATGGGACCAACAGATGTAGGTAGCAGCTTCCTTCCCTCCTGCTGGCCTCTCAGAAAATAAAACGCATCTTTCTAATGGAACTAGCACTTAGTACTACTTAGAGTCCTGGAGAAAACAGTCTGGGAAACTGTCCTCCTGGGGATCTATGGCTATGGCCACTGGCAAGATGAATGCTGGCTGTCCAGGTCCATAACATGCTTCCCCCATCCTGTAGCTTGACAGCAGTCCACTGCAAGCACATAGAGTAATAAAACAGAGGAGAGGAGAGTCCTAAGCAAAAAATCCAGTGCTGTTCACACAAGTAAAGGACAATCCATACTGAATGGCCCAAACCACAAAGTTCAAACTCCTTAAACAGAGCAATGACTTTGGGGTGCTGTATGCTGATATGAAGGACAGTTGTCACCAGAAAAAACACAGGCAAAAGCAATAGATTGCTAATAACAGGTAAATAACAGAAACACACAGGTGCTTTCTTGAATTAGAACAGTCCAGATAATGGCTACTGCCATCAGATGGGGACGGGAGAGTTTCCCCTCAAAAGGAGATGGAGACCTCACCTCACCCACTGACGGAATCGATTCACTGACCCCTAGAGACCTCACCTCACCCACTGACAGAATAGGTTCAGTGACCCCTGGAGACCTCACCTCACCCACTGACAGAATAGGTTCAGTGACCCCTGGAGCAGAAATAAAGATCTCAGGATATGTCAGTTAGAGGCACAGAAAGACTGACTGGCAGACACATGTACAGATTCAGCAGGGAGTGCAGGCACTCATCAGGTGAGACATGCAGTGGCCTGGGGTAGGTGCATTTGGGTGGTTTTGGGAATGAGAATCTATGGTGATTCTGAATCTATAACAAGCACTGGCTCAATTTACAGGTGGAAGGCAATGTTCCATTCACAAGTGGAAAAGTTATAGCCCCTTCCAGGGGAAAGGCCCGTTTTACAGGAGAAAGGCACACTTCACACGAGTCAATGGTCCATTCACAGGTGAAAGGCATGGGACTAAGCTATTCTATTTTGGAAGATTTGGAATTTTAGGGCGAGAGTCCAGAAGGGGAAAAATAATTGTGACCTTGGGTAATTCTGTATCCTGAAGTTGCAGTTTTTTCTTAAAAGTACAATTTTAGCAGTATGACTTCCATCATCTTTTTACTGATGTGCAGAGTACAATCAGGGCTACGGGGCCTCCTCTTCACAGACTTGAACCTGAGCAACACTCCAGAGCTAACCCCCTACATTTATCCTAAGACCTACGACCTGGAGGCAGAAATAAGAAAAGCAAAACCTTTGAGCCTTTCCTAGAAAATTCCAAAATCCCAAACCAGGATACGTGAATGCCAGACTTACAGGAATGACCTACAGTAACCTTTCTTCACTGCGAGTTCAGTGAAGGATCATGCAAATGGACTGCATCTCATACATCCAATTACAACAGAGTGAATTATGGGAAAGGGCATGCACACTTTTCAAAACTCACATGACTGGGTACACTGTCAATCACATTGTCAATCATGCAATGGAAGACCCAAAGGGAGGCACCTTAGATACTGCACAACATTTTAAATTCTTAAACCAACAACTTCAGTGCTCCTGCCACTTTTCTTTCCACTCTTGTGAGCCCACTAACTCTGAGCACAGTCACCTAAAGTAGACTTTGCTGCTTTTTCCTTACCATGGAATGCCACATCCAAGTCTTTGTTCATTGCACACAAGAATGTACAAGCTCTTCTGGAACCTCATCTCTCACAGTAACATCTTTCTTTCTCTATCCTGTCTCAGCAGGAACTGGCTTGGATCCTGGAAGATATCATAATGAGACATTTGTCTCCCATTCATATAAAAGAAGGACCAAGAGGGGCTCCAGACATTCATATGGTTCTTTGTGTATGACATCTTTGAGGGTTCAGGGTGTTTGTAGTTCATCGCTGCACAATTCTTTGTTTCACTCTGAGTCCTTGTTATTAAAGAGAGCTATTCTAGGCAGTATTCTAGGCAGTCCGACAGGGCTGGGCCCTCAAGGGAGTTAGTGCAGAAGATGAGAACACACTATAACTGTGGCCGGAGGTGCATCTGTTGAGAATCAGGCCTAGACTGGAAAGATGTAATGCTACTCTTAAATCAACTATTTACTTCTAATGAGAGGCCAGCAGCAGTAATAGCTGCTATTACATTTGGAGATGAATATCATATGCAAATTGTGGAAGGTCGGCAGACAGGCAGCCAGGGGGAACAGCCTGTTCCCAATGGAGCCAAAATTGTCCCTACACAGCACCTCTATTGGCCTACCAACCAGGCAGGAAACTGGAGTAGGAGACATCTTCAGACATGTATTCTTCAAGGTCCAAGAAAGACAAGAATTAAGCCCTTCAAGCATTTTAAATTGTCAACTATTCATCAGGAAAAAGATGAGAACCCCTCTGCCTTCTTAGATTGCTTACAAGAGGCATTGATGAAACAACATCCCTAACTCCTGAATGACAGATTATTTTTAAAGACAAGTTTATTATCCAGTCAGACTTAGATATTAGGTAAAAACCATGAAAGACAGCTTTTGCTGCAGATAGCTCAGTTGATACTAACGATTTTCTCTTCACTAGAGACACAGATGCCTTACTGGAGGATGTCACCTCACTGGCTAAATTCCAGCAGACTATTGAACAGCTGGTGGAAGCTCAGCCTAAAGAAAAGGAAATTCCATACTCAACCCCAGATATTTAGTACTAATAAAGTCTCTGCCCTCCTCATCTCCTTCCCCAGGACCAACTTGGGAAGGACCATACACTGTGATCCTCTCAACTCCATCAGCTGTCAAGGTAGCTAGCCTGGACTCCTGGATACACCATGCCTGACTCAAGTCCTGGGAACAAGAGACTGTTGCTGAGCATGAGCCACCATCCAAATCACTCCTGTGAACCCATAGAAGACTTTTTGCTTAAGAAGACAACAAAGCCTTCAGATCATCTAAGAAGTTGCACTTAGCCCTTCTGCTAATTACCACTTATAGGAGAGTTGTTATGGTTTGTGTCTGGGTGTCCCCCCAAAGCCTCATGTGGTCATGGGGCAGGCTTTTAAAGTTTGATTGATTATGGGTGTGAGAGCTACACCCACCCTGGGGTGGATAGTTTGCATATGTAAGGGAGAGGAAGAGGCTGCTTGAGGCCATTCCTCCCTTGTGTGTGCTTGTTGATTCGGCTGTGTTCTGCCGCCATGAGCTGTAGTCTTCTGCCATGTGCCATTCTGCCTTGTAATCTGCCAAGTATGGACTGAAACCTCCACAAACTGTAAGCGAAATAAACCTTTTTCCTTCCTTAATTTTGGGCATCAGGTATTTTGTCCCAGCAATGAGAGAAAAGTAACCAAGACAAGAGTGCAATTCCTTCCTAGTGTGGGCACAGGAATATGCAGAGTCCTTGCAACAAACATCTTGCTGATTATGTGGCCTGCACCCTTGTCAAGTATATCAGGACTTCCTTGGTGAATGTCCCCACTTTAAGAAGATTGGAACAAACTACAAGATTACATTGATGAAACATGAAAAAGTTCAAGGGTTCACAGTTTAGCCCACCTTTACAAGGTAACCGAGTGATCTACAAAATCCAACCTTAATGATCATTCATATGATCAAATTTTTTCTCAGAAGTCCTCTGAAACCTCTCTACAGATTCTAGTGGAATCCCTCTTAAGTAAGAGAAAAGTTCCTATCATGAGAGCCAACAATCATAGATATAAAAATGGCTACGTTCAGATATGGGATGATTACATATGGTTAATTCCAATTATAGGACAAATAAGTAGAAAATCTCCCTTATGCTGGGAACAAAGAAATGACTTCCATTCTCATCAGCCTTCCTCTCCTAAACACTTGGGATGAGCACCCCATGAACAGTGTGTACACACCATAACTTTACAGGTCAAAGACTGATTTGCAACAGACTGGTTTATTCACCCTGGAGTTAGATGGGAAGCCCCTAATCACACGCACTGGTACTGTGGAACTAATCTGTGGCCCTGGCTTTCTGCTCAGTGGATAAGGAGATGAACACTGGAACATGTGTGGTTACAAAGCAAGAATGTCAAAAATATTGACCAACCTGGAAACTTAACCCATCTACAACATCGATGGTCTGGAAGTGTGTTTCACACGTATGATCATTTACCTTCTGTCTTTGTCCCTGCCCTAGGACTAGAGGATGTCCAACATGTCCAGGCCTGAGCTAACAATACTCAGTGGGCCTTCAACAACACCTGGATTGGTCTCTGCCTTAAATGAAGAAGTAAAATTAATGAGGCAAGCTGTTCTTCAAAATCAGATTGCATTGGACATCCTAAGAGCAGCACAAGGAGTATTTGTGCAATTGTAGAAGCTGAATGCTGTGTGTACATTCCTGATCCTTCTGCTAATATCTCAATGGCTGTTCAAGATATTAAACAGTAGGTTAATGCAATGTCAGATCCTGAAATTCCCTGGACCTTCTTACTTGCTTTATATGAGGCTATTACTGGCTGATCCTGCTGGAAACATTTGTTGGTTATATTCATAATAATCTTGTTGAACTTATTATTTGGACCATGCATACTTAACTTTTCTTTGGCCTTCGTTCCTCCAGGTTTAAAGCTATATTCCTGTCCAAGATGAGAACACCTGCTATCTACACAGGGCATTTAGACCATCCCTCTGGTGAATGTCTTTGACTGCTGATGACAACTACAACCCCCTTCCACCAAAAGTAGCCAGAAAGGTCATCACCCCTTACATCCTCTTGGCAGTTAGGGGTACCTCTTCAGAGGGGGAACTATTATAGACAGCTAAGTTACATAAAGATATGATACATAGTCACACAGGGCCTCCAGAGAATCAGTTTTGAAGATGAGGACACACTACAACTGTAGCTAGAGGTGCATCTATTGAGGGCCAGGCCTCAAGATAGGGACAGGGTGACCAGGCCCCAATGCCTTCCCAGGGATAAATAATGGATTGGCATTTGTGCTCCTCTGGTCCAATGATGTCTGGGGAGACATGGGTTGCCCCAGTTGATGGCTAGGGCCCTCTAGTTCATCTCTTCCTCAAAAATGTCCTTGTTTTTTCCATGTACACTTGCTATGTGATCTGTTTCCCCACTGGATCACTATTACCTAAGTGACTAGGCTCTAATCTTATTGGCTGATCATAGTTTTGCCCTGTGTTGGACCCACCCAGTCATTTTGCCCTATAAACCTTCTTCTGTAAAGTACGGTCCATTGCAACCCATTTTTGGTCCCCTCTTAGGAGCTGTATCTCTCTTTCTCAGTAAATTTTTCCTACTTCTAACCTCCATTGTTCCTTAAAATCCATTCTCCAATTTTGGAGAATCCTGTTGGATTTAACCATTGGCTCTTGCACTCAAATCTATTTTACCTACAGGTAGACATTGCTCCTGTAAGTATCATCCATCATGAGCTTCTCAACAGAAAAGAGACCAGGACCGAGGACAGAGATCTAAACTGTGTGAGCCATGGAGTCCAATACCAAAGCCACTGCCTGTAAGAGGCTACTTATATTTGATTACATTTCAGTTAGACTGATTAAAAACTCATTTTGCCTAGTCCCAGCTCCACTGACTCATATCTATCCATGGCTGGTGGTTACATCACTGAAAAGCACCATGGATGCGTGCTCTAACCAGCAAAGGAATTGCAGAGTTCTCCAGAGATGAGGCATCTTCGAAGCCACATGTCGTTCTCATTGCAAAGGACATTTATGTTACATTGTGTGTATCGGGGTGGATCCAATGGTTTCAGTTTGTTTTTTAAATTTTGTATTGCTACAAAATGTATACATTTTATCGTAGAAAATTTGGAAAATAGAACTAGGTTCCAAAAGCTAACACAAATCATCAGCTAAGTACTCAAAGACAAGTACTGCACAAAATTTTGACATAGATTCTTTTAGCCATTTTTTGATAAACGGAAATTCATGGTAAAATCAAGTTATTTGAACATAATGCTTTCAACTCTCGGCAAGCTGTTATGTCATTCACATCTTTTGGTGTCATTAAATATCCTATGATTTATCATTTATAATAGGTGGTAAGAAATCAGTTATTATAATGTTTATTTGATTCAAGTTCATGAACCCAAATGCCTGCGGGAGTCAGGTAGATAAAGTAAAACATGAAGGATGTAGGTGAGTCCCATAGGGAGGTTGATGACAGCAGTGAGTTGAGGAAGGTTAGATGTGACCTCAGGGCCAGTTGCTACCTAGATGTAGATGGGTTTGACTTTTCCTTACTTGTAGATGGGTTTGACTTGTGGGAGTGCAATAAAGCTCGATAGGAGAATTTTCAAAGAGAAGCTGAAGTTCTAGAACTTTATATGAGAGGCAACCTGAACCAATTTAGGCTATTTTCATCAAATCAGGGGTTGGGTCAAAGAAAATGTGCCTGTGGAGGACATACCCCTCTAGGACTAGCACTTTGCAAATTCTGATTAACCTATCTCATACAGATAAAGTGGTAAATGGTAACCAAATGGTCATTCATATAAACAGTGCAGGAATTCCAAAATATTTATATCTCCATAAACATGTATGTGACTAATCTGTTGTGATCAAAGCTGAAAGTCAAAGATAATGATTCTTTAAATTATGGATATATACCACAAAGTGATTTCTAAAATTGTACTAACAGGATTATTAAGACTTCATGATAAAATGTTGTTATAGCCTGCAGCTAGCTGTCCCCAAAGCCTCATACTGTCAGAGGTGGGACTTTTCAGAGGTGGCTGGATCTAGGGTGTGTGAATGTAGATTATGAGTTATAAATGAATAGATTTAGCATAGTTCTGGGTGTGGATAATGGAAGCCCCACGCTGTCTGTGGTGACAACAAGAGATAGGCTTGTACCCTGGATGGAATATAAAGCTACAGAAAGAAGGTGGGCTCACTGCTGCTTGCTGCCTCCTGCCTGCCCTGCCATGGACTGTGTCCCTTCTCTGATGCCCCTCTGCCATGCTGCCCTACCTTGGAGCCAACCAACTGTAGACAGAGAAGTCTTAAAACTGTGAACCAACATAAACCTTCCTTCCATTAACTTGTGAGTGTTGGGTTTTTTGTCCCAACAAAGAGAGGAATAACTAAGACAAGTGCGTTTTCTGGCAATTTCTGTAAGACAGGCCTGACTTTCATTTTTTTTGAAGTCCTCAGGCAGTAAGCATTTGTTTATAATTTTCACCTTTAGTCCTCTCACAGATGACCATTTTTACATCTGCTTTTTCCTTACTTGCATTCTTGCTTAGGTGAAATACCCTTCCTTGCTGTCTCTGTGTATCTGTGTATGTGAATATGTGTGTGCTTCATTAAAGCTCTTTATATCTGAATAACATGAACAAAGATTTAATACCCACATCTTTTTATGACAAGTGTACTATATGTCCACATTAATATAATAGTCTTTATGGAAACTTTTCTACACCACAAATATTCCAAGATCTAAAATATATGAAACTTGAAACTTCATTATAAAAGAAAGGTATACTATTTGATACTTGATTCACTTTTGATCAGAACTGCACATGATACTTGAGCAGCGTAAAGATACAATATTTCAACAATAAAATAAAGTGATTCTAAAATCAGGCACTCTGAAAAAGAAATCAGATCAAAACTTACCTTCTGTCTTGGCACAGTTCTGTCCTTCTCCCACTGAAATGACTGTGTAAGTTTGAGCTCTTTCCGAAAGCATACGCTGGGTCTACCAGCACCCTTGTTTCATTTCAATGCTGTTCAAATTTATCTAAACCATCTCCTTGTGAATCTGGAGCTGTTGAATTCACAAGCTGTTGGAGCTTGTGAATTAAAAGCTGTTAATGACTAATATTTCATTATTTCAGCATACTATGGTTTATGTAGTCATTCGTTGCTTGATGAGCACTTGGATTGTTTCCACTTTGAGATTACCAGAATCTCCCAGGGCATCCACATACCTGCTGTGTTTGAAAATATGGTATACCATGGATAAACTTGACCAGCAGTGTGCAAGAGATGAAACCCAGGCACTAAAGTCATGTATTGTAAGATTTCATTTGTATGAAATATCTGGAATAGAGAAATCCATGGAGCTAGAAGTAGATGCACAGCTGGGAGAGGCTGAGGCAGAGGGATGTAGAGCAAGTGTTTGATGAGCACACAGTTCCTTTTGGGTGATGATGACATATTGAAACTACATGGAGGTGCTGGCTCCATGACATTATGAAAATAATAAAAGCCATCTAACTACTATGGTTGAAAGTTAATTTTATATCACATGAACTCTACCTTAAACCCACATATGTGCCTGTGGGTACACTATACATGAAGTCTCTCTCTCTCTGACAGGGGCGAGTGCATCATTTATTTCTACATGCTCATTCTCTATCCCGGTCCCCGAAACACAGAAGCCACTTGGTAAATGTTGGAATTAAATTACAGAGTTAAGGGGCTGGGGATTTAGCTCAGCGGCAAAAGCGCCTGCCTGGCAAGCGCAAGGTCCTGGTCCCCAAAACACAGAAGCCACTTGGTAAATGTTGGAATTAAATTACAGAGTTAAGGGGCTGGGGATTTAGCTCAGCGGCAAAAGCGCCTGCCTGGCAAGCGCAAGGTCCTGGTCCCCAAAACACAGAAGCCACTTGGTAAATGTTGGAATTAAATTACAGAGTTAGAATTAGATCATTAATAGGAGCCATTTGAGGTCTGATATTTTATATTATCTATAGTGTGAAGGACCAACAAAGAAGCTATTATTCTTCATTTAAGGTGTGTGAAATGTCAGGCTGCCGGCTCCAGTTTAATTCACGGCACAGCCACCTTTGGTGAGAGCGCCCCGTGATTTATTAAACCTGCTGATCGTGTGTGAGTGTAATTCATCACATCTAGCCCAGGTAGCTTCCTGTCTCCTTGGGGCTGGAAGAAATGCCACTGAGAAGGTACACAGCCTGCTTTAGAGTTTGGGAACTTAAATTTCTCTTACACCACTAAATCCTGTGACTTATAAACAGAACTGCTTGGATCTTGCTATCTGAGCGGCAGCTGTGTCTGCATGGGTTGCTTGGGCTTTGAGATCGTCAGCAGGAAGAGATGCTTCACATTAGTGAGGGCAGCAGTCCTACCTTCTTCAGCAGTCAAACCATGACACTGTGTAGATTTATTTCTCAGTCACATCAGGTGAGACCCAGGCCTCTGTTTCCCATCTTGTAGACCCCAGAGTAACCAATCATCCCAGTTTTCCCAGATTGTCCCAGCTTTAGCACTAAATATCTCACCTCCCTGAAAAGCCCTCCCCCAGGACATGAAAAGTCCTGTGGTTTTTAGGGATGAGTGTGGAAGTTTGAGGGAGAATTCAGAGGACTCCTCAGAATAATGACTGAAGAGTGTCACTGTGTGCACACAACAAAACTCACACAGATCCCTGTCTTTCTCAGTCAGTATTGCTGTTCTCTTTCCAGACCACTGATGGTGACGGGGACCTCCGGCGCACATCACAGAGCATCCAAGGCTCCAGCACCCCGTGATGAGGCTGAGGTGCGTGCCTTTGTGTGTCATCTCATGAGTGCTTCGGGGCCGCTCTTGGCCTTGCCTCTGGATTCACTGCTGTTTCTCAGGTCAAGGCAGGGGATGCTTGATTTTCAATGGTTTGCACTGTGAATATTATAAGTCTTGTCCAAGTGTTTAGGTAATAAAAATGAGAACGACTCTACTATCAGCATCAACCTCACACAGATACCATTAACACAAAGAAGTGGAAGGGGAAGCAAAGGGAGGCGAGTGCTCTAATTGTGTCTAATTTAAATTGAAGAGTGAGGGGCCGGGGATATAACTCAGTGGCATAAACGCCTGCCTGGCAAGTGCAAGGTCCTGAGTTCAATCCCTGGTACCAAAAAACAAAAGCTAAAAATAATAAATAAATCAATCAATCAATAAATAAATAAATAAATAAATAAATTGAACAGTGGGTGCCCGGGACAGTGTGGTAATTAATCTGGCACAAGCTCACTGCACAACTTGTGGAGAAAACTAGGGACTGGCGAGGTGGAGAAAGGGATATGAAAGTGAACGCAGAAAAAAAAAATCTCATGAAAAGATGAGGCAGGCAGGTGCTTCTGAATCAGCCAAAAATATTGCTTCTTTTTAGAAAAAGCCAATGCTCAGCTGAAAATAATGACCCTGAATTATGGTGATGCACCACAGATATAGACGCAAGCGGCTGTGCCATGCGCTCCATTGTGTTTGGAAGCTGAGAAAAGCTACTTCTCCTATTTCAGATACAGCAAAAGGGAAAAGGGGGGAAAGCTACATTCTGACATCAGATGCACCAGCCCCTGTGCAGTGGGTCCAGCTGGGCGTGGCTGCGCTCCTTCCGATCATCAAGTCAAAGAGCACAAGTCATGACGTCAAAAAATGCTTCCCTCCCTGGTGTTAGGTAGTTTGCTACAGGAGTTTCAAGCTGTTTTCTTAATTTTCATAATGTTTTAATAAATCTACAAGAATTATAAAACAACAGACTTCTTTGTGCCTTGTCAAAATGCGAGCTGTCTTTTGCTCATCCATCTGCACTTTCAGCCAGTATGCTCATGTAAATCTTGACAACATCTACTCAATCTGGAAATCCTTACCAGAGAAAATCAGCCTCCCCGGCCTGCGAACACCCTGCACACTGTCTTCACAACGTACTGAAGCAAGGTGTGGTGTGCCTGCCTCAGGCATGGAGGGCTCAGCATGGAAATGCGGGGTCAAACTCCACACTTTCCTTGACCGGTGTGGAAGCACTGGTTCAGTTGTTTTTAACTCCATAGAAATGAAGAAAGGAAGCCTTCTCAGGCACCCTGGCCTGATGAAGAGGCTGCCATAGCAGCTTGCTCTAGAGCCACAGCTCCAAAGTGTGGAGCACACAGTAGGTCTTCCTCTATGCTGGAGGTTCACTGAGGTAAGAATGGAGCACAGGAAGAACAAAGGCAGAACCTGGGGCTGCTTCCCAGAGTTGTTTCCGGACCTTTGCAAAGGCTGCGGGGGCCCAGACAAAGATGTACTGATTCACAGGAGTCCCTCGACGTTCTATCCGTGTCTTGAACACAGATTTCATATGGAAAGAAAACGGTTTAATTGGTAAAGACACTTCAGCTTCAAGAGAATAGCACCAGACAAGGGCAGTCAAGTTCAACACTTCCTTCATTTTGCTACAAAACTCTGTCTTGTTGGGAATTCAGCTTTGATTCCATAAATTCAAATTTCTCCTGTGACTTTCAAGATTTTTTCTCTAAAAAAAAGTTTAACTGAGGATGCCCCCCAATGTGCACAGAATGTTTAAAATGATGGGCCAGGGATATAGCTCAGCAGCATAAACGCCTGCCTGGCAAGCGCAAGGTCCTGAGTTCTATTCCCAGTACCAAAAAAAAATAAATAAATAAAATAAATATATATATATATATATATATATATATATATATATATATATAAATTAAAATAGTGAGGCAGGGGCTGGGGATTTAGCTCAGCAGCATAGTGCCTACCTGGCAAGCGCGAGGTTGTGAGTTTGATTCCCAGTACCGAAAATAAAATAAAGTAAAATAAAATAAAATGATGAGCCATTTGGATATAATAATGAGTGTTTGGGGTTTACAGATGCACATGCTCTGCTGTACACATAGCGGGTCTCCCAGAAAATACAACCATGGTACAAAGAGGATGTGCATGTTTGGAGTGCAGGAAAATACTCTTACAAAGCCACAAGCCTGTCCTTGTTGAGGAAAGCCATGTATTCCAAGTCAGACGCTTTTCCTGAGATGATTTATTAATGTGATGTTGACTCCTGGGTCCAAGAATCACTGTAACATGAACATGGCAGATTCGGGGCTGAAAGTCAGGGGAATTTTATACGGATCTGCATCGAACTTCAAAACTGCATAAAAGCAAAGAAGGTTGTCCCAGGGCGACTGGCAGCGGGACAGCGAGGCAGTCCCTAAACTGCTCCAGCGCGAAGATCACTCATCCGCGTTCTTTGGCTCGCCATTTGATTCGTGCACAGGACAGCAGGTCTGATCTATCAGCTGCAGCCATTGTTTACTGAAGACTGATCAGAGCTTGGTGACAATGCTGTCATCCGGAGATCTTCAAGCCACAACTCCAGTGGTGCAGAGAGATGACCAGAAACTGCCGTTGTTTCCTTCCCCCTCAGAGTAGTGTTTCATTGGCAAACAGATGCAATAAGCTCTTCCTCGTTGCTATTTCTAAACTATCTGCCAAAAGCCCCCAGTCTGCGCTCTTCAGCATGACTGCCTTGTCCCCTTTCTTGCTAACCCAAGCTCCAGGGTCACCCTTCCTTCTGGCTTGGGCCACTGCGCTGAGCCCGTGTTGGGCGCCCTGAGCAGACACAAGGCCAGGGTGACTGTGCGCTAACTGCAGCTGCACCGCGCGGGAAGGACCGTGACCCCAGAAGTGACAGAGGGTGCTGTCTTCTCCTTCTCACCTTGCCACAGCGACTACACCGTCCTGACCTGTCATTCGCCTGTGGCAAACTCATCTTCTAATTTGGAGGGGGAAGGGCACAGAATTAGAAGCAGGAGGCACTTTCTCTGAGGGGTCAAGTTTGAGGGTGTGGCCCTCAGGGCCAGTTCTGTCTGTCATTCCCTTCCCTGGGGTATGGGGTGAGACTGCATTGCGCAACCCATTTGAAATTCAGGGCAGCCACGTGGCTTTCCTCCACCCAGGAGATGAGCAGAGTGGGCCAGACATTCTTTACCACCCTCCACCCTTCATTCTTCCCTCCACCCCACGGCTTCCAGGAAGAGCTGCTAGGACAGCCTGCGACCTGGAACAAAATCTTAAGGTGATGCCCAAGATGGAAACAACTGAGGACAGCAATAAGGCTCTGGACTGTGCCAGCCAACTCTGAGACTTTGGAGGTAGAGAGTGAGCAGAACTTAACCCAGGCTATCTTGACTTCCACCATTTAGTTGATAGTCCATATAAAATCCCAAGAATCCCAGTGTCAGGTCTTGGAAGCAAGCTTTCAACCCAGAAGTACTAAGCCTACAATTTCCATTAAGTAAGGAGACACTGTGCACATCTCATGTAGTTGAAGGAATGATCTAAGGGTGGCATGTGGGTAAGGATAATCCAAGCAGAGAACCCTCCAACATTTCGAGGTCACTATCCTCATCTCTCCATCATCCCAAATATCTTCACATCCCCCAGCCTACCACACCATCTCCACCTTGAGTTGGGCCGGGCTGGAATAGGTAGGCACATTTTATTCATGCAGAAATGGAAACCAAGAAAGGTTAAAAAATATCAGATCACATGACTTTCGTTATTTGTTTTTGTTGTTCAACAGAAGCTCATTTAGTCTGCTGTGGCACAGTTGCTCTTCTCTTGCTTTTATTATCTGTCCTTTTGGTATCATCTTGCCTTTGAATTTTGGTCAAAAATTTATTTCTAAGACCAACATGAGCAGTTGTTCTGCTTTCTTGTAGGAGTTTTAGGTTTAGAGCTTACAGTTATGCCTTTAATCCACATCAAGCTAATGTTTGCATTACGGTGTCTGACAAGGGCCAATTTCATCCTTTATCACGTGTATATCCAGTTCACCCAAAAACGCTGTCTGAAGAGATCTTCACCCCCTACTGCACATCCTTGGCACACACTGAGATACACGCATTCTACACTTGTAAGGGTGGCTGTTCTCCAAAAGGACAAAAATAAGGGTGGAGACGGTGGGAACAGGAGGGAACTCTTGTACACCGTGGGAATGTGAATTCGTTCAGTCACTAAGCAAAACAGCATGGAGAATCCTCAAACATTTAAAAACAAAACTGTGTTAAAATCCAGCAATCTGCTTCCGGGTACATGTGCAAAACAAATGAGATCAGGAGGATGAAAAGCCATCTGCACCTCGTGTGTGCAGCAGCGTTACGCACAACAGCCGCGAGATGCAAAGGGTCCCTCGGCGGACGAACGGAAGAAGAAACAGTGATTATTTATGCAAGTTAACATAAAAAGGAAGTGAATTCTGCCTCTTGTGGCACCCTGGACGGTCTTGGAGGAACTTAGGCTGAGTGAACAGAATATCACGTGTGCATAATATCGTTTAAAAGAATCGAGAAGAAGTCAAACTCAAGCAGAGATCTAGAACAGTGGTTTCTATGGGCTGAGGGGATGGAGAAAAATAGATTTTGGGCAGAGGACACACACTGCCAGTGCAAAGAAGACCGAGTTCTAGGCCTCTGACTTGCTGCATGGGCGGGGCTGATGTGCTGGTTAATTCGGTGGCCAAAATAGCTACACAGTGCGCCCCTGTGTCAAGTAATCATGATGTACGTCATGAGCTGTCAATGAAACATTTTAAAATAAATGAAGTAGATCTTTGGTTTCCCATCCCAGCAACCTGCTCCTAGAGTGCTGGTTATACAGTGAAGAAAACGTCCCAGAAAATGCACTGAATCTACATATTTCTACAAGCAACCTGCTGTTGCATTGATAAGGACAAGGCTTCACAGGGCAACAGCTATGGGGTCATTATTAAAAAGTCTTTGCCACAGTTTCTCTTCAGGGCATTGGCAAAAGTCCCCAGGTGCTTATGGTGGGCAGGAGAGGAGGAGGGGGAGCCATGCAGTGCACACAGGCACCAGTGGGAACCCAGGAAGGCTGAGATCCTGTGTAGCTGGCTGTTCCCTAGAAACCCTGGGGGCTTGTCTGGGTGCTGAAAGGAAAATGACAGTCGTGTTTTCTGAAGATGAGGGCAGGAGCCCTGGGGGAGAGGATTAAGGGAGACCAGCAGGAAGGAAGCGAGGAGCACAGAAAGCTTTCAACTCCGTGACAGCGTCTGCTGCGACACTCCTGCCCCCCGCACATGAAGCACGGAGACATTATTTCGGGTTGCGCTCAGACGCACGGTGTGTGGGTCCACAGGGCTGTGTTTCTGTGCATATCCTTCCATCACTGGTGTTTTACGCATACATCTCATCCTTCCACCCAGACAGCACAGGTACATTTCCGCTGCCCTCCATCATCTGTCACGGCTTTCACTTTGTTGCTGTCTAATGATTGTTTTGAACTTGAGTTTCAAATATAAAAGAAGAATGAGCTCAGCACATTCAGGAGCGGGGTGCAGTATGCATTTCTACCCATCTAGAAGGTGTGGCAGTATCGAGATCCATCTCCCTCCACCACTAGCAGAGCAATTTGCTCCTCCTCAGATAACAAAGCATATGTTGTACTGAAGCCAGGCAGGTGGGATGTATATTCTACAGTAAATACCACACACGTCTTCTTTCATATTCAAATTCAATATAAGGACACTGTTACATGTCCTGAAAGGATATGCATTCACAGATTCTCGCCTGCCCTCAGTTTCCCAGATTGATTGTACTGACTGACAAAGGATGGAGATAGAAAGTGTTCTAGTTCAAAAGTCTCATTCCAAATAAGCTTTCATGTCTCTTTCTGGTTTTATATTCTAGGAAATTTTACACATATTTGCAGCTCTTGATTTTCTTTGCAGGTTTTCTAACTGCATTTGAATCACTAAGGGAAGTTTGTAATTCAAAAACTAGCTGAATCGTTGCATAAGAACGATTCCACAAATCATTTTGGTATGTCCAACTGGCCATTAACTCTTGACAGTCTTGGGGCAGCTGCTTCCACATCTACTCTTTGCCTTGTCCACCCCAGCTCCCTTCCACACAGAGCTTCTGATATCAACGCAGTGAGTATTTTTACATGCCAGGTGCTTTGCTACTTCCTCAGAGGCAGGGCCATCATTAGCACCCAGGTCCCCAGTGAAATGGTCAGAGAGCTCTACAAGTCAGGAACAAACTGTGAACCGCTGGTAACAAGTAGCTGTCCCTGTGTTGACGGGTGGCAGAGCCCTTCTGATCACATGTTGATGGCGATACCAAAAGGGAGAGGCAGAGGCTGGGTGAAAAATTCTCGCTGATTTTTGGCTCCTCAGGTGCACCCTCCCCATTTCTTTTGAAACCAAAACCGAAATTTCACCTGGGTTCTCAGGGGAAGCATCTGCCCCTGAGCACATACCAAATCTAACCTCCTCCCCCACCGTCCAGGGGCAGTAACTGACAATCATAAGAGTCTGAGCTCATCCAATGACGTGCTTTAAATACATGAGCAGGCTTGGTACATCAGTTAAACCTTAATAAAACTCATAAAGAGAAGGCACACAGCAGAAGAGTCTCCAGCAATTATAATTTCTCCCTTTTCCCCAACGGGGATGTGTTCAGGAATAGAACCATTATATAAGTTGATCTGGAAAAAGGAAAAACCATTTCCCAGGACCATGATGGTGGTTATCAGATGACAAAATTCATTACTCTGTAGCAACTAGAAAAAACAGTAAGAAAAACTTCCTCCTTTTGCCTTAAGCAGTTTGAATGGAGTTTTTAAATATGTGTACTTAGAGGGGAACCAATTAGAGTGGCTGTCAGGTGGAACCTTCCTCAGGTGCTCTTCTGGAGGAGAATGGTTATGAGGAGGAGCAGCCCCCTGGAGGACATGATGTGAGGAGTCCACTTCTTCAGCAAAATTAAGAGTAGGAAACAGCACCGCTGGGCACTCCTGGGTGGACACATCTGGGGCACAAAGCAGGGACAGATGCAGTAGGGCCAGGCTGCTTCCTCATGGAGAATATGGGGCTGGTCACATGGCCTGCACCATGGGGAGGAAGGCACAACAGAAGCCCAAGGTGGAGAGCTCAGCCCTGCCTAGGAGACTGCTCCACACGAGGAGCCACTTCCCATCGCTCCATCCCATCCTCACTGTAGACACGAACAACCTCATGCAGCTAACTGGGCAGCTGAAACCTGTTTTGCCCAACACTGACAGGGAGCCTTGGGGAAAGAAGTGGCTCTTCCATCTGGGAAGTCCACTATTTGCAGGAAAACGTATGCACCTTGAGCCCATAATGTTACGTGAGACACACGAGCTTCACGGTCATGTGGTTTCTCTTCCATGAGAAACCTAGTGTATAAATAGATGAAGGACCTAAATCAAAGATATGCATAGGCAATGGGGAGGTGGACGTCTTGCAAATGGCAAGAGGATCTAGAGATGGAGAGAGGGGGAACTGAAGGGAATAGATGTAAAAAGATTTAAGCTGCGTCATGTACATGTACCAACTCCCCATGATGAATGCATTTGTTCCATTTTGCAAACATAATAAAAGTAAAAATGAAAAGATATTGTCCTGGCCAGTGATTTTCTCATTCAAGAGGACTCGGACAATGGGTGCACCAAGCCCTGTGCCTACTAATCAAGGTCAGCCAGGGAGGAGGCTGAGGAACAGTCAGCATCAGGGTGCAGAGGAAGTGTACACGTTTAATAAAGTTTTACTAAATGAACAATACATAAATTTTAGACTGTACTTGCCCTGGGCCCACAAATAAGGCTGGCCCACTAGGCAGAAACGAGAGAGCTGTAATTTTTTACTCTGAAGTAGCTTTGCAGATTTGCTATAAATATTGCCTCTGGCTGGCATCCGTTTCAGTAAACGAATGGCTGCGTTAGAGGAATCTGGGGACAAGCGGGGAGGATGGACACAGCAGGCTGAGCAACTGCCCGGCGTGCCTGTGTTCCCACATGGATTAATTAGGTAATAAGGGGAGATGAATGGGCTGCTCAATTATCCAATCCAAATGCTCACCCAAGCCCTTGCTAATCTTTCTGTCTCCAGCAAGTTCACACAAACTCTACAAACTGATTCTCCCAAATGCAAGGCAGATAGTTGCCAAATTTTGCAATACTATTCAACCTAAGTATAACCCGTGAAATATTTGCGACACACTTATGCTAAAATTGTGTGCGTTGTTTATCCGAATAGCTGATAGCCAGCCATCTCGTATTTTACCTGGGAACTTCAGCAGAGGCGAAGGGTCATAAGCTTCCAGAGGAATGCATTGTTCAGAGGCAGAAGGCTCACGACTTAGGGAGCCTAGGAAAATACATGGAGGAAGAAAATGAGATTGGAGACACTCAGCACTGCTGCAAGAATGATTGTTTAGAAACTTAATCAAGAAAGATTTCTGGGGAAGAAAGACTCCAGTCAAGAAAGCAATTACCTTTCTTCTCTTGAATTGTGCCTCTTAGTCCAGGGAGCCCACAGAAAATCAAATCTTTCTTTCAGGTGGCTACAGGCAAAAGAAAATCCATGCCATGGCTCTGGCCTTACCACCTATGACCTGTAGCAAGTAAAGAATTATTTATTAATATTTTCATAAATATTTAAAACTGTGCACCTGACTACCAATGAGGACCCCTAAACAAACAGTTGAGGACCTCCAAGCCAACTCTTAGATTCTCCAGGGAGATGTTTTATTTTCTCATCATCCAGGAAATTAAGCAAACATTTGAAATGAGCTGCAAAATCAGACCAAGATATAAATAATTCACGAAGCGATTAATGGGCTCCGGAATGGAATGCTCATCAGGACTGCTGCTCCCTGCCCACTCCAGCTACATTTCTTTTCCTATCTTTTTTCTTCTTTCCAGCATCAGCTACAAAGCTCCACGCAATCCACACAGCCCTATTCCTTAAAAATATATCTTGGTCTATGTGCTTTGACGTTGCACCAAAGGAGAAGGGGAGATACATCTGAGAGCTCTGTGCTCTGAAGGCTGAGATGATGGGTGCTTCCTTTCTTGGATAGATTTCACATAGGAGGGATCAGGTGACCTGGTTCCTGAGTGAGGTGATTGGGTCCTATATATGTCTTTGCAAGTGAACCTGAGGCCATCTAGAGACCATCCGTGTCCTGAGCTAGTCCAGAGTATTTCCTAGCTGCCAGTATCACAAAAGAACAGCAGCAGAGCTCCTCGTTCCTAGGAGACACTGGGGTAGAAAAGAGGCTCAGAGAAGTGATGGCAAAGTGCCAATGGAGAGACAGGAGATGCAGAGTTACCTGCACGGGGAAGGCATAGACCATGGTATGGAGCTGGGCATCTTAGTCAGTGTCCTTGGTGATATACCCAGAATAAGAATGAAAAGCAGGTGCATTCTGCCCCACATCCTTGGTGCAAGGATATCTCAGGATCCTGGAATTATGATGAGGGAAGCCATGCTTGAATCCTTTAATGAGTAAGAGAGGATAAAAGTGCTTATGACAAAGTGCTTGCTCTTTACCAGGCCCGGCGATAGAGTGGAAGACTGGGAAGGTGAAAATAAACAAGACGCCATCCATATCCTGAAGAGACAGCAGGGAAGAGGCACGTGATTACTAGGTCATATCACAGAGGACTTGGGGCTCTGGTCCACGCAAGGGAAGGGAGATGTGCTCTCAGGCTGCACAAAATCTGTCAGCAGAGAAGCACCTGGGTGCAGCTGAGTGTCAGAAGGGACTTCCTGAGGAAGAAGGTCCTGTCTGGGATGGGAAAATAATCAGGATGAAATGAAGCAGAAGGTTGGGTGTGCGTGGGGCTGACGAGTGTCCCAGGCACTGGATACATCTGTGCAGAAGAAGCAGGTTCCCAAGGGGAAGCAGAGCCTGGCTTCCGGAGACCTTGCCATGGCCTTGTGCTTGGACTATGGTAGGGGACGGTTCGGGTCCTGATCCGTGGGGCAGAGCTGCTGGCGAAGGGCAGAAAGAGTGGGGTCAAGGGCTTCAAGCTTCTCTGTGACGCCAGGGAAGGGTTTTGCCAGACTGGCAGTGTCATGGGGAATGGGTCCGGGGCTCCCAGGGGCAGGTGAGAAGCTGGTAAATGGCTCAGCCAAAGTCGCACCCATCTGGCCAGGTTCAGCCCCTGTGCCCAATCCACTGAGTGGAACTCCACAGGCGGTGAGTGAGGAAATGGTCTCTGACACACGCTCCTGAAGTTCTTCTGTGACTCTGCTAATCCCTGGCTTTATGCTTGGAAGTCTCTCTGTGTGGGGGAGGGGAAAGTGGAGCCCCTACCTTGGGCTTCCTCTGCACCTGCCGGGCATTCGGTCATATCCCCTGGGACAAATATGGCTGCAAGTGACTCATGGGATCCCTGCTTACTATTGTCCCTTATGGCAGGGAGTTATTCAGGTCTTAGAAAACCTGGAGGTGGGGATCAAGCCTGGCACAGAGGCCCGTCTATCCGCCGTCTTCCCTCAGCACCCACACGTGGGCTGCACTGCCCGGTACACAAGTGCTGCCCAAGTGCCACATCCAGAGGGAGGAAAAGGCCTTGGGACACAAGCAGCAGCAGGAGATGCACTTTGCCATAGCAACGAGTGGATAAATGAGCTCCAACTGTGTTCCGCCTTTGTGAGGCCAGGTTCACATTTCTGAGGAGTCCAGGTGAATGGCCCTGATCACTCACTGACCCACTCTTTCGCCAAGAGCGCTCTGTGCATCGTGATTGCAATTCCCACCCAAAATGCCCTCCAGGGAGCTAGAAGACCCCTGCGGAGGTCGAGCGCCGCCCACATCGTGCTGCAGGACAGAGTAGATGGTCCTGGAGGTCTTTCCGCTGTCTTCTTCTCACACTTCGTTGTCCAGCCCCAGGTCAGGGGCCACTGCTGGGCCAATCACTGGGAAAGGGGCTGACGGAAGGGCTTTATCCAATCACAGCTCATCTCCCAGAGCTTCATTGCCTCCTTAGAGATGGGCAGGCTAATCCCAGACCCTGACCACTGGCACCTGGAGCCCACCACATCTGCAGCATGGGGCAGAACGGCAGGAAGGAAGCTGCGCAGCCTCAGCTTCTGTGAGGACCCAGGTGCCACCGCCTCAGCCCACACCAGGACTCGATGTTGTTTTCATATCACAGGGGCAGCCAGGAGGCCAAGGGATGTGCTTCCCCAGGGAGCCCGCACAGCAGCAGGGATCATTCCCACAGTCCTGCATTGACCCCTGGACTGTATAATACAGTATTTTCAAGGAGCGTTGTAATTTCTTTTCAAAAATCTCATTTTCACTTTTTCTACCATAAGGAATCTCCTGCCTTTGCTGATTAGATGGGTTCTATTCAGACCCCTCTTGAGAAGTAGTGAAGTAAATACACTTCGTTGCTGCATCCTGCCATGCACGCATCCAAAAATTCTGCTACTGTAATAACAATTTATTCCATCCTTAGCTCAAACCTGCGGGTGAGGACCTAGGTTGGAGGGTGCTATGACACAAGAGATTAAGTATCCTGTGCAGTGCCACTCAGCTACCAAGAACCAGAGAACCCAAATTCAAGCAGACAATTCCAGGCCAGATGCGTGTAATGTAAGGGATGTTAAATATCCTCTAAGAGCCCACTAACACGCACGCACACGCGAGCACACTTCCAAAAATGCATGTACCCAGGACACTGTCAGGTTATAAAGTCTAATAGACACTAAGCACATCAGAAATTACTGGTAAGATTTTACAAATGATTCAATAATAAAATTCCAAAAAAAAATGAAGTTGGTATAATCATTTTAATGTTGTTCAGTAGTAACCGTCAAAGCTGCCTCTAGCAAAGGTATACACAAGCATACCTACCCTGTGCCCGCAGTCCCACCTCTAAATATGCGCCCTATAGAATTCTGTGCATATTTTCACTGAAACCCCTGTGCTCAGAAGTTCATAGCAGTAGTATTTGTAATAGCCAGACATTATTCAAATATTCAAATGGCTGCGTGAACAGCACACACACATACACATGCGTACATGCTTTCGATTATATAGTAATAAAGTATTCACAAATGGTAACGGGAAACCTAAAATAATACATCAAAACAAAGTTAACACTTACAGTGCTGAGGAGGGAAAGGACAACTCCAGAAGAGTGTACACTTGCTCTGTAAATTTACGATGTGCACACACAGGGAGAACCGGGCAGCGCAGGAAGTGACCACCACGGGTGGATGCAGCTGAGGAAGGCGAGGGACATCTGCATGTGTGCGTGGGGTGCGGGGTCTCTTTCTCAGTATGCTTCATTTTGCACGTGTAAATTCTATTGTAAATGCTCACCACACATGCAGGCATGCTGTGAGTGTGCTGCTTCCACATGTGTGTTCCACCGCCATTGCAGAGACCACGGAGATGTGGAGTCTGGGCTGACAGAGACATTCCCACCACATCACCCGCCATTTTTTTTTTTAACTTTGTGTACTTCAGCTCTTCTTTGCCTCTGTTGCAAGTCTGTGATCTCGCAATGCCTGTGTTTATTTACCTGTAATGTTCCCCTTTAGAAAGTTATTTCACCATGATAAATGAAGTGTCCTCTTGCCGTTACTCTTTCACCTCCAGTTAAATTGAACTGCTGCTGGGGAGGAAGAAGCCAGCTGCAAGGGGAGATTAGGGCTTGATTCCTGTTCTCCATGCTTCTGAGGGCCAGGCTGCACCACTGGCCGCTTCCCATTCTGGAAAGAACTTGGCTCTGCTAGCTGTAGCAGGCTAGGCTGGCTTTGAGCCAGGGCCGGGCCAGGGCTCCCCCACGTGAGCTTTGGGCTGGTCACTCCCTGGGTTTAGAGCCTGTGGGATCACAAGGGTCGCTCACCAGAATCCCGGGAGGCGGAGAGGGCGGTAACGTAGCAAGCGTCCCCGAGAACCTACAGGTGTGGGTCATCAGGCCCACTCACGCCGAGCTGCCTCGAGGACATCCAAGTGCTATCTCTACAAAAGCAAATGGTCAAAAAATGTCTCAAGTTGTGCAAAATCTTCAACTCAGAACTTCCAGTTCTAAACAGTTATCCTAGAAACGGCTGAGCAGGTGTTTAAGTGTTTATCCCAAATTCATTGTGTTCCTGCTCTATGAATGCTTTGGATAAATACACTTTTAACTTAACTCAACTCAGAAAGACAAGCTAAAGTAACAGCACAGTTGCTGTAAATCATTGCAGAAATAAGAGCTGTTTTGAAACCTATAATTTTCCAGCTGACAGGTAAAGCAAAAGTCATTTCCTGATGGAATTGTGGAGATGAGATTGCTGAAGAAATGTGTTCGTGTTCATCCTGAAATTCAGGAACCAGACTGGATTTATTATATCTTCCAGGAACCAATTTATCTTCAATGGATCACATAGAGAAATGTCTTTATTCTGTTCTTGAATCAACACTCAATATTTTAATTTATTTTCTCCTTAAATGAAACATAAATTTGTCACAGTATCTTATGCCACATGCTCCCTAATGGAAATTCCTTGAGACAAATACTTTTTTTTTTCATGGCTAGAATGAACATTGTTAGGTTAGTGCATGG
>NW_004955482.1:2712114-2821310 GCF_000276665.1 Chinchilla lanigera | reverse complement strand
TACAGGCGTGCACCACCGTGCCTGGCTCTTTCTGGAATTTCTAAAACAACTGCTGTAGCTGTTTGAGGCTTTGTTCAATGTTAGCTGAGGCCATTAAAGGGGACTTTTGGGCTCCCTCTCTGGCAAGTGAAGGAATCACGGATCATCGATTATTTTTGGAATTTCTTCCTGGTCTCCAAGGTGATTTCTGAAAGCTGGAACTCACCAAAAGGCTCTAGGTGTTGGCTGACGGCTCACTGGCCAGGAACCTTGGCAGTAGGTTTGATGGGCAATGAATACGTCACAGGTGAAATCCTGACCTACAAGGTCAAAGGCAAAAGAAACACTGGCCATAATCACTGTTATTATGTAGTTGTATCCCCAGAGCACAAAAACTTTCTTTTCTGTGGTAGAGAGTAAGTAAACAATTGCATGACCATTTCAGCTAATTAGAGGCTTCTATTCGAAGGTGATCTAGAATATATATTCCTTTATTATTCAGGGACAGTGAGACAGCAGTCCAGCCACCACAGAGCAGATTCTGTGACCCACTGTTCCCCAGAGGAGGGCTGTGTCTCCACAGGGACCTCAGGGAAGCACCCAGGCAGGCGCGAGATGAAGACGCAGGGCTTTGGCCCAGAGCCTTCACTCTCCGCAGTTCTGCAGGAGGTGACCAGGCAGGCAGAAAAGCAGATTAGGATTGACAGATTGACCAACTCGCTGTGCTCCTGTGCTCCTTGGGAGAAGACTGTCTCTGGCTTCCTGGGACACGGAGGGCAGGGCCAGTGACCCTGAGCGTGAGAGCTCCACAGAGAGGAGAGTACGAGGGTGTGGGCACAGGATTAGTGTGTTTGTGTGGGGAAAGGGTGCAGCTCTTGGCTATCATGAGGAACCAGCCACCCCTGGGAAGGGCAGAAGCTTCAGGAAACAGAAATCGAAACTGCATGATTGGCAGGAAGGGGGTGTCTCACCGGGGAGCTGGGAGGAGAGGGGTTGCTCTTCCTGCGCGGCAGTGCCCTGAAGCTGCGGAAGGTGAGCCCCCGTGTTCCCACCCTTGCAATTCAGCACACAGAGGAGGGGGCAATTAAAACCCACGTTTATCCCAGCCACCGAACTCTGCACCTGCCCACCCACCTGATTCCATTTCCTGGAGTCGGAAAGCGGTTTTTATACATTAAATGCTCGGTCTTGGTCTGGTCGCAGGGTGAGCGGAGGCACTTTTTGCCCAGCGCAGGTTTACTGGTTGGTTCAGGAAAGAAAGCCCCTTGAAGAACTGCGGGCCTCAGACTCGGGCACCTTTCAGTGACCATTTTTTCTCAGACAGCATAGGGATAAATCTGAACATGGAGGCGGCTGTGGTAAAGATTGCCGCTTTCTCCTCTGCATTCCTGAACTGAGTAACAGAATGTCTCACGCACATTTCCAGCGTCACTGTCAACTCTGCCATTTGCTACATCACTTTTCATTGCTAGAATGAGCATTGTTAGGTCAGTGAATGGATCACATTTGCACATCATTCTTTCTAATGTGACAGAAAATGCCACAACCACTCTTTGCGCCAGTATGCCTCAGTTTCTTAGTTGCCCAGGTAATAGTTTCTGTTCCAGTTCCGGGTGCTTCTGTCTCTTAGAAACGGCTGGTCGCTAAGATGCATAACTGGTCACTGTGATGCACATTGTAAGAACCAATCCCCAGTGGACAAGCCACTCTGCCTCTATACTTCCTGCTTGCTCGTCCCATAGAAGCCCGAGACCAGCAGAGATCAGGGCCTGATATTCCGGGAGTGATCCCGACGCGTGCCATCTACGTAGATAAGTCTCCCTCCAAGTCCCGGATGTCCTTCGGTGTTTCTGCCGCCGTTGCACTGGAATTCCTGGTAGCCAAGCCCCGCGTCTCACTGTCTTCACCAGGGACCAGGATGGGAACTGGGTCTGCCTCTGCAGCCTCTGCGAGGAACAACTCTGTCAGACACTGAGTGCTGGGAATCAGCTCTGACCAGGATGGGCAAAACAAACACGGGGGAGTGTGTTATCCAATCAAGGTCACAATATACTCTTCCTAAACTGTGCAGAGTTTTTGCTTGTTTTTTCTTCCCCCCCTTTGGAGCCGGTGGTGTTTCCGGTGGTGCTTTTACAATGGTCTTGATGGATAGACTGTGTCAGAAGTCAGGCTGTGAAACTATCAATTTTAGCAAAGCAAAGGCAACAGAGCTCACACCTGGTCCTCCTGGGACATTCACGCTTTGAGTCCAGCCGCCATGCACAGAGCAAGCCAACCAGCTTGGAAGACCCGGATGAGCTCAGGCAGACGCCAGCACCATCCCCAAAAGGCGTGTGAGGGAAGCTTTGACTGACTCCACCCAGCCTTCTACCCTCTGGCTGCGGAGAACAGGATGACCGTGCTCCCTCCCACCCTGGCCGCCTGGCCCAGCTCGGACAGTGTTCACCAGGATGACCACTGCTCTTTTAACCCACTGAGTCTGGGATTCTCTTTTCACATGGGAATATGTATTTCCAAAATAAAAAATCCTATTCATGTTAGTGCCATTATTTACTCTAATTAACTAAAAACCTTTCTCCCCTCTTCTCAGACTTAAGATAGAAAAATTCGAAAGTGGAAAAGCAATCTTGATTCTTTTCGAAATATGTGAAACTATGCATAAAATGTATTCTATGTGAAGCAACATTTCTTGACCCAATAATACATTGAAAAGTAAGATTTTGTATTTCAGCTTACATCTATGTATGTTTACACATATATTTTATACATACCATCTATCAACCTAACTCTTCTGTAGATTAGCATGTACATCTAATCTATTTTATGTGTAGATAGATTACTATACACACAATACATTATATTAATAAATTAATATCTGTCATACATTGGTTAGATACTGATATAGTAAATTATATAAGGATTAATAGATTTTATTTCTATAATCTATATACCATCTGTCTATAGTTTAGATAGAAATATGTTACATATAATTATATTAATATATATTTGAAATAGATATAATCTAATGGTAGGTATGGAAAGATATAACTATGTTCCTACTTCATTTTTACCCTTTGGTTCTAGATGTAAGGAAAATTAATAAAACTGTTATTACATGTGATATTAAAGTACATATCCATCTTGGACAGTAATTGAACAACTGAAATAGTGTAAATGTATTCTCTTATAATGAACTTTCAAAAGAACTGAATATTTCTCAATCACTGAACTTATTCCCTTTTCTACTTGAAGGTTGGGGGAAAATACCAAAAAAGCCCAAGTGTAAATGAAGAAAAATATAATTGAAATTATATTTTCAATGCAATTAGTGTCACTAGTATCCTTAAAAACTTCTATTTTAGAGTGTTAAGGCTTTTACAAGCAAGTAGAGTTTCAGTTTATGGGAAAGGACTGGCCTCAGCCTGCTTTACACAGGCATTCATCTTTGTCAGCTAAGTGAGCAAAAGGATATTCTTGAGCTGAACCAGAGAACAGTAAAAGGGATCATCTCCATTATTCACTCAGAATCAACTTATCTTCATCCCAAGCAGTTTAACCCTCTGCACGTGTCTCATCTACAGTCTTCTTTCTGAAAAGGCGGTATTGGTTTCTCCTTCATTCCTGAAATAATCGCTTATGAGCTCTTTATTGTAATGAAGTTATGGAGACTGGCCAGCCAATATCCATTATGGAAAATCGCTAAAATGAATTCAGCACTCGTTAGTGTGGTGTACATAGAAGAGGAACACTTCCTTTTAAATTGACTTTCCTTGGTCAAAAATGGTCCACATCAATAGGAAGCAAGATGAACAAACTGCTAAACCTGAGGTTGTATAATATTCAAACAGATCCTCTGAGTGTCCAAATAGGAGGGATGAAACGGAGCGTGAAGGCTTTCCCTTAACAATGCCAGGTCACAGTCTGCATATTTTAAAATAAGCAACCCTGCAAATACTTGGTAAGCCCTGTTTGAGAATATTCAGCTCACTCGGGAATCCCCCAGGGACCCAACAGTGTGGGTGAGAGCTCAGGGTATGCGCAGGCATCATTGCAAACTTGCCCCTTGCAGAGCTTTTTACAGCGGGCCAATGTTTTTACTTCAGCTGCTATTAGTAAGGGTAGTCTATGACCATTGCTAACACTGTCTCTTCTGGCGGCATTGCCACTGTGCTATACTCAGTGTACAAGACAGAAATAAAATTCAAGGGGAGAGAAAGCATGGGGTTTGGTTATGCAAGTGAAGATTCAACGGGACAATTACAAGAGTTGTGTGTGGGTCTAGGGAAAAAGAAGCTGAGTAGCTCTCAGCCTCCGCACTGGCTCAGGTCACCTGTGGTCACCAGTACCCTCACCGTGTCCTCTCTGAAGCATCCTTCTCTATAAGACCCAAAACTGAGTCTTTGTAGGACCTCTTTCAACCCTTTGCTTCCTTGTTCAAGTCAAAAACTACTCTCGTTTTCCTTGCAAACCTGTTCTTTTGGCATTCTAAGGCTGCTCTCATACAGCTAGCATGTAAGTGGTCAGGACTAATTATCAAATTCATTTTCCAGTTATCTATATATAGCTATTAGCTCCCAAAGTCTACAGCCCAGGGGGAAACATTTCGATGTGAGTGAATGAGCTTGCGCTGAAAAGAGGAGAAACAAGCTTCAAGTTATAAATTTTAGATGGCACTCGTATATTACCCTCATGACTACACTGACAGCCTTTTCAGCTATCTGAAATGGCAATGTATGTGCTTGTAACTTCTTATCATGGTCTTTCTTACCTTGTTATTCTCACTGATTTATATTTTTGAAGTTGTTCTTTGCAATCATCCACAACCTAAATGGTGGCTCTTGGTACTTATTCATTCTCATTTCCAAGGCACACTGGTGTTCCTCTGGGGATGCATGGGATCATCTGTTCTCTTTTTTGCAATTTTCTGACTTATCAGCTTTCTTTCTGGGTTGCTATAATTAACATGGGTGATGATCGATATACAAAGTTATTAAGTTCTTGATTCTTTTCCTAATAGCACCGTCTGGTGTCTATTTGCTGGTTGAGTTACAATTTGCTCAAAACAAGATTTTGCAGCATTGCCATAATCTCCTAAACCCTCACTGGGATATTTAGCATTGGCAAATAATCTCACCAAATGTGGCTCATTTTGCAGAAATCTGGCATTGTTGTCTCCAGCTTTCTTTGAGCAGCAACCTGGAGCTCCAAGTGAGAGATTTCTGGTGCGTGGAGGAGGAGTGTTTTCCCAATGGGATAAAGAAAAGACACTGAATGTGTAGATTTTTAGTAAGCAGATTTTTAAAGCCCCAATTCTGCTCATAATATTTAGGAACTTAGCTAAACACGACAAAACCGTGCATTTGATGCAGTGTTAGAAACGTTACTTTTTCCCACCTGCGTGTTCCTGAACATGTTTGTTTAAATGCATTGTTCTTATACTGTATGGACATTTGACATTAGTATATTTATATTTGATCTAGAAACAGGTGTTCTGCGCAGTTTTCCAAGGCATGTCTGTTGCACTGCAAGACAGGGACACATCCGCAATCCCTGTTGAATGTTTTGACCTGGAGTTTCCACTCAAGCCTCCAGGTCATGTGCTCAACGGGAAGGCTGTTGATCTGGGCCTTGTTGAGTGGGACCCCACCAAAATTACCTCACTGCTGCTCCTTCTGGTGTTCTAGATAAATTGCAGTACTTCATACTTACAGTTTTGAGGTCACAGTGCTAGAAGTAGCTACAAATACTTATTCCATATCGTGATGATTCTTTTCTGTCCTCCTTCCTCTTCCAAATTTTAGCCTTTTTCATTTTTTCCTTGATCTTTTTATTTCCTCTTATGTCCTATTTTCCCATTTTTTCTTTAGTCATTGGTGCTGAATGATTTCTCAAGTATCTAAGCTAGCATTGAGGGCAAATCTCATTCATACATTTTCTTTGATTTACTACAAATGTATATAGATAGATGTATATAACATAGATAGAGATTAGGGATGTTTTCTTGTGTATCTTGGTATTTTTGAAGTTATAGCTTTCTGAACATCTTTTCTGACAATAGTAAAATCAATGTTGAAGTCCATAGAAATTTCTGCCAGCCAGGCACAGAGGCACACATTGCAATCTCAGTACTCTGAGAGGTTGAGGCAGCAGGCTTCCAAGTTCCAACCTAGCCTAGGCAACTTGATAACATAGTAAGACTCTATCTAAAAATATAAATAGATAAATAAATAAATAGTTTTGGGATGTAGCTCAATGCAAAGACCCTGGATTCATACACACACACACACACACACACACACACACACACACAAATATTATATGCAATTGGAAATAAAACATAGATTAATTCTCCAAGCAGGTGTGTCACTTAAATCATCATGGTCTAACAAGATATCTCAAAACTGAGCAGCTGAAATCACTTGTTACTGACTGTCTTATAGTTTGTGTGAGTTGATAACCTTTCAGTGGCTGAACTGGGTGGCTCTGGCTAGAGGAGTCCCCATGGGGCTGCTGTCCAGCTGTTTGCTAATGCCAGGGGCATCTCAATTCTGACCTAGGAGCTGGCTCACGTGGCAGCTTCAGACCTCAGTCACCCATCCTTTAACATCCTTGCCCCAGGTCTCCCTCACAATAGCTGCTTTCCTACAGAGAAGACAAGGATCCACACCCCAAGTGAAAGCCACAGCCTTTTTATAACCTAGTGTCAGAACAGGGACCTCATCCTTTGGCTATATCCTGTTCAGTGGAAGAGTCTCTAAACTCAGCTCCTATGGCAGAGGAAGGAACCACATAAGAGTGTGAATCCTGCAGGGAAAAGCCAACTGGGGGCCTCCTCAAGGACTACCTTGCTCTCCATTTGTGAACTGATAGGAATCCCGGGTAGGGTGAGCCAAATGGTCACAGTATTGCCCCCAAAACAGGAAAGTAGCTCCTCAAAATCATTCCAGGGGTGCAAGCTGGAAATTGACAGTGGCACATGCTATTGAGACTTCTTAAATAAGCCTTACACTTCCAACAAGATGATTAGAGTCTGAAGTGCATCAAGTGTATATACTGTGGGAACATCACAAGGGTGTTTTAATACACAAATGTTATCTATTACTAACATTACAGACATGAAATTAAGTTGCTTATAGATGCATTTTGACTTAAGTTTTCCTAGCACATTTTATGTGGCATTGCTAGTGTGACTGCCAGCTCTATTTTGACGAATTTTACAGTTTGTCTTAGTGGATGTAGTACTCATTTATTTGGGGCACACATTTCTGCAGGTGGTATAACGCCACAGTAAACCAAGCATAATTGTTCATGACTAGCCTCCACCTACCATATGTGGGTTATCTTTGCTTTTCAAGCTGGAATGAGAACACTCTAGGAATACAAAGTTGGTCATGTCCATTTTTGTTTTATTTTAAAGACAGTAAAAAATAATTAAAAAATTAGAAGCGATACAGAATTTCAAAAAAACAAGATGATATGAATTCAACAATTGTTATATTGCATACTCTTGTCTTCAAAGTAGTTGTTCAGATTACCAGATATAAGCAAGCAAAATTGGTCCCCCAAAATTAAGCATTAACTGTTCCTTTCAATAAACCAATAAAAATTAGTAGTACAATTATCTTAGTTATCTTGTGTGTGTGGGGGGGGCTGTGTTCCCCTTCCTTCTTTCTTTCTTTTCTCTTTTCTGTCATCCCAGTTGTTCTTTCCTTTTGAACAGTATTTTTCCCTTTCCCAATATCTATTGTACCTTTCAGATTTTATTTACTCTTTCAGGTTCTTACACTAGGGAGTGTAACTCAGCTATAAAGAAAGATAAACTCGAGGCTTTTATAGGTAAATGGATACAACTGCAGACCACATTCATTTTTTTATAACATCTCACTTTTAGCTAGCTAGTGCATGTATCCCAAAGCAAAAAAAAAATTAAATGAAATTATATTGATGTGCATTTCTAAGAAATAGACACAAGGAAAAAAATGTGATGAGTTGCCTTCAAGATAATTCACTTGAAAAAAAAAAAAAAAAAGAGGCACAGTCTTACGTGGGACTTTGAAAAACTTTTAGAAAATAACAAAGCCTAGTATGTTTCTATTCCCAACCAAGATGAGTCCACTTCTACTAGAACAAGTCTCCCTCTGAGAACAGCTGAGTAAGCATCTAACTGGCATGAAGAAGCAATGTCAGTTAAATAATAGGACAGAGTAACTGCAAGCCCAGGCTTTCTATCAGCAGGACTTTCAGGGTCGGATGTACAATGCGCGGAGGGGTTGAGTGTCCTCCAAGACATTTACCACTTCATCAGTTATGGGTCCCTCTGCCTGCCCTGACAGGATGGCTTGAGATAGCAAGGGTCTTATCTTTGGGTGGAGCTCATCTAAACTCTGCTGCTATGAGAGCTGACGGGTGACAGGAGGCAAGCGACCCCTCAAGGTGACGTGGGCCCACCAGCTGTCTCCAAGCCACAGCCGTGATCAGGGACTCGTGTCTTCTCCGTGGGCTGCCACGCTTCCTCACAGTATGACAGCTTCGTACAATGCACTTAAATTCCAAAATAAGCAAAGAAACAAAGAGTAGGTGATAATGATTTTGTGTGTTTCTTTTTATTCCTAACAAGATTTTACTTGGACCAAAGTAGGAATTTAAGAAGGTCCACTGATGCTATAAGTATGCCAGGTATTCCCCAAGCACAACTTTTGCTTGATAGCTCTTCCTGAAAACATTTGAAACCATCATGAATTGGTATATTCACAGTCGAACACTCAGCCTCGGAGCCCGTGGGCTGGAGGATGTAAAGCAAGCTCCATGTTGCCTTGGAAATAGTACAGAGGAAGAAGAAGCTACTGCCCATCTCTGTCCCCTAGGTGTTCTGGTCCTCACCTCTGCCGTTGTAGCTTGAAAGTAATGTGCACTTCCATTCTTTCAGACGCTGAATTCATTTCTCACAGCCCACAATGATGGAACTTGCCATTGCGCTGGTGACACAATTCAATTTTAAATCCAAGCTAAGCCTAGTTTTGTCTCAATAATTGGGTTATTTAGCTTGACTCCTACAGAAAACCAAGCTTCACCATGACAGAACGAGCAGCTGTAGGGAATAAAGCAAAAATGAATGTAATTACAGGACATGCTAACTTTGGTGGACAGAAAGGCAGCCCTGCCTACCTACAGAAAGGAAAAGTGTGACATCTATAAATGACACATTAGAGGTTAAAAAAGCTCAAACAGGCAAGGAATTTAAATATTGATTGGATATTTACTGACATTAAGAATACACCTTTAGTCATATTTAAGAATAATATAGTTATGGAATATGTGAAGAGCCCTCATGTTTTTAAGCTTACTAAGATAATGTTTATTTATTGTATGTTTTCAAAGCTGAGAAAAGATTTTGCAACCCTTACAATATATTCTGGTCATATTTTATTTCTCAATTTAAGTATGTTTTTCTTTTATTATTTGCAGTAAGCCAACTAAACCCCACAATATTTGCAATTCAATTCAAAGTTTCGGCACACAGAGAGGTCATCGTCAACCCACTTTATTCCTAAACACTGGCACATTTCTTTTTCAAGAAGCTGCCCGGCTTCAGATGTGAAGCTCCGAGATTTCTGGATCCACAGTGATGAATTCTGTCTCGTGGCTGGTTTTGAATGCCATGCACCACAGAAGCTTCAAATGGGCTGTTTGGCCACAATGAGAAATCTTTATTGAAAAATCCTCTGAAAGCAATAATTGAATAGACATAATTGCAGGGCGCTGCACCATGTAAAGCTGTAAATAGCACTGACAATGTAATTTATGCTCATTTATGATACAGTAGCTCATTATGGCTCCCATTTTCCTCGCCTTCATTAGCCGAGCTCATCTGTTTCTCCGATGGACGTTCCCATTGTATTACCCACAGCTCTTCACCCAGAGAAACGCCCGCGAGCGGAGGCTGGTGGTGAGAGCTGGGCTCCGGGGAGAGCAGACTGCACAGGCCCGGCACAGTGATGTCCTAAACAGATGCTGACGCAGCATCCAGAGGGACAGCTAGCGTGAACATCTAATGTGTGCTGAGTCCTGGTCGTGTCTATTCATGCTCAGTCTCAGGAATGGCTGGTTATAAATGAATAAAGTTGGTGCCCATAAAGTTACAGCGACAGTGACAGTGCCTGAGCAGTAGCATCAGCCAGCAGGAGGCCGGCAATCACGTCCCATGTTCCTAGTGGATCTGACAAAGGAGAACTCACTCTATGGACTTGTTTATCTTAATTACTTTCCACGTTGTCTCATCCATTACTCCTCTACTGAGAGTCAAGTTCAAGGTCATCTTAACCAACAGCATGGCTTGCTGGTCCTCCAGAGCAGCTCCTCAGAAGCAGGTGGGCTCTGCAGTTAACCTAGAGGTCAATCTGAGTGATCAAAGAGAGAACCTGGGTGACCAGGGCTGGAAGGTGTACAGGACAGAGAACCTTAACTCCATGACATGTGTGTATACGTCCTAATTCTCACCCTTCTTCCCCAGGAAGTGATGCCCAAGTCCTGCCTCCCCACCCTACAGGCACTGATGTGTCTGACCTCTGGGGTGAGTTTAGCCCCTGTACTCACCCCACTCTGTTTCTGCCAGGGACCTTTTGTCTTCAGTTAAACCCCCTTCAAGGCCATTTTTGAGTTAAAGCAAATAGGGGCGTTTTCATGACTACAGTGCATTTGTCTTCCTCTTCCCATCTTGTCAAAACCACCATCCGTGCTTAATAATGTTCACTTTTCAGACTCTGATAGGATTTTTCCCTCTTGTTCTCGGTTATTGAACTCCTGGGTTCTGGCACCTGTTCATGCTGCTCGAGAATCCAGCAATGAGGACAAGCAGTAGCTAAGTTAGTGTGTGCACAGGTACAGTGCTGCGCTGAGTTTTTGTATAGACCAAGAGGTGCTTAGCAAAGTAAATTCTGTAGCCAGATAGCAACAGAAACAAAACTATAACTGAAACTTGCCTATTCTAAAGTGCTCCTAATTCTAGTGTCCATGTACTTAATTTTCCCCAGAACTTCCAAAAGAAAAATATATCAGTTAACTTGGTAGTTTCCTGTGACATGAGAAAATATCATTGTTTTTCACATTTAAAGAATCACTGTAGTGACCGTCTTGGTTTTTTTGTGGAAACTCTGTGAAAGAATATTGGCATGCAGTCATTACCAGATAAGTCGTGGGTGCTATTACATTCAGACTGTAGTGAAGGGGTGCAGATGCCTCTGGATGGAGGACGGTGTGGGAGCGCATTCTAAGCTGGGCAGTGTGTGATCACAGGGGCCAGAAGTAAGCTGCCCATATTGGACCCTTAGTCTTGGGCAGATCCACTTCCTTGGCCCTGCAGGGGGAGGAAGCACCACTACTGTAGTTGGGGACCCAGCACAGCACCCAGGCTGAGGTGGAATGCAGATTTGGGGAGCAGGGTGGAAAGAGCTGTGGGTAAAGACCACCCACCACAAGTGGGAAGGCATCTCCACGACCCCAAATCATCTCATGCCTCACACAGTGCTAGACCCTGAGCTGTTATGTAAACACTTTATTTTTGTTTGTTAGGTACTAAGTGAAACATTTTACATTTCTAAGCATAGTGTGTCATTTCTAAGCATAGTTTTACATATGCTAAGAATAGTGTGTCTGCAGACTTCGCCAGACTGGATAACCTCCAGGTCACGACCTTTGCCTTTAAGAGAATAGGGTCTGATTTAGGAATTACGCTCTCAATTTCCTCAAAATTTTCCAAAAAGAACCTAAAGAGCTTATGTGTTGCTACTAAATGTACCGTGGGATTTTGATGAAATAAATGCAGTTTGGGGGATAAATCAGTATCTCAATATTAGGCTTAGTATCATGGGATTGGAGCAGGGCAGCCTCCGTTATAATCCAGTCTCCCTTCAGATGCAGTACTTGCTTGTAGAAGTTGCCTCTGAGCTCCAGCATTTTGCCAGTAAAATAGGTGATAATATATCTGCGTCACCCGCATGCACACGTCCACAGGGGTAGATGCACACCCACATCAGGCTGTTGTGAGGCCCCATTAGCTCTGCAGCCTGCATCTTCAGCATCGTAAGCCAAACCTCTCGAGCTCCACATGAATGGCAGCTGCCGCTGCTACTCTGCGGTAACAGCCAAACCCTAGTTCAGCTCAAGGAAGCGCCCTCCGTATAACTGAGACTGGCTCATGAGCAGAACCCCTCCTGACAGCCCGCGCAGCAAGCGTCCAGGGGGCCCTGCTCTTCATGCACTGGTGTGTGCATTCTTTGTGGTTCCCTGGAAGGGGCATATGGGGCGAGTGGGCTTCAAGCCATGTCACTCTCAAGAGTGCAGTGCAGTGACGCACTCTAAGACGCACAATGCAGGACAGTCTCAGGGTTACCAACACCTGGCTCGTTTTGGTGAACACACAGTGGGTGGGGGCGTCTTTCTATTTTTCTGAGTTCACACCTTCAGCCTGTGTGCTCAGGCGAGCCAATGCATGGGCCACCCCAGAAGAGGAATGGCTAGATCAAGGTTAGCTTTTCCCCTCAGAACTTTTCCATTCTGTTGATAATACTTTTACTCTTTTCTATGCTGCTTAAGATACTATTGTGGGGTTTCCTGCTAAATTAAAATACTTGCCCAGATATGATTATGGCTTCATTAGTCTTGTGGGCTGGAAGTTCAAGCAGACATTTTATCACTGGTTCTCCCATGGAATGGTCCATTCTGTTTGCTTCCAAACTGGCTGCCCTCTCTCTGGCCTGGGGAGTTTGCTCTCTCAGCAGAGAGCCCACTGTAGAAGGAGGACCCCATCTCAGCAGGGTCTGCAAGCTCCCCAAGTTTATAACACATCAGCTGTTTAAATTTAAGAGGGCTTATGTCTTTTGTAAAATAAGAAAACCTAAATCGATTATCAAAAAGTACAACTTAGCATAGAAAAATTAAAGAGATAGGAAAAGCAGAAGGCAGGAAAAAGTATCTGGTGACACATGCTGGCTGAATACGTTGGCCCATTTCCTTAAGTTTCCATTGTACACTATGACGGTATTGTGTTTAATTGGCATACTATTTTGAATCTTCCCTTCCCTCGATATTCCATACAGACTTTTTCTACATCATTCCAAGTTCTTCATGGACAAATATTTCATCCATCGTTTTGCCGTGCTTACGCAATGCCCAGTTTTGAGGTCATCGGATGGTCTCTGGTTGTCTGTACCATGCATTGATAGTAGCAGCCAGCTCAGCTCCCACACACCCAGGATTCAGGAGCTGGGTAAGAGTCCCGCCCTCCACCCTCCTCCCCTGAGTCCATCTGACTCCCAGGGAACCAGCCCTTTCCCTCTTGCTCTGATCTCCTCACATGGACTCTTGTTCCTCCCAAATGTACGCATGGAAATGCATCATCACTGCTGACAGGGTCCTACCAGCCTCCTGCTTAGAACCCTCTGCTCCCACTGCCCCGCGGGGTAACAGCCACTTTCTCCAGTTAGCGAAGTCCCAATCCCATCCAAGCCCCACCCCAACTCAACCAGGAAACAGCTACCCCTCGGGATTCTGACTGTTTCCACTTTCACCACTGTCCCTTCCCCAGACAGCATCTCCCAGTGCATCCACCCTGCCATCCACCACCTTCCTGCAGAGCATCCACTCATGGGACCAGCAGCACTAGCCTCTCCAGCTGCTAACTGCCCTGGTAGCACCTCTGGTCACCACTGCCCACACAGATGTTGCCGGCACCCACTCTGCCCTCTAATTCTACCTGTGTTTTCTGGTGACAACAGGGATAAGCTAGCTCCCTGATGGTAACTGTAGGTGGGAATTGCAGTCACAGGGCCTAGAGCTTCTCGGCAAGAGTGTGGGTCCATGAACTATCAGGAGTGTTCACACAGTCTGTTCAGAGATGGAAAGCTAGAGTCCAAAGAGATGAAAACAGGCCTCATTTATTTATTCGCTGCTAGGGTAATCAATACATTACCCTTCCTGCTATTTGTTCTCCAAAGCCTACTTCTGAAGATTTTCCTGAGGTTCTGTCCTTAAGTCCTTTCAATGAATTTCTATTCTGGGCTAAGTTAATCAAGGTAAGTTTCAAGGAAAAAACTTGAACCCCAGCTTTTGCTGCTCTACACAGCTGGGTGCTAAGTGTCGGGTAGGCTTCCTTGGGCAGAAACGCAGCGGTGTGTTGCTGCTTCTCCACAGCTGGGGAGGGTGACCCCTGTGTGTGTCTCCCTAGAGGGGGTGACACAGGCAGCCTCCATGTGGATTCCCCCAGACCCTGCCCGGGTCTCCCTCCACAGTGGTCCAGCTATGTCTTCTCATATCACCTTCACCGATCTCAGCCATGAATGTAACTCCGTCCTGACTCCATGAGAACTTCTAGAGAAACTCCAAATGTGCAGTGATCTTGGGGTCCTCCAAGAGTCTCTGGCTATGTTATGCTGGTGCCTTTAACATTCTCTTTCATCCCTTGAGTTTTGTGCAAACCATTTTCACATCTTGAGACACTGAGGCTGGTCTGTCTTTGTGATGGCATTATCTCCAGGGGCAGGGAGCTCCAGGTCCTCTTCTGTGGCTCTGTCCCCACTGACCAGCAGGCAGACACACAGCACTGCTTGAAGTGTGTGGAGATGGGTTGCAAGAGGCCCTCACTCACCAGGCAGAGCACAGCTGGGTTCTGGACTCGGCTCCAAACCCACTACTTCGACTGCTTTGGACACGGGCTGAGCCCTGTCCATGTCCTTCACTCCCTTGGACACACACTCCAGGGCCACGTGCTTCTCCTCCTGGTCCCAAAGCACCCTTCTCATGCCTCCACAGAAGTGGCCTCAGGCGCTTTTCCTCGGCAAGTAGCTTCTTTGGGACTGTGTGCAGACCTCTGACGCATCCCTCCAGCAAGTTAGGTGGCTCCCAGCTACCAGAGGTCTGCTGTCCAGCTGGGCTGTGGTGCCTCCTGAGCTCCTCCTCCTGGAGGGCTGGAGCCGGTCCTGCTGCACAGGCTGAATCCTAACACAGAAATGACTTCCTAAGTCTGCCCTGTCCTCCACAGGCAGCATGGCCCTATCCAGGTTTTGACCCTGTATTCTTTAGGACTAGTAGTAGGTCCGTTGAACTTATTCCTCATGATCGAAATCTTCTTTCCCTTGACTGCTGTCTCTCCTCCCCACGACTGCTGCTTTGATTTGTACTGAGAGCGAATGCTGAGCGAGGAAGGATGGAGAGGACCATCACAGGGCCCCGGTGCTTCCCCGCTTTCCCCTCCTGCACAGCAGCAATCCAGTTTCCTTTCGGTGACTACATCAATCACTGCATGCTTTCTGAGCCTGTGGGCTTGGTGGAATGAATGTGCCCAAGGTCCAGGAGCCTCTCTTATCCCTTGTTTGATATCCTGGTAGAAACAGTGCCCGTGTGGGAGAGCTCAGCCTGACGGGGCTGAGGGCATTGTCTCAGGACTTTGGTAATTTTTCAGAGTGACCTTCTCCGTGCATTGGATTTGATGCTGTGCACTGACTTATTTCAGTTCTGAAACGAGCCATTGCAATATCAGTCGTTCCTAAGCAGGAGCACGTGTGACCACTTTAGAAGGCCGCGTCCCCACTGCTAACCCCACAGTGTCTGTTTCCAGCACTGCACACATAAAGCTCGTGTTCTCCAGAGCAGGGCCTGCTCTTCAGATCCTTGAATTCCAACTGTTGCAGATTTCCAATTTATAACACCAGAGAGCAATAAAACAGGTTTAAGGGATTGGCACCAACCATTCAATTTATTTTTATTAGTACACGTTTGCAGTACACAGTGACCATACTCATTGTGAGGAGTTGGGCACCAACTACTGAAAAAACAAAATAGACCAGAACAGAACAAGATAGAAAACAGTCAAAAAAAAAAAAATCTGAGCCCGCTGCACATAGCAAATGCTTGTATAAATCTGTGAATCATCTGTGTGAGTTTGAATGTATGGAGTCATGATATAAAATGTACCATTTACTGTGGGCGATGGTAAATATAAATAAAATTCCTCTTTTTATGACTTTTAGGAGGAAATTGTTATGTACTTCTTGGAGCAAACTACCATGTACAAGAGATTTGGTGACATTACTTTATATCAACCTAAGAGAAACAGTTTCTTTTCACTTTCAATAGCCTTACTATTTAGCTTTAAATTAAAAGGTAGTATAGTAGTATTAATACACACACACACACACACACACACACACACACACACACACACAATTACTGCTTTTTGACCATGCCCTAAGTAATTGCTGTTAACCTGCCCACGCTTGGGAACTGGCATTATGATTATCAGCATTTTACAGATGAAGAAGTGTAAGCACAGAAAGGTAAAGTCATTCCCTGAAGGCTGCAGAGTAGGAAACTGTAGAGCTGGACTTCAAACACAAGCAGAAAGCCTATTTTTAAAAACTGTTTCCCTGGCCCCCTTGGCAATGTTTCTTACCTTATCACATGGAGAAAAGAGATGCATGGAAGTTTGCTTTAATCACCTTATTAGGATGAGGCCAATTGTTTCTGAAGTGATGGGCAGTAGGTTAAGAGGAGGAATGACGGTGTGGTGTTTATCAGGAGCAGCAGCTACAGAGTGCTGGCCACATCCACAGGGACCTGGGACCACACGTTTCCTTAATGGGGAAGCTCTGTGAGTGATTAGCTATGTCTGTCACGGGTGCAGAGAGAGAAGGGACACCTGTGCCACTGAGCTTGCACCATTTATTCCCGCCTTGAAGCAATACTCATGGAGACACTCAGAACCTAAGTACAGAGAGATGAACAGAAATGACACAGATGCCTATGAAAGAAAGATAATAAAAATGGACGACAAAATGAACCACTAAATGCACCCTGGAATTTCAGGTTATATAGGGTACTTGGAAGGAAAATAAAGCATTGAAAAGACAGAGATGCGTGGAGCTCAGTAGCTTATCTACAAGGCCTGGAGGAAGATGTCCCTGGTGAGAACCATTTCACTAGACTGGAGTGGAATGAGGCGAGTCCACAGGAAGCTCTGTAGGAAAAGTACCCCAGGAAGGAGCTACACCACGGGGCACACAGCGTCCCTTAGATGATTCAAGGGAGGCCTCAGGCCCATCTGAACCTTCCTGCCCTCGGTTTGCAGTTTTAAGAGGCCTGAGAATGGGAGAAGAGCTGGTGGAGGAGGAAGAGGGTCCTTTATGTTCTACTTTGCTCTACACATCAATATTTTAAAAACTGCGTATGAGAGGCACATCTTACATAAATGGAGGAGACATGAAAATACTTTAAGAGTGCATAAATGCTGCTTCCATCCACAGGACACTTGAGGCAAGAGTTCCGCATTCCTGGCGAGCACTTATAGAGCGCCTGCTTGGCAAATATTTGCTGGCTTCCCTGGGCCACCAGACACAACCCCAGAGAGGCCCTTTTTGAAAGTGGAAAGAAACTACATGTCCACATCGTAGAAAATCTCGCCCACTTGGATCCAAGGACCAAACTCAACGTTTCTGTACTGGAGGTGATTTCTCTCTAAGGGGTGCAATTTGTGAAGATTATTTAGATCATCGCGGTTAGACACAGCAGCATCTAGTCAGGCGAGGCCAGGGACGTGGCTAAACATCCTGTAATGCGCAAGAAAGCGCAAACCACAGAGGGGAGTCTGGTTTCTAATGCCAATCAATCCAAGGCAGCAACACCTTAATTTAGATAAAAACCATCATCAATAAATGGACCCTGGAACCTTAGTCTCCGCTGTGATTTTTCCAGTGAGGTTGCTATGGAGACCAGGTGATGCATGCGTGCAAACTCAGCGGCTGGGTAGATGTCTCAAGGTCAGGGTGAGGGGGAAGACAGACAGTCAATGTGACTGCAGTAGCAATGGGAACAAGCAGTTTCCCAGGAGGAAGGCATATCATCCATCACCTCTGGAGTCCTTGCCGCTAGGGAGAGGCCCCTCCTGCAGCTGGGCACTCCGAGTTGCCGCCTACCTTGTTGATGCTCAGACCCGCAGTGACAGGACCCAATTTACTTTCTCTCCCGCTTCACCCAGTGCAGAGCGGGCACCATAATGAGTGCACAGACTGCAAACTACTTTCCAGAGATCACAGCCGTCACAGCCAGACCTTTCAAAACCTGGCAGCACAGGCACAGTGGAAATGTGCCTTGGAAATTCAGAAGGACGCAGGGAGATTGACCATTTGATAACGGAGCTGCTGCCATTTCTTCCTGTGGCCAGCTTGACATTGAAACAATCACCTTAGGGTTTTGGGTCCCTTTGTGGTTTTAATTTGCCTCCACCTCATGATTGCTTTTGGCAAGGCATTCTTTTAATAGAGAAACGTGCCCACTTCTGCCAAAAGTTAGGGGTCACCATGGTGGAACGGGACAGCCAGCCCTGGCTCTTGCAAGGTAAGTGTTCAGTTATCTACAGAGATCAACCTCTCCGTTTTCTCGATCCAGATTAAGTCTCTTGACTGCCTGGATGATGTCACTTCTGAGTCAGTATCCTCCTGCATTTTCCAGTGATAACCTTTAATACATCCTGGTTTTTCTGAAATGTGTTGGCTCGCATAAGCCTATTTGAACTGAGTTCATCATAAATAGGCATTTCCAATGCAGTCACACCTTGATGTGGGAGCATAATTTCTTCCAGAAATATGCAGGTAATCCAAAGTGCTCGTACGTCGAAGTGAATTTCCCCATGAGAAATAGCTGAAACTCAGATGATTCATTCCCCAACCCAAAGATAGTCATATAAAATGATTATAATGCTGCAGTATAATACAAAATATTATAAATAGGCATTTCCAATGCAGTATTCTACAAAATGTAGAAAAAAACAAGTAATCCCGCACTTATCACTGCAAACCTCCATAGCTGGTGTAAGGGACAGGAGAGAGGAGCATTACTGTGCCAGATGATTTTCCCTGTCTCTAGTGGAATCTCTGCTGTTGGCTCAAGGGAGTCTTTCTCTCTGTGCAACGTTAATGAAGAATCTGTCCAGTGACATTTGCTTTCGCCTCCTTTTGAGGAGGTTGCAGAAATGTGACACAGCAGGGTTGTTAAACAGATTCACTGTTCGCACTGCTGCAGCCTTATTCGGATGGAGATTTCTACACAATTTTGCGGTTTCCCACATTTTACACATCTCCCTAACCTCATTTGAAGTGAGGGATTCCTCCACCTCTTTCTCTGCCTCCTCTGCAGATGAGGTCTCCATAACCTCTTGGTATTTGGAGATAATCACCCAAAATTCCAGAGAGAGAGGGAGAGAGAGAGAGAGAGAGAGAGAAAGAGAGAGAGAAAGAAAGAGAGACCCATTGGCTCAGTTGTGATATATGATGTTCAGAGTCACATACTCGTATTGTAAGACATTGCCCATTTGTCAAGACAAAATGTATTAGAAATGTTTAATGGTTTTGCAGAGTAAGTCACTCGCAGTTCAAGGTTTTACTGTACAAATGAGGTCCACATAGAAGCATACGCGTGGCACTCTGCTCTGAGGTTGTGCCCGACTGCGTGTATTTTAGATTGTTGTAGCTGGTGAGGATGGGTGTGATTGCATGCCTGAGCTGCTCTCTGAGACACCACACATCTAACGAGGGAGAAATTCAATCTCGTCTGGGGTGGCCTATGACAAGTTTTCCAGGATTCCTAAAGGGTAGTAGATGTGTCACCTTAAATTTCTCTGAGATGTCTTGAATTTTTAGATCCCAGGTCCAACCTGTTCCCAGGCTCAGGGGATCCGCAGCCCACATAACCCTGGGACAATCCTTCAGTGTTCCTGTGTGTCCACCTCCCTGTGAACCTGGAGACAGGAACCACCAGATTTCAAAGGAGACCTGCATGCGGTCCAGCTCATACTCAGCGGGAAACTTGGCTCTGTGCAGACAGAGAACAGCACCGGCATGAAAGTCCAAGCATCAATTTAAGAAGGTCTCACATGCAGTGGTTTGGGGCACAGTTATTAACACTGATTTTAATAAATGCACACTCTTGTTTCATACTCTTGTTTATGGTGCCCAGGGCTCAGACGCCCCAGCTGCTCTGGAAGACAATGGGGACAGGCTCACCTTGTGTGTCTGCTTACCTGACGCTTGCTCTATAATGGCACAGGTGGTGATAAACACAGCGATAGACTGAGTAGTTGCAAGCAATGTTGCTTATATAAGGGAGCAAACAGGGAACCAGGCAAAGGGCTGGGGAGCCCTTTTCCCACAGGGTCACCAGGGATGCTGGGAGGAGGAGGGACTGACTCTGACATTTAAGGGAAAAGGAGGAACCAGCTGTGTACTAAGCCCAGGGACAGCCTTGGGGACAAGCCAGAGGTGAGATGTGGTCAGCAGCCCTCCCCTTCCCTGTGGCTTGTGGGACCTTAGTGTGAAAAGACTAAAGCAGGCTCCAGGAGGATGCAGTGGGGTGTCGGCATGTTGCTTCAGTTGACCTTAGTAAGGAAAAATTGTTTATTCTTTTTTTTTTATTTTAAAGAAAATCGTAATGAGTTGGGGAGAATTCCTTCCCCTTCAATTTCATTAAAGAGTTTGAGAAGAATTGGTGCTAAATCTTCCCTACATTGCTTGTAAATTTCAGCTGTGAATCCTTCTGGACTCAGGCTTTTCTTCCTTGGCAAGTTTTTAATTGCATTCTCCATTTCACTGGCTGATATTGTTATTCAGAATTTTTATATCTTCTTCCTTCAGCTTTGGTAATTCATATGTATCTAGAAATCTGTCCATTTCCTCTGTGTTTTCCATCCTATGAGAGTAAAGGTTTGCAAAGTTGGTATTGATGATCTTCTGAATTTCTTCAGGATCTGTAGTGATTTTACCCCTTTCATTCCTTATTGCTTATATTTCCATTCTTTCTTTCCTTTTTTAATAAAGTTGGCTAGGGGTTTACTTGAGCAGAACACAGAATGGCAGGTAATGGATGTTGTTCAGGTTAGACGAGTGTTTAGAAAAGGCAAGCTGTAATCAGGAGATTGCTGGGTAGACCCAACCTCATCTCTTTTTTTGTCCAAGAGGTAACGTACTGCTCTACTTCCTTCTAACATCAGTTCAGTGTAGGGCGGAACCCATTCTCCTCCCTGAGAATGCCACATACAAACTGACATGGATGGAATTTATCAGTGGCCACTGCTGGCTCTACTATAGGGACTTTTGTCTCTGTACTAATGCCTAAAACTTCTGAATGAATTACACTGCTAATCTTGTTTGACCTTGGGACTGAAGGGAAAGATGTTTAAAAATAAAACAGATGTAAAAATAAAAAATAAAAACAGAAAATCGTACAAAAAAAAAAAAGAACAATAGCAAAATACAAACAACTCAAAGCAAGGACATTAAAAAACGATACCGGCTTTCAAGCCAAATGATAGAGATTAACAGTGGTTGTTATATTACATATTATTATCGTCCATGAAGGTGCTCAGATTACCAGATGTAAGAATAGAAGATTGATCAAATCATTAAAGGGAATAAGAAAATAATAATTTAAAAGAACATTAGAGACAATACATAGTGTCACTAGGCAGGATTATAGAAATTCACCAATGGGTATTATACTGTAAGTTGTTGTTGTCGCATAAGTTGCTCAAATTACCAGACACTAGCATGCAAAATTGGTCAAAATATTAAAAAAAAAACACTTTTAATCATTAACTGTTCCCCTCAATAAACCATCAGACACCAACAGTACAGTTATGTCACCGATCCATAATATATAAAGTGCCTTAGTACTTTCTTTTTCTTCTTTCCCTCATCTGAGTTGTTCCTTCCTTTGAGCAATTTCTTACTATCCATTGTACATTTTGGGTTTTATTTACTCTCTCATGTTCTTTCACCAGGGAGACAATATGATGTTTACACATGTGGGTCCGATTTATTTCACTTATGAGTATGGTCTGTAGTTGCATCTATTTACCTATAAAAGCCTCAAGTTTATTCTTATGTATTGTCACTGGACTATATCATGGAAGAATATGTTAGAAAAACCTTACACACACGGGGAAAAAAACCAGTGTCATTCACGGGCAGAGGAAAACTTTGGAAGGAGGTAACCCAAATGTTCATAAACAGAATGAGGTTATGAGTAATTTTTTTCTTATCTTTGACCATGTATAAGAGACGGATAAAGAGAAAAGGCTCATTCTGGCTCTCCATCTCAGGATGGAAGCCACAGGACCGTAGAAACCCTGGTTGCTGCCCCTGTTTAATAAAACTGGAAAACTTCACCGCTGTGCTCAGACAAAAGTAAATTCAGTTTTAATTTTCAGCTCATGTCTGACATGAGTTGTGTAGGCATCTGCCCGGGATTAACTCTGAGAGACTCAGTCTGCTGACCATGTCTAGGTAAGCCAAAAATAACAAGCACAGGAGAACAAACAAACAACTGCACAAAAGATAACAAAAAAATGTGGAAAGTATATTAATTCCTGTGTATCATTTCCAAGATTGTAGATAAACAAATTTCCAAAATAAGACAAACTAAAACATCTGGTTAGAATATTTTTAAATAGTTTTTTTTTTTTTTTTTTTTTTGAGGCAGGGACTGGCTATGTAGCCAGCTGGCCTCAAACTCATCATGATCCTCCTGCCTCAGCCTCCCAACTGCTGGGACTTCAGGCTTGCGCCATTTACATCCAGCTGAACTACTTGTTTTTAGAGGACACCTGAGAACCATCAAAGGAGCCAGGCAGTGAGGGACAAAGAGCTTGGTAAAAAGGGGCCTCGGGATGTTCTTGGAGACTTTGCCCAACACCCACTATCATGTCAGGCAGCTGCTGGTTGTGAGGGTGACAGGTGCGGGGCTGAGCCTGAGCAGCCGCAAGAGGATGGAGAAGCAAGAGTCAGAGCTCTGACCCTCAAGGGTGAGGAGGGAAATGAAGCGAGCACCTGAGTCTGGGGCTCCTCTCCACTCCGGGCATCTGATCCCGCTTCGTCTTCACAGCCAGGGAGGGGAGAACCCGCCGAGAGCCCTCCTAAGGCAGCAGCAGCTGAACACAGCCCTCCGCAGCCTCGCAGCTCTACGAGGTGCGAATCACGGGTAAGGGCCTTGACCGCTGAAGAGAGCACCGCGGGCGGGCGGACAGATGGCTCCTCCTGGCGTGCAGGGGGTGAATACTCAGGGGGCCGAAGAGCAAGCTGCGTCTGATCTAAAGTTTATACGCAGAGCTCTAAACGGCCTGCACACGTAAAAATGAAGGATGAAATAATGATTCAAGGTATATAGCTCAGTGGGGCAAATGCAAGCTCCTGAGTTCCATTCCAAGTACTACTGCTAATAATAACAATAATAATAATAATAATGGTTCAAGAAAGCAAAAGAAAATCTTTGCACATCACTGGGTTAGGCAAAGACTTTTTAACTGGTATACAGAAAACAAAAATTTTATAAGCAAAGATTAAATTAGCTATATTAAATTGAAGAATTGTCTCAAAAGGCACTAATAATTAGATTGATCAAGATGATCATTTTATAAATTATGTGTACATCAAAAAAATCACAATATGTACACCTCAAATATGAAATTTTTGTGCTCACTTCAGCACATATACTAAAATAGGCAATTTTTGTTTGTCAACAATATCTTAGTGAAACTGTTTTAAAAATACATATGTGATGCCTCGGTTCATGAACTGAATTCCTTCCGTGACTCTGGCCAAAGACTGAACTGCATGACCACCAAGTCAAATTCACTGTGAGGCTCAGTGCTGCTCTTGTGGGGACATTTGATTTGGTTCTCGTCTGCTTCAGTTTGTGACCAGAAATGTAGAAAGAACTAAGTTCATGAACCGAGGTACAACTGTATGACAATTCAGATGTGGTGGGTACACCTTTAATCCCAGCACTCAGAAGGCTGAGGCGGGAAGATTGCCACAAGATCAAGGCTGGCCTCACTTACGCAGTGACTTCAAAGCCAGCCTGGACTATGTAGAGAGACCCTGTGTGAAAAAAATAAAGATGCCTATAACAAAAAGCAAGACACAGAACCACTATAAAGTATGCAAGAGAAGATATTCAATAGAAATGCTGGGCAACTTTCCAACACACATATCACACACAGAAAAGCATATCCAAATGGTCAGCAGGATTCAATGGATTAGTTAATTCTGGGGAAAGCAGAGACTTGGAGTTGAAAAGTGGATTTTCCGAGGTGCCAACTTCTTATGTGTTATATTTGGGCGGTAGTTAGATAAATGTGGTGACTGTGAAAATTAATTATTGAGTTCTGCATTTATGATTTGTTTATTTTCATAGCAACTTACAAGTCATCTCATCACACTTTACTGAAGAGAATAAGGAGAACTTCCACATTTAACTTGTATGGGGTAGCAGGGTGTAGACTTGCCTGCTCACCTGATACAGAAATAAGCAGAAAGGAAAGAAATGAGAGTGTAGGTTACAAGACACAGGAGAGAGTGAGCCTGGGCCGTGCAATACAAGCTAGGGGAGTTCTAAAGTGCTCATCTTTCATCCCAAGCAGAGCACCGGGAATGACACAAGGAGAAGAAAATCCCAGAAGATTCTCCAAGCTGGGGAGCCCAGCACAGCTGGAACCAACAGGGCAAGTCCCGGAAGAAGAAAACACAGCACAGAGCGCCCAAAGTGTCTTGGGGTGCTGAGGAGAACGTGGTCGGCAGTGGCGGATGAGGGTGTCCTCACACAGTTCTCACCCGTGGCTGGAAGCTTGCAGTGCTGGGTGGATGACAGCCCAGAGCGTCCTGTGGGAGAGGGAGAGATTTGCCATACAGGGAGCGCTGCTAAGGTGCAGCTGAGATTTTCAAAGCAAGGGCTGAAAATGACAAGGTATATTCTGATGTTTATCTGCTCATTTTGTTTTTGGATCTAGTAGGACACTTTTCCCTGACTGAGTCCTGGGGTTCAAATCTGTCCATGAAAGATGCATCACCATCAAATATGGCCAGGGCCAGCAAGAATGCCTCTAAAGTCACAGCCTGTGGGGTTCTGTGTACTTTCTAAGACATAGCAGATCAACCAGCTCCTCTTGTTTTCAAGGTCTGCTCTGTTCCCTAAACGCACTTGTGCGCCCAGTCCATGTTCTACATGGGTGGCCACCCAGGCACCATGTCCTTAGTGAAATGTCTGTCCGAGGGTCACATGGCTCCTTTTCCTGCCTCATCCGTCACATTTTCTCCAGCTATGGCGGTTACTTCAGCATGTGTGGATTTGCCTGTCGATTCATCCCTTTTAAAGATTCCAGTAGGGGATTGCACTTCACCGTTCGTTGGCCCTTCCTACCACCTCCACACTTCTGTCTCGGATGCTCCAGGCTTCCTCGCCAGCACAGTTTCACTGAGGATCTCCTGAGAGACTCCCTGCTGAGATATGAAGGGTGAACAGGTGGAAACAGCCCTGTTCTCTGGCTGCAGAAAAAGGGAGCCACTGTGCCCGGTGAGAAGGAGGTAATGCCACCTCAGTTGCTGCTTTTCCTGAGAACCAGCCACTAACAGATGGCAGATGAGGAAGAGGTGGGGTCTTCACATTTCCGATCAACCGTCCGGGGTCTCCAGGGTCCGCCCACAGTTGCAAAAACCTCTCATTTGCCATGTGAAATAAGTACATTAAATGTTTCCATTGGTTTCAGGGTTGTTGACTGATGGAGGTTGCTGCTACTTGTTTGCTCACTGGGTTAGCTTTGCTTGTGTGAAGCCACCAAATCATGTAGATTTCTTTTGGATTTTTACTAATGGATAAAGACACATAGCATAACATAAAACTTCTTCTTGTAACCATTTGTAAGTGTACAACTCAGTTGAATCAAGTCCCTTCACCCTAGTGAGCAAGCCATTCCAAAACTGTGTTCATCTCGCAGAACCAAGACTCCACACCCTTGAATCGATCCCGCTCGGCCCCTTCTGTGGTCACCACCGTTCCACCTCCTTTCTCTACGTACTTGGCTTCCTAAGCATTGCGTGTAAGTGGAGTCAGACAGTTCTCGTCTTTTGTTGTGGCTGATTTCGCTGCCTCTGATGTTTGATCCAGTTGTCTTTTTATTTGTTATGTTTAACATATGGATTCTTGGCCTGGGGAAGGAAGCAGGTGTTTGGGACTTGATAGCATAAAACACATTCCTTGCCTAGAATTCCAAATGGCGTCACTCATAGAAAAATAAAACATTGTCTGTCATTTGTTTCTCTCTTGTTCTGTAGTTACCTATTCCCTTGGCAGAGGACACACTCACAGAGTGGATGACAGGCTAGGTTAATATGCTGAAGGACTTCAGACCCTGCAATGCCCCGGAAACCTCTCCTTGTCCTGTGAGCAGCTCTCTGAATGAGTCACGTTCCCAGCCAGGCCCAGTGTTACTCACACATGACTCCTGTTCAACTCTGCTACTGGCCTTGGGCTGCAGACAAATGAGATAATCCCCATCTCTGTCAATAACTCCATCAGGCTCAAATGCATCAGTGAGTTTACTCAAATCTCCATATATGCTATGACTTGGTAATTATAACATGTGTGGCTATGTGGTTAGTTAAGTCCTTGGGTGCTGAGAGTGACATACCTTGGTCCAGGAAGAACCCAGTTCAAACACCCTGACTGCGTGGAGATGGTGAGTCATGGGTTATTTAGACAATACCAGGACAAATTCTCAGAGATCTGAGTGGACCATGATGACAGGAAGGCAACATGAGTGTCCTCACCCCTGAGGACTCGGGGGCAAATGCTCCGATGTCCTGCTTAAGACTCCAAGTTTAGGAGGCAGCCTGTTACAAGTGTGAAAATCCTGTGGTCTCTCACCTAACAGAAATATTTAAAAATATTTGAAATGTGAACACTTAGTACAAACTCTAACAGCTCATTTCTCTCACATAAATCTTCAGAGACTGGTTACGTGGCTTGTGAACCCACTGGATCAGAAATAGCAAAGTGCAACAGGAGGCAGAGCAGTGCACACGTGAACTGAGGTGCTCAGTAAACGCTGGCTCAGGACTGTGTGTGAAAAGTAGAAATGAGAACCGCAGTGTCACAGGGGCTTGGGGCATCACACTCACCAATGAAGGGCTCCCAACCTTCAGGAGCCACCTGTTCATAGCAGTCTTTCCCCACAATGTGGAGATGCTCCTAATTTTGAGGATTAGACACCCAAAGGAGACGGGTGACCACTGTAATTGTTAAAAGTGTCATGAAGTACAATAATGTGTTACGGATTAATCCCTTTCCATCTCATATTAATAGACTTCTGCACATGCTCCAGTGACTGTTTGATCAGCACAAGTGTCCATTTTAGGTTTTTTTGGTGTTTTTTTTTTTTTTTTTTTTGTCTTTTGGGGACAGAGTCTTACTATGTGGTTCAGGCTGGCCTTGAGCTCAGTTTATACCCCAGGTTGGTCTCAAAATCTCAATGATCCTCCCGCCTCAGCCTCCCGAGTGCTGGGATAACAGGCATGTACCACCACACCCTGCACAAGTGTCCATTTTCAGAAGCAGAAAGATTTGCACGGAGAAACTTAACTTTCTTCCAAATTAGAGAGCCATTATGTCGTGGAGCGTGAATTTAAATACCAGGAGCCCGCTGTTAACCACTACAACTTACATAGCTCATTCCCAGCAAGTCCAGGTAGCCCAGAGCTTTATTTATATTGAAATAAATCCTGTATCTATGCAAAATTAAAATATTGGGGACATATGATACATTTTTCAAAGGAGGTTAATAAAGAAAGTTTTGGAGTCCTGCGGAAGTGACGTTGTTCACATTATATATCAGAAATTAGTGAGTTTCCCTTTTCCCCTTCCCAGTTATTCTTTCCTTATGAGTAGTTTCTTTCCCTTTCACAATATCTATTGTACATTTTGGATCTTATTTACTGTTTCCATTTCTTACATTAGGGAGACAATATGGGGTTTACACATGCAGGACTGGTTTATTTCGCTTATGACTGTGGTCTCTAGTTGCATCCATTTACCTATAAAAGCCTCGAGTTTAGATTTCTTTATAGCTGAGTACTATTCAGTTGTATAAAAATATCATTCCTTGGTTGATTGGTATTTATTTTAAAGTTTACTACATTAATAGGTGCAGGTGACAAATTGGGAAAGTAACTATTCACACGTAAATGATAAAAACAGATCATAAGATGACACTGCCATTGCATTGTAGAACGTGTGTGTGCTTCCTGGTGTCTGCCTGTGTGTGTGGAAATTCTAAGGATGAGTGGCTTTGACTACACCCTGGGTCTCCTTGGGGAGGAAGACGCATGTGCATTTGGTGGGGAAAAACATAGCACTGAGAAAATAGCTTGTGCTGACAAGGACGGTTGATCGGCAGGTTGTGTTGTATGAAGACCTTGCTTCTCCTGTTTATGAGGTCTAAATCTTGTGAAAATTAACTCCTTTATCTCCTCTTCTGTAAACTTGATAAAACAATAATATATATATTTCCACTTTCTGAGGGAGGGTTACAAAAGTGATCTCCAACTACCTCTTAACACGTGGCACTAAATCAGGTATCAGCAAACCCTTTTCTGGGAGAGCTCTGGTGTTTAAAGATCTTCAGCTTTGCAGGTTACACACACAGAATTACAACTACTGAACTCTGCTTTTTTGGTAAAAACAACAGCTATAGAAAATACACAAATAAATGGGCACAGTTGTATTCCAGTAAAATTTTATTTACAAAAACAAGAGAGGGGTCAGATGGGACCTCAGGGCTCTATGTACTTTGTTGCCTGTTTTTTAAATAAATGCTGGCTGTTGTCAAATCAGGACATTGACAAGTGATATACCATATGTAAACTGTGAAATACATTGCCTTGCACATGGGGTTGTTTGGCAACTAGCAGTTAATTAATATAAGACACATTTTTATATCATGCCTATGAAGTAACAGAGATTTAAAGAGACAGATCATAAGACTTCTTAATTTTCATGGAGGAGAGTTAAGGTTCACTCTGTGCTGGGACAAGATAAATTAATGTGGTAACTTTCACACTGTCCAAAGCTTTATAGTGCAAAATAGAATACAGACCTTCCTCACTTCATGACTGAGTTCTGTTTCTGGGGCAAGGTCACCAAATGAACTGGTTGCTACATGAGGAATTGTATGTAGTATGCGCATTACAATACTCAGAACAAAGAAATGCTCAAAGGAAACTCCAGCTGGATGACTTTGCTTTTATTTGCGTAACTCTTACACTCAGTAACATAATATAGAACTACATAAAACTATAGTACTGTCCCATGCAGTACAGTTAGCAAAACTTACAGTGCTGTGCTGTCAAAAAAGCCAACATATGGCTGCACTGCCGCTCACGTCCCTGCATCCTGGGTCCAAATGTGAGTCGTCAGTCTGAGCAGTGAGTGGTAAGTCCAAAGAGCGTGCCTCGGTTGTAAATCCAAAGAGTCATTGAACAGGCAGGCTGTTAAACGAGGGACATCTGTAGAAAAAAGACAAGCTCCTCCTTATCTGGCCTGCACTGGCCCTGAGATAGGCTTCTAGAAAGCCGTGGTCCTCCCCTCTATAAAACTTTGCAGGAGACACCTGACACTAGGAATGATAGTGCTGAGTGTGCTCAGTGCAAACAGGGAACAGGCTGGGTGGTGTGAGTTCTGACCTTTGCAAACAGGCACTACTCCCTAAAAGCATAGCATCGTTTGCTGCATGTCAAGTAGTCTCGCATTTCAGACCTGGAAACATGTGCCTTACAGCACCAATGTAATGCTGCAGCAGCTCAGCACCTTGCTTGAAGTCATCGTGGCGGGATTTACATTATTCTTAGCCACCAGAATATTTTCACCAGATTTTAACAACCTCCCCCATCACTTCCACTCCCACACTGCAGCTGGGGAGACTTGCCTGGTCCCAGGCAGAAATTCCTGAAGCAGAGCAGCACTGAGAAACAGATGTGCTTCACCAGAAAAGCATGGACACTGAGAAGAGGAGATGAATCCTCATTTAGTAGAGTTTGAAATGATTTCAGTGTGTGAAGGAAGTTTCCCCTGCCTGTCCCTTCAGTCTTCGACTCGTGCTCAAGACTGAGACACTCTGACTTCTCCAGCACCTGTGAGTCCGCAGGTCCCTCTACAGGGCCTCTTAGAACCTGCTGACCTCCTCCTCCAGCCTGCAGACATAGGGATTGTTACACTGTTGTCTTAGTCACTTCTTTGTCACTGGGATACTGTGCTCAACATTCATAGTGCAAAGAGGAGAAGTTCATTTTGGTTCACGGTTTCAGGTGGTTTAGTCCATGGTCAGCCAGCTCCAAGGCAGAAGCTGCATGGTAGAAGGGCCCCTCTTAGAAAGTTGCTTCTATCGTGCTGGGCAGGAAGCAGAGAAAGAAGCGAGGAGCTGGAGCTGGAGAAGGAGAGAGACCCTTTCAGGTCACATCTCCAGTGACCTGCTTCCAACCAGGCTCCACCCCCTAACAGCAAGTGAGCTACAGCACCCTGAGGATTGACTCCCCATCCAGAAGCCCCACCGCTGAGCACACGAGGCCTTTGGGACATTCTCCATCTAAATCATGACGATATCATTTGTACCCCTACTTTTATTCAAGAGTTGTGATCTCAGGTTCTCAAAGCCACCAGAGAAGAGACATAAACGAATGAAGCAGGTCATTTGGGAACTTCAATTAGCACAAGAGGGTGCCCATTAGAGGGACCAGCTTGAACTTGCTGTCGCTCAGCTGCTTCCATGTCAGAAAGCTCCGTGATATTGATGGGTCCTCTGCACTTCTAATATACTTATTTTTAATATACTTTAATTGTGCCACTGTTGTAAATCTGTAGAATCACTGCAAAAATAGTACAGAGTTTCCACATCCCCAGTGGGGGACAGCAGTGAGCTCTAGTTGCAATGCATAACATTAGTTTGATATGTTCTTCAAAAGTTATGAACCGATGTTAATACATTTATTATTCATTAAGTGCATGTTGTAATATTAAAAACTAAACCTTTTGGTATTTAAGTGCTCAGCAAGGAGATATGCAGAATAAACCCCACCCTGATCCCAAGATGCCCACACTCTAAGCCTTAGAATCTGCAAATATGCTGCCTCCTGTGGCAAAGACACTCCGCAGATGTGGTCAAGGCTTCCTCTAAGGGAAAGATGGGAGTGTTCATGGGTTACTGGATTAACAAGGAGTCCTTGATAGAGGCCAGAAGGAAGGTCAGAGGTCAAGAAGACACTGGGGACAGAGGTAGAGACAGGAATGATGTGGCCACGGACACAAAGCACTGGCAGCCTCTAGGAGGTGAACAGGCAAGGAGACAGCCAGCTTCTCCCAGGAGCACCCAGAGGAAAGAGGCCTAAGGACACCACGATTGCACTGAGGCTCATCACAGACTTCCGCCCTCAGGACCGCAGGTGGATTCGTGTTTGCTGCATTCAGACCCAGCTAATGACAGCATAGCACTCAGCACCGGCAGTGACACCGTGGGTGATTCCATCAGTCAGACACAGGCACTTCCCCATCTGCCTGAGACCAGCCCTGGAGGACACTGGTCCCAGGTGGGACTGAGCTTGTGCTCTTCTGCCTCTCAGATGCAGAACAGCAAGGGGGCAATAAACGTGTGTGAAATAAGTGCTTTTGACCTATTCAAAGCAACCACATACCTGGCTGATACTCTACTACAACATATGAGATGGACTCTTCTTGGCAAGAGTGTGAGAAAAAATTGACCCTGCCCACGTAGCGCCTCCCAAGGGTACATCTTCACTTCCAAGCTACTTTAGGTCTGTCTCTGATGAGTGCTATGGATGAATGAGATGCATACTTAGTAGTGTTCAGGGGAAGCAGCATCTCAGACGACTCTTTGGGACAGCATGCTGGCCAGGAGAGAGCCTCTGCCTGGCTCACTGTCAGTCCTTCTGTGTTTCAGGGTCTGGACAGAAGAAAACCTTCATCCGCCCATCCCAGATTCTCCTAGCTGCTAAGACTTCTACTGCAAAGTTCCTCTTTGGTTAGGCTCCCCCTCCGAGGATGAGCACCTCATGAACTGAATTCTGAACAAAGACAATGTTGGATTAAGGAGAGAAGCAGCAGTGCAGTCGTTATCCTTTAACTTCTGCAAAAGTCAGTGCATTGAGGCCGTGGGACCTGAGAGACACAGGCACAGAAATGGACCCAAGGACCAGTCTGCTCCTTATCTCTCGCCTGAAGGATCTGAGGGAAGAAGGGTTCCCTCCTCGTGTCTTCCCTGCCATACTCTCCCTCTCCTCACCCACAGGCTTCGGTAGACCTTCCTCTTGAGCACTATTGCATTTGTTTTTCCTGTGTATGGGAAACAACCTCTTGACCATCCCAGAATGACTGCTGAGGAGGCTTCAAATGGCAGTTCCGCATTTACTGCCCATGCGAGTTGGCTCCAGGTAAGCGCCCTTTGTGGTTCAGACTTTTCCCTGTCAGGTCACAACTTCAAGGGCACTGCCTTCAAGAACATGCAAAGACAGCGCGTGCAGTTACATACTTATGCGTCTTGCACATCATGCACACTTAATCAAATCTAAGTAATAATGTGAAGACTATAACACTCATGGGAAGATTCAGTAAGTCTTACCCCAGAGCCTGGGCTATTAATCATGAGGCAATACTGCTTCTACAATTATTGTTAGTAATGGCAGATTATGGTAAATGCATATACTTACTCTTTTATGTATAGATGTATGTGTGCACAGGTATAGATGTATATACACACATGATCCAGGTGTAGTATCCATGGAGAGATGGATGGATACAGATATACATAGGGGAACAGTGCTAGACCCAGACAGACATAGTGATGTGTCTTTTCATTTAAGGAGCAAACACTTAGGGGAAGCCAGAATGCATGCATTGGAACATAGACCTCAGGGAGCTTTCCAGAACACAGACAAGAAACAAAGCACTGACAACACCAAGCAGAAGTGAGGAGGCACAGAGCATAAAAGGAGTAGGCGCTCTACAGGAGAAAAAAGAAATAGAGGCAGTATCTGAAGAGCCAAACCCAAGCATCATCATTGAATTGTTGAAAGAACGCTTTTCTGTATTCAAGAACTTATGTCACCCTCCACAGAAGTTTTCAGTTCACTTCCAGAAAATATATCATGCAGAAATCCTAGCAAGCTTTAAGAATACAAAGCAGAAAAGATGAAAACCTAATAACAGTTAAATTTGGGTACAGTAAAAATCGAGTGCTACTTCAATTCCAGATACTACTCACGCAAAATTCTGCAATTTAGGCATTAACTATTCTTAGGTTATATGTTTAGCTACATCTAACTTGAAATTATGTTACAATATCCTGATATCTAGATTGTAAAAGCCAGACATCAAAGATCATTTAAAATACAATGTTAAAATAATGCAAAAAAGTGAAGGAAATGTTAGATGCAGTAAGAACCAATAGTGACAGTTTTATTAAATCTTAGAGGAAAAGATTTCAAACAAAAAAATTAAATAGAATACTAAATAATTATTTAAAGAGAAATCTATAAAAAGTATGATAAATCTGAAATTATATAAACCTAACCACATAATTTGAAAACATATAATCCAAATATTGTCAAAATTATAAAAATAACTTGGCAAATCATTTATAAGAGTAACAAGGTTTATTACATCTTGCTTGAAAGTCAATATGGTAAGAAAATGAAAATCAGTAAGAAGAACAATATTTGAACAATATTTAACTTACATAAAACATTTAAATGAAAGAATATATATTCCTTTTAACTTTTTAACTTACATAAAACAGTTAAATGAAAGAATATATATTCTTGCTGAACACAAGCAGTCATTTCAGTGCCATAAAAACTGCTCAATCAATAGAAAACTAACTACTTTTCTATCAGAAAATATTTAAGAGGAGAACATAAAACTTGAAGCAAAGAAGAAATTAAAATGCATAAGTTTCATTGAAACTCAGAATGTTTCTAATTTGCATTATATCTGGATGAAACAAGGAAAACAACACATGTAGATCTTGGAACATACACTAGAAAAACAATCACAGATTTACTCTAGAAAAAAAGATTTTTTAATTAGAAGAAAATCGTAACAATTCTAGAAAAAAGAAAATAGATTTGCTCAAAGGAAATCAAAGGAGTAATTGAGAAAAATCAATAAACCCATTAAGGATCCCTTAAAGAAACTAAAACTTAATGGAACCACTAGAAGATTCAGCTAAGCGAACTGTGTGTGTGTGTGTGTGTGTGTTTTCTCTTTTTGTTTGTTTTCTTAATAAAGACCTAAGGGGAGATGACTGTCAGTAAATTAAATCTTCAGAAAAAATTCAGAGACAGTTTCCCTCCTAATTTTCTCCTCATTTCTCATCTTGAGAAAAATGAAAACAAGAATAGCAATTATTTTGTAGAACATGTAGGGAAGATTTAATTTTCATTAAGTCTGTAGGGAAAACAAGTATGCACTGGAGTCCTATGTCTGAGATACACATCCGATAAAATACGTGGCTTTCTGGAAGCACTGGGGGTCATACATGATATCAGCGCAAGAACTGAACATGAACAGAAAAATACATCAGCTGTGGCCTTGGCAAATGAATCCATTTGTAAGAACCCACAGAAACAGGGGGTCGGCGTAGTGCTGCCTTGCAGTGTGACGGGTTTCTGTTGGGAAATTTCTCTGGCACTCAAATCAGGTGTGTACCATGTCCTCTCTGTGCTGCCAACGTCTGGGTGTGTTCGGATACCTCCTCTGCTTTATGGCTTAGTGAGAGGAAAGGACGTAGGGCTTTGATCACAGTAAAGGTCAGAGTACAAGGTGTTGACAAGACTCAGCTGAAAAGAATTTAGTACACAGAATGGCTTTTTTTTTTTTTTTTTTTTGGTTTTTCTCCAGTACCAGGAACCGAACTCACGACCTTGCGCTTGCCAGGCAGACGCTTTGCCGCTGAGCTAAATCCCCAGCCCCAGAATGGCTTTTAAAATATCTAAATTTGAGTGAGGTTGTAGCTCCCACTTGCAAAACATGTGGTAGGCCTAGTTTTAATTCCCAGTGCATGCACACACACACACACACACACACACACACACACAGTCAATAATTAATGTAATTTTTTTAAGTAGACTGTCAAATTCACTAACATTTACATTATCAAATGTGTTTTATTTACTGCTATGTAGAGAGGCCACAAGAGAGATTTATGGAAAAAATTTATTAAAACTTGTACTAATACTTCTATTTTTCTGAAATACCCATAAAGTGAGACACCTAAAAAAATAACTTATTTGCAAGCTTCACAAAATCACAAGAGATGCTGTTTCCTTGTGGTGCAGGTATAAAAGCAGGATAAGGCAGAGCTCAGATTCTCCCCCACGTTCATCCAGGGCTAAAGTCCAGCTGCTCCGACTGAGAGTTCACTTCATAACAGAGGGACAGGGTATGCTGGCAGGGACCTCTTAGCCCAAGCAGCTGAATAACTAACTCACTGCAAATATGCTTCAGGAACGAGAGGAAGTAGGACTCTCCCCAGTGAACAAAAATGGACGTTATTACCAGAAGACCCACACGAAAGAACTGTCAAAGGGTATTCTCCAGGGAGAATGGAATAATCCCAGTCCTTTAGTCCTTCAGGAGCAAAAGGAAAAAATAAATCACCAAAAAGGCTGACAATGTGAATAGACAAAATGAATAATGATTACGTAAAACAACAGCATAATCACCTCAGGTGGTCATTGTAAGTACGCACCCACCATTCAAATGCAGGACAAAATGCCATACAATTTAATGCCCTTACTGCAACCTCTACAGTAATCACTTAAAAGAATAGAAAAATTATTTGTAATGTTCTTATTTGTAAAGAAAATGCAATTTAACTTTTTTTTAATTTGAAGAAAGATGAGAGAAAAACATGAAACAAGAGGGGACAGTGAAAAAAGAAGAGTGAGTTCACAGCCAAGAACACTAGGAATTGCATTACATGTAAGGAAATTGAAACTTCTAATTAAAAGACAGGAGTGAAAGCTTCTGGATTAAAATAAATCGTATTTATAAGAGATTCATTTAAAACATAGAAATAAAAAGATTGCAAAACTTATACCACATACACAGTATCAAAAAAGATTGTTGCTTATCTAAAAAAGTAATCCTTTAGCTAAAATGCTCAGTTAAAGTCTTTATGAAAGTTTAATATCTTTGAGCAAATGTAATTATTTATAAAGTGCTTGCATCTAAATTCTGTAACCTAGAACTAAAGACAAATATTGATAAGTGGAAAGATTCATATCCACAGTAATTTTCTGCCTTTAAATACATGTATTTATGATGAAAAAGCCTTTAAACCTGTGAACAACATATCCATTTCAAAGAGTTAGCCAGCAAATTAAACCAAAAGAGAATAAGAAGACTAAAAAATTAACAAGAAAAAGCAAAAGTTAATTAAATGTAAAGTGATCTACAGTGCACTCAACAAAGCAAGAAGTTGGTCCACTGAAGTCTACCAAAGTTAATAAATTATAGCCCCACTGCTCAAAATTACAGAATTTGAGGAATAGCAAAGCTAGAAATAAAAAAGAGGGACAGTCATACCACCAAAAGACATTGAAAGATCATTTTCAGCTCATAGTTGAAAAAAGATAAAATAGTGTGAAAACCTTATGCTAATTCATTTGGAACGCACCTGAAATGGATATTAGGAATGACATCCTTGAGCAGCACTCTTCATAAAGCTGACACAAGAAGAAACAGAAGGTCCATATAGTTCTCTAACCGGTAAAGAGATGGAGTCTGCACTTTAAAATATTTCAGCTAAGCAAACTCAAATGGTCAAACAAAAGGTTTTTATTGGAAAAAATTCCTGTAAATTTCAATAAAAATCTTCATTTATTTTTGTAGGAAATTTGCAAATTCATTATAAAGTTAATACGGAATTGCTAAGGCCCGAGAATGGCAAAGATACTGAAAGTATAGTGCAAGATCCACTCTCATTGCTTAGCAAGGCTCAGGGAGAAACTTTACGGATGAGGGGAGCCAGGGTTGGCAAACACCAAGACAATAGCTGGTGGGGTGGCAAACAGGCAAAGAAATGGAGCTAAGGGCTGAGGAACAGAGGCACAACTGGGTGGGCACGGGGCAGACGACGGCGGCCCTGTTGTATGAACAGATGCATCAGCTCCATGGGGTACAACTGGCCACAGATTTTCAGAATGCAGCTGAGTCGGTAACACAGGCATCTGGAGCACAGCAAAGAGTGGGGTATCCATCAGCATGGGAGCTTCTGGGCTGTTCACTTGGCAACAAGTAACTGACCTTTGTGTGCACATTCTTCACACTCTTCCCTATGCTTAGTATAGTTTACAGTGATACGTTTCAGAAAAACATCTCCAACTATCAAAGTGGTCAAGCTTTAAAAACATGAAACACGTATTCAAAAGGATACAGGGACCACGTTCTCCCACATAAATAGGTCTGCTTTTCCTTCAGGATATTTGGAAAACATAACAAAAGATTAAACAATGCTGGTATTCCTTGATCCAACAATAAATTTTCAAACACTTGTAAAGGTATATGTTCATAGATTTTATAACACAAATTTCAACAATTTGCCCTTTATATTATAAATAAGTGGACACAATTTAATATTTTATATTAGTGGATTTTATGAAGTTAAGCTTTCAGAAAATAATGAAATACCATTTATCATTATATATAGTATTGAAAAGTAATGTCAACAGTGGAGAGTGAACGAAAGTTAAAAAATAAGTAACGCATGAAACTGCTAACAGCAAATACTACCATGTGCCAGGGCATTATCTTAAATACTTTAAATTTAATGCCTGTCCTGTGCCTTAAAGCAATAATAAAACCCAGGAGAATTTGCCCCATCTGGACTGAGCGGATGGGAGCAGCTTGATCTTGGATCTGTCTGTGATTCCATGCTTTGTCTCATGGAATGATAAGTTCTACAAAGACTTTGTTCTTATTTTTTAAAAAATACCTCAGTGGACACAGAGGCAGATACAGAAATAGAGAGCTAAAAACTTATCTGCACATTTTTGTTTTTCTGTACAGGCAAAAATGAGCCCGAAAGAGCTTGTGACAGAATTTAAAAATTGTAATGTGTTGAGCGGTGATTGTGAGAAGCTGTTTTGGGTCTTGTGGTAGCAAAACACATCACAGCAGTAGAGCGTGAAGAAGGAGGTCTGTTCACTGCACGGGAGCAGGGAAGATAGAGAGATGGAGGAGGGGAGAGAGAGACAGCGGGATTCCCAGTGTCTCCTTCAAGGTCACGACCCCATGACCTAGCTTCCTCCCACCAGGACTCACCTTCTAAAGGCTCCAGTGACTCCCAGCAGTGCCAGGCTGGTGACAAAGCCCACCACACGGGCTTCAGGGATGTACAGATTTGACTGGAGCATCTGTGTCTCTAATGCTTCACATGTGTTTGTGGCGGTTATGGGATTAGATAATAAGCTACCTAGAACTGTTCAGACTCTGCTTGGGATGCAACAAACACTTCACGAACAACAGCAGACACCACCCCGCTGTGTTACTGTCGTCAGGTCCTCCATCAAGAAAATACAACTGTAAAACAGGAACACACAGGGGCTGGTATCTGACTGGATAGATTATTTTACCCTAAATTGTCCACAAGAGCAGAGCCTGCTGGTTACTTAAGGAGCCCACTGATGAGGACAGTGTGGCATTAAAAACTGTTCTCCTCAGACTCCAGGGCTGTGCAGAAGAGAGGCATGGAGGAGAGAAAGACATAGCCCCAGAGCGTTTCCCCTGCTCCCCCAGGCCACTCTCCATCATGGTAGATTTGCTGTGTCCTGCCGGAACTCTGAGTAGCTTGCCCTGTCTTGACCTCCTTGAGGTCACCTCAAGGAGACTTGGCGCTGAGGAGAGGGACTTCAAAGGCTGCCTGGGTCCTGTAATTCTGCAAGGGGCCCAGCCTGGTCAACTGGAAGCTGTTTTGGATGTGCAGGCCTGGGTTTCCATGAGCAGCTCCTGACACTGCTGTTCACTTTGCTCCTGGTCAGTTCACTGCGTGGTGAGATCCAACAGAGCTCTGGCCAGGTCTCTGAGAGGAGTTTGATAAGCTGCACAGCATACTTCACCCTCCAGACTCAGTGCAGAAGCTGCCACACAAGCAAGGGAACGAGGACCGTAAGCGTGGAGTAGAAGCCCCCGGGGTTGCACAGGCTGATGCACAGGCTTGGATTTTGGAGTCCGTTCCATAAACCTCTGCTCTGCCCCTGATGGTGTAGCTTCCACGCTGTCAAATAAGTGTGCCCTGGCTTCCTTGCTGCATGCTGGGACTGAAGACAGAGCTGCGGAACAGGGCTGTTGTGGGATAGGAGTGAGTGGAGACACACGAGACCTTGGACAGTTCCCTGCACAGATTTGTCCCTTACTGTCTATGTAAGTCATTATGAATCCTAAAGCTGTTGCAATATGACCTAATAAAGCAAGTTAATCATCTACTTTACTGCACAAGGCATCTCTCACCATTACAAAGCAACACTCCTACTGGGTGACGGGGGCTCATTCCAGCTCTTAATTTTTCCTTCCAAAGCCCACAGAGCTGCATGTAGCTACAGACAGCTTTGAAATAGAGTAAATGCATTCTGCACACCAACTTCTTCTCCTCCTGCCTTTATTCTAAAACTTGGGAAGGCTTAGGTGCAAATATAACTGTGAAGTCTGTTAATGTTGCTATTAGAGGTTTCCTAAAGTACCAATGGTGTGTAAATCATCACTCCAAGCTGTTGGCTCCACCTTACCTGGGCAGAGAACATCCAGCCTGCAGTGATCAGTGAGCAGGCGCATACAAAGGGCTCCTAGAGCAGTAATCCACTGACTGTGCAAGCTGTGGGTCTTTGCAAGTGACAAGGAACATGCATTCTCACAATTAATGAGGACTGATAAAGACCAGAGACTGCAATAAATCTGACTGCTGACACTGCCTAGCAAGGTGGTCAGTCAGAGCTGTCCTTGTTTCCACCCTTGGAGCCCTGCTGGAGAGAAGCTGAACCATGAAAAGACCAGACCTTGCACCACAAGTGAGCCAACGGATTCAAGTCCTGACATGGCCATTTTCTAGCTGCAACCTGAGGGAACTCAGTAGTGCTCCCTGTGCATTTGTTTCTTCATCTATGCAGTGGAAATGGTGGTGAGGGCTTCTATTTCACGTGGCTGCTATGAGGATAGAGAGTGTTAGATGTGTGAATTCACCCAGAGTGGGACAAGGTAAGTATTAGCTACAATTACTCCCAATAGTATCATATAGGAATATATTAGGGTCCTCCTAGGAAGAACACTGTGCAGCCTGAGTCAGATTGAATTTAATAAATCATGTATTTAAGAAGATTGTTGTATTGGTCAGCTTTCCTGTTGCTGGAACCAAGCATGCCACACCCACAACCTAAAAGAGGAGAGGCCCCTTTGGCTCACAGATGCAGAGGGCTCAGTCCAAGGTCAGCTGGCTCCAAGGCAGGAACATCATGGTGGGAACAAAGCTGTGGTGCCCAGGAAGTAGAGCAGGGGGACAGCACCAAAGAGGAAGGGGCCAGGAACCAGATACAGTCCCCAAGGTCATGCCTCCATGACTCACCCAGACCTGTCCAGAAGGGTGTTTATTGATCCCCTAGGTAGCTCCCAAGTCAGTCAAGTTGACAATCTAGCTGATTGGATAGCATTAAACAGTAGATAGCATTGTTCCCAGGACCAGAACCAATGCAAAGCCACTGCACCAACCCCACACCTCATCTAAACCAGAAAGATAAAAAAGGAAAGGATGTAGCAGGGCCCAGAAGCAGCAGAAGAGTAGACAATGACAAGGATCCTCCAAAGGCCCCACAGAAGCTATGGCTTCCATGAAGTAACCCCGACAATGCTAAACTTCAGGAGAGGGAAGAGAGTGGAGTGTCAAAAATCCCTGGCCTTTTCTCTTATCTTGGCTTCAAACTTCCATGCCTCCCCTAGAAAATCTAACCAGAAGCCAGAGGGTAAGAGAACCCAGGGATTCACTGTGAAGAGCTCAGTGTGAAGATTTCGGAGCAGTGCAGGGCCTGGAGGAGCAGTTTCCTGGCTGGGAAATGCCCAGCCCCGCAGACAACAGCTTTAGGACCAGCTCAGTTATGCATGCATTTGGTCCCGATAGACTGAGCAAACATCACCGATGTAACCACAGCCCCCTTGCCGAGGAACACTAAAGGGACAAATATAAATAGGGCAGTGACTCAGTGCCTTTTCGGTCTGGCTCTGGATTGCTGACAGGAAGAGTAATAGTCTAACAAAAACAACCTGAACAGAAATAACGGCAGCAGCTGGTATTTCTGTAACCCTTCATGGCCTTCACAGTGCATGCAGGTAGTGTGTGCGGCCGCATCTCAGTCCTGCCACAGCTCTGCTGTCTCGAGGTGGGTATCCATCCCCATTTTTCAGCTAAGGAAGCGGAAGATGAAGTATTTATTTGATTAGGATCAGAACCCACTCTGTGACTCGTGCTTAAACTCCTTAGAGAAGACATGGAAGGGGGTTGACGAAGTAGCTTAGGACTCAAGAACACAAGATGTTAAATTTGCTTTTTTCAGCAATGTTCTAGACAATGAGGATCCAGCCAGCACCCAAACCTAGTCCCTCCTCCTCTTGAGCTGAGGTCACCTCCAAAAAGAGTCAGCAAGCTCCTTAAGAAAGTAAAAGAGTTGGCTAAGACCTAAGAATCCCAACAGAAATGAAAACATATATCCACACAAAATCGTGGGCATGAATGTTTATAGCAGAATTATCTAAGATGGCCAAAAAGTAGAAATGATCTAAATTTCCACTAACTGAAAGATAAACAATATATCCATATAAGGATCACTACTTGACAATAAAAAGGAACGAAGGTACAATACATGCTACAAGGAGAAATCACGAGCACATTGCACTGAGAGACAGAAGCTAGATAAAAGGGACTTCACTATGATTTCATAGATATGATCAGCCAGAATGGGCTAAATTGGGGGAACAGAGCGGATTAATGGTTGCTTATGCTGGAAGGTGACTAAATGGGAAGATTGGAATTGATCCAAAAGGGCGTGGGGTTAATTTCAGGATAAAAAATTGTTTAGAACTGATCACAGCTATGGATGTGCAGCTCTGTGAGTGTACTGAAAGCCATCGCGGTGTATACTTTAAGTGGATGAAGTTATGTGAGGTGAGCTATATCTCACAAAGTCTGTTTAAAAATACACCATCATCTCTTTAATGTCTAAGATTTTTACCTAGTCATATATTGAAGTTTGTGGCCATTCTTTCCATTGTAAACATCACATATTGTACTTTTAACAGAATGTAATATTTGAATTAAAGTTCTTTCATGATCAGCCATCTTGGATCTGTCCTACTGTGAACTCTGTGTTGGGTTAAATCTTTCAGAAAGTTTTTATTGGAAAATGTGAAGAAGTATACTTGTCATTAGTTCTGATTCTTCTTCTACACTTATATTAGGTAAAACAAACACAATTATGATTTGTGAAGATAATTAATAAACTTTGTAGGAAAATATTTTATGGCCAATGCATGGTCCTTCTGATGATTTCATCTAGTTCATCTCCAAAGAAAAGGTGAATATTCCTTTTATATGTTTTATGTATTGTTTTATAGAATTCTTTGATGATAGAAATTATAGTTCCTTCAACTTTTATACAAGAATCTGCAAATTACATCACTCACCCAGCTTAGAATTAAAACAGATATGAGTCTTTTGTTTCAGGAAAAGCTGAAAGTCCACACCGCTCCCGAAAGTGAAACTTTTCTATCTAAAAATCCTTTTGTCTTCCCATCATCTTGGAATCTCATACTCAAGTTACCGTGCCCTCCCCCACCATAGGAAGGACACCCTAACCCCACCAATAGCACTTTGGGATCTCCTGGGAAGGCTAGGATCAGGCCTGCTTGCTTTCCCTTCCAGAGGGAATACAGATAATAGAGCAATTGCTTTTTCAAAGATAACCTACATCAAGCAATCAATCTTTTGGTCTCACCTCTCAACCCTTTTCAAGTTTGAAACAAGTAAAGAAGTTCAAGAGTCATGGAGAATTTTTGACTATTTCTTCTGAAAAATACACAGAAAATTCAACATTTCAATTGTTTCAGAATTTCTCACCTTTCTTGGTACTGGGTCAGACTGTGTGCAAGTCTGAGTGGGGACTGTAGACAGCAGCTCTGTTTATATGTGTATCTATCTGAGTGCAGGAACAATTGACAGTGAATGGACTTAGAGAAGGAAGAAAATGTGCCTCTTCAATCCTCCAGCAAGAGTAACCCATCAAATCCAGGAGAAATAATACAATCCATCAAAGTAGAGGCTCTCTTCCCAGAGCTATGGACACATGGGCTCCTGGGCAGTCCTCCTTTTTGCCCCCAGTGTCCTGGACTCACAGATCCACCTCTACAGCCAACCAGACACACCAAGAGGCAATGAAAAGGCTCTAGTTTCTACCTTTTACTCCCTTAACCTTTAGCTCAGTGATGGACACACAGTGAACACAGTGAGTAGGATTATAGATTCGATTGAATATAACAGAAACAATGAAACATTTACAATCAATAAAGGAAATATTCATCTCATGCTGATACTTTCAAAGAGCCACAAATTACAGAAAGTAAATTCTTTTGAAATTAGAAGATATAAAAAGGAAAAAAGGCAGAAAATTGAGAAATAGCATTAAAACATGCAGTAGAATAAATCATTATGGTCAAGAGCTATTTCATTGTGGTTTGAATTTAGGACCACCGCTAAAGACATATCTGAATGAATAAAGTTTAAAACTGGATCTGAAAATAGGACATCACTGCAGATCCCACAGACATTAAAATAAGAATTATAATATAAACAATATTATTTTCAGGGTAACCCACTCCGGCCACCCTTCTGTCCCTCTCTTGGACAGAAGATTTCTTTTCTTTTCCTCAATAAATATATTCTGCTCTTTAAAAAAAAATTATTTTAGTAAGTAGAAATTCACATGTGTAGCAAAATCCTAGAAAACTACTCAAGAACACAGAATACATTTGATCCCAGAAATAGAAAACTGGACATATTTGTGTTAAATAAATTTAGTTTTCCTAGAAAATTTACCTGTCATTCCCCAGCATCTTTTATCGCATAATCCATTTTTCTGTTTATAGCACTTGTCACTATGTGAAATTTTGTTCTCTTGTCTGTTTCCATTGCTTGTCACCTTTCACAAGATGTCACTCCACAGAGATGACAGTCCGATCCTTCCTGGCCCTCCACAGTCCTAGTCCACAGAGTAAGCCTGACACAAATTAAGTCTCAAAAGTAATTTTTAAACAAACAAATGCACAAAGAAGGACTAAAATTATTCTGAATATAAGGAACTCACCACTGGAGAAAATGTGTAGCATGAGATCTTGTTTCTAAAGTATTGTAGTGCTTATAAATTTAAAAAAAAAAAAAAAAAAAAAAAACTAGAATATTTCACCAAAACAACCAGTACTTCCCTCTCTTACTTCTATATCTCTTGGAAAGTCTCATGTCAAAATATCCTCATGTAAACTTTGGAAGTAACAGAGGTTTTGTTTGTTTGTTTGTTTGTTTGTTTTGTCTTTTTGAGACAGGGTCTCCCTGTGCAGTTCAGGCTGGCCTTGAGCTCACTATGTAGCCCAGGCTGGTCTCAAACTTGCAACGATCCTCCTGCCTCAGCCTCTCGAGTGCTGGGATTATAGGCCTGCGCCACCACGCCCGGCTCAGTAACAGAGTTTTAAACCTTCATATATTAACCTCCTTTCCCACCAGCCTGCTGCTGCTGTCCCATCTACCTGCTTTGCCAGGTACACTTGTGGTTCCCCCCGGGACAGTGTCAAATCCCCCTCCCCATGTGGTGTGTGAACCACAGAATAACAGTCAGAAGCCACAGTCAGGGATGTCCTGGTATTGACAGATACATGATGTGGCTTTCACTTTTGTGTGCCCACATTTAACCAACAAAGAGCATAGTGTCCATTGTGAACTGTATCTGAGAATTCAGGAAAAATGCTAGAAAAGCCATTCAGTTGCCCAATGGGGAAAGAAAAACTATCAAAATATACTGGGTGATTGTTATAGTTTATGTCTATGTCCCCCCAAATCCTCATGCAGTCATGGGGCGGGCTTCTAGAGTTTATGATTGATTCATGGTCCAATGTTGGGACTATGGGTGTGAGTGCTGCATTTGCCCTGGAGCAGGTAGTTTGCATACAATGTAAGGGAGGGAAAGAGACTTGCTCTTCCAGCTGCCACTCCCCTCTTTTGCTCTTGTTGCTTTTGCTGTCTTCTGTGGCCATGAATAGTTGCTCTCTGCCATGTGCCACTCTGCCTTGGAGCCAGACAAGTATGGACTGAAACCTCCATAGACTGCGAGCTAAATAAACCTTTCCTTTCTTCCTTTTCAGTGTCGGGTATTTTGTCTCAACGACGAGAAAAAAGTAACCAAGACAGGGATTTAGAAATAACAAATGCATTTCCTTTCCACCTGGGCACACTCAAAGAGACAACCGATATCATCAAATCGAGGCAAACATGTTTACATTTAGATCATCAGTGACCCATCTCTCCAGGCTGGGAACAGTCTGCTGATACCCCTTGTGTCTGTTTTCCTGTAGGAATAGGTGCAGATGACCACGTTATGAAGCAGGAGGCAGGGCGGGGAAAGCCCAGCCCTCAGCATCGCATTCCCCTGTGCATGGTCTTACAAGCACTGCTGTGTTCCCCAGCCACACTCCCAGAAATTGTAATAACACTGCAATCCATGCATGAGTATCTGGGAACGAGATGTAGCTACAGCTGAAGTTCCTACGTTGTCTTTCACCACACAGCCCTTCATGCATCTCTCTGTCATACCAACTTGAAAACCATGTCTGGGGACAGACGAGGAAGGCATTCTTCTTAATAATAATACTATATTTTATTGAGTGTCTGCATTGAATATCTCAATAGTTTTTCTGGAATAACTTTCAGTACAGAGAGTTCACTGGCTCTCTTATCTATAGTAAAAAGAAACCAATGTTAGTATTTGTCGAATAAGTAAATGAAAAATTAGGCAGAATTTGTCAAATCCCACATTGATTAGTAATTTAATTAGAAGACAAATGTTATCTGTTTTTCTCACCTAACTTCCTGCTTAGTGAACTGAACTTCTTTTGATGTAATCACCATGAGATGCACAAGCTTTTCAGCAGGGGATTTAGTAAAACTTGGATGCTAAGATACCGGACCCGGAAACCAAAGTTGCCCTAAATTCAAATCCCAGTTCAACTACTTACAATTTCACACAACTTATGCTTCCTCTCATTTATTACTTTTCCTCATCTGTAAGACAGGAACATATTTTACACAGTGTAATTGATGATTTAATATAATAGATCAAATAGTTGACATAAAAATATGATATCAGTGAATTTTAAGACTTTATTTTTGTTTTTCTCCATTGCATTCATACAGTTAAGATAAAATAAGTTTGGGAATATCATTAGTCCATATTCTATCTCATTGTAAAATACCCTTAAACACTTGTAAAGGGCTTTATTATTGATTTTAGAAAGCAGAGTAAGCATTTCCAGGGGGATTTCTATGGACAGGAATTATCTTGTATTTCTTAAACTTTCAGATTATGAATATATGATTATCATATTTATTACAATTATCTATGTTTAATATTTTATGTTGCTAATCTTTCTGGAAAGTTAAGTGATGTAGGACTTTTATATACGGCTGGCTCAGGAAAACAGTAGCCAAGGTTGGAAAGCTACTGAGAGCACCTGAAATCACACACAGTGAAAGTTGTTCCTGATCCACAGTCCAGCAACAATCAGCCAATGACCCTGCAAGGTCTCCATGCTGTGCCATGCAGAAACCCTGTTTCCAAAATCTGCTATTGTTATGATTGTCTTATCTGCTGAAAAACGGAAAGGCAACTCTTGGAAGGAACTAACTGACATAGCTATGGGAGATAATTTCCTGTTCATCTATTAAGAAGTGTCAGCCATGCACTCTATAGTGTGCAATCATAAAAAAGACATAGTTCATATATGGTGGTATGACACAGGACACAGATCTATCCCTGAGATGACAGAGTATCCAGGTGCCACAACCCTTTCAGGGCTGAGAAAGAGACCCATGGGTCAGGCTTCCTACAGGAGGGACCATTAGAAAGATCACATTTAAGTGTGGAATAACTCATTCTCCAACCAGAAATTCCAGGTCCCGGTAACAAATGTGCAGCATTCAGGGATGCCAAGGGGGAAGGAATTCATTTGCATTTAAATTAAATTTGCATAAATATTTTAGTAGAAATAAAGAGCCACGGTCTTTGCCTGGCTCTGTTCCTCCTTGGCAGCTGATTGGCCACAATGGTCTGTGAAATCAGAAGCACTCTCTGGGCAGCCAGAGATGGGTGGAGAGACTCAGCCTCTGAAATGAAGCCGTAAATGTGCTCCAAAATGAAGGAGGTAGGACTTTCTTTTCTCTGTGTCTTCAAACCACTACTGAAATGTTCTCAAAAATATAGTTTAGAATGTTCTCAGCACTGCAGAAATGATCCCAGTTAAATTAGAGTGAAAGCTGAGTCTCCTAAAATTCCAGAGATGAGGAGATATTCGCAGACCATGATAAAAATCAGTAATCAATGTGCAGAAGAAACCACTTACAAACACCTCCTCCCGGTCCCACCACTGAGCACCAACTCCATGCTGAACGAAGAGGAGGAAAAAATTCTAGGTCCAGGTTCAGGGATGAGTGCTATGGCTTTAGCCAAGAACATTTTCTTAGTTACTTTTCTCTTGTTGCTGAGACAAAATACCCAACACCCAAAATTAAGGAAGGAAAGGTTTATTTAGCTCACAGTTTGTGGAGGTTTCAGTCCATAATCAGCTGGCTCCAAGGCAGAGTGGCACATGGCACAAGGGCAACAGTGCTAGGCCCCACAAGACAGCAAAAGTAGCAAGAGCACAAAGTGGGAGAACAAGCCTCTTTTCCTCCCGTATATTGTAAGCAGGTCACCTCCACCTGGGGTGTGTAGCACTCACATAATCTCCATGCCCTCCTGCACAGGTTCAGGATGAATACAAAGTAAGGACCCTGGCCTTCTGCTCAGTCACTTAACCTTCTAAACTTCTCACATTGACACAATGAATAGCATTGCAGAGCAGAAAGGGTGTGCCCTTTTCACCCCAGGATGTAGAACTGCTGAATTACTTAGCCAAGCCTCCAGACTCCTCAAGCTGCCACAATGTATCAACCCTAACAAACACAGAACAAGTTGGTACCAGAATCTGGGCAGGACCTTGATGGTGAAGCCCATCTGCCATAAAAGGATCTGACCAGCAATGCCAGGTTCAAGGCACCTGGTCCCAAAGTACCTCACACTACAGTGTGCAGAGAAGAGGCCAGGACATCCCCACTCACATGTCAGTTCATCCAGACACTGGTTTGTGAAATCAGTACAAACGGTGCTTCCTGGAACCGTGATGGTGACAATCAGGGCCCCTTTGGGGACTGATATCCAGAATCTATTAGTTTTGTCACCACGAATAAGAGCTACATGTCTGCCTCAGCCTCCTTCCAGTTCTGTACCATTAAATCCTACCTATTTTATGAGTCACAAAGCCTCGGAGTTTTCCCCACAGGAAGGATCTTCAGTAACTCCATCCTGACCTGTGAAGATTCCTCTGTGGAAGGAAACATGCTCCCCCTCAGTGTTCCCCGAGAGAAGAGCACTGCTCACCTGTGTTCCTGTGCCTGAAAGGCAAACAACAGGGATGGGGGAGAATATCTGCCGAGCAGATGAGGAGGTACTTCCCAGGGCGTGGATGTTTTCAGCTACTCACTGTGAAATCCATGGCAAGGGATGTGGGAGATTCTTCATGTTCCTGTGATGCAGCAGCAGTGAAATTTGATGGAACAAAATGTTATGGGAAAAAGTTTACAGACTTCAAGAACAGAGCTGAATTTCCCCCAGATAAGGCTCAGTTCCGTTTCATTGGTTTTACCTCCTGTAAAATGTACAGTGTGGCATTGTTCTTTTTTCACTACATCACAAACACACACACACATTTTGAGAATCAGTGGAAACCTTGAAAATCTCTCAGATCTCAGATAAGAGGCTGCTCTGTAACCTCTGAAAAGATCCAGTACAATTTCTGCTCAAATGTTCTGGAACTTTCTCGAATTACATAACTTGTGATGGAATCTAGATCAGTTTGTTCTTCCTATCTCCTGGAAAGGGTGTCACACGCTGAGGGCCTCCTGCCTGCTGAGCCCTCTCCGGTGGGTCCTGCTGACTCCCAAGCACTCACTAATTTGCTAAGTTTCGCAGGCTGTGTTTGAATTTGCAGTCTTCCCGGCTCAGCTTCCCAGAGTGCAGGGATTGTAGATGTGTGATCCCCATGCCCACCTCTTGCTACTAATGTCAGGGAGCACCCATGCTGAGGAAGATGGCACAGAGAAGAGACGAGGGAACCCCAGATGCTCCCATGTTGCTGCGCAGTTGGCTTTGCTGCCTCAGCAGCCCTTCCCTGTCACTTGAGACCCTCACTGCAGAAGCTCAAGGAGCTGCAAGCTGGTGTTGCTGCAAATGAAAGCATTCAGGAGAGGCAGACTCTTTGCAAAGGGGGCTGTCTTGCCGTCCTCCGGTATGTCTGCATTGGAGGAAATTCATAGCCTCAGAAATCAATCTGAGCCCCCGGAAGACTGTGAACATCACAAGGGCGGGATTTACTTTATGACTCTGATACCCAGATCCAGGCACAGAAAGTGTTTCTGGAGTTTTGTTTTTTAAATAAAATGTTCAGATTAACATTTAGTATTCTCAAGGCGATCTCTTCAAGTATACAATAGCAACTCTCTGCTTTGCCCTCTGAATAATAAGAGTGAGAACAACTTGCGCCCATCCGTACAACATTTTTATCTTCTAAAGAGCAAGATGTGTGCACACCAAGGTAAAATCCTTTGACACATAGGGAGACTACCATGATCATTTCCATGAAGCAGAATTGAGTTTAACTGCATGTAACAGTGAAATTAATCACAGCCACATAAAATTAAGGCCTTATTTCCCCCACAGTTTGCATTTTTAGAAGTTGCTGTAATTCACCCAGGAGTTCAGATAAATGAAGGGGAGGTCTTTGAGATCCTTTGGATTTTTTCCTCATGGTTGCAAGCTGGTTGTGCGGTCTTGAGACATCTCATTCTAATCATGGCAAAAAGATCTGGCAAAGCTGTGCCCAGGCTGTGTCAGTAGGGTTTCTGTCACTGTAATGAGAGCCTGGCAGGGCTACTTATGAATGGTAGAAGCTGGTTTACTTCACGGTGTGGGAAGTGGCAGGGCCTGGGACCGGCATCAGCCGGGCTCTGGTGAGGCCTTCTCCATGGTGTCTCATCCACCGGATGTGATGGGGAGGCGGGGCAGGCCAAGGTCACTGGTTCTGCATTCACATCTCAGACAGAAAGGCAAATCCAGGTGCATAGCGGGCCGCACAAAGCCAAAGGACACCACTGGGACCAGTGTCCACCCTCGTCTTTGGCACAGTCTTGATGCCTTCTCCTACTTGGAGTATGGCCACCATGACACTTCCTCTAAAATCCTTGTGTGGTCAGAAGCTACCCTTCCAAATGGATGGGCTGAGTGAGGTACCCCACTGGGTCATGACTCCTGTGATTCCCCAGCTGTGGATCCTCCCACAATACCAAGACCTCAGAAGACTGAGTGCCTGACCCTGTCAGGGCTATGAGCTCTTCTCCCAGACCTGCTCCCACCCCATGCAGTGCACTTCTGCTTTGCTCTCCTCTATTGTAATAAATCTTACCTGTGTTACTCTTTCTGAGGGTCCTGGTCAGCTATTCGTTTGGGCTAAGAAGAATCTAGAGACAACTCCCCTGGGACTCTCCATCTGGTAAGAAGACCATCTGTCGCCCTCAGCTGCACACTGTACATTTCATCTAATGTAACAATAACAAACCTAGTGAAGTCAATGTACTCACCTATTTTTATCAAAGTACAAGCATTTTCCAAAACACAATCACTCGGTGAGAAAAGTAGCTTTGTTCTGTGTTTCTACGACTGCTGATGATGTTTTCTTTATAGAAGACAGCAGGATTCTCATCTCTGCTTCTGCATTCAATCTGAGACAAGATGCAGTTCTGATTAAAGTGCATTATGGTCTGGATCGAAAATGTTCCCCCAAAGCCTTATGTGTTTAGACCTGGAGGGACTGGATCACTGGGGCTCCAGCATTTAGTCCACTGATGAATGTGTAGCAGAATGGGCATTAGAATGGGAAACCCAGGTGGAGGAAGTAGTTCACTGGGAGCCTGACCTGGAAGAGTTTTTTTCCTCTTCTCTTCCCCAGTTCTCCCCCCTTCTACTTCCCAGCTGCCAGGACATGAGCAACTCTCTTCCACCAAGCCCTTCCACCATGATGTCCCACCTCCCCTCCAACCCACAGCAATGGAGCCACAGACCATGGACTGAACCCTCTGACACCAGCAGCCAAAATCAATCCTTTAAGGTGTTCACGTCAGGTATTTTGTCATAGCAACACAAAGCTAACTAATCCGAAGCACGAGGAATGTTTAAGAAGAAATGCAATCACTGGAGTAAGTCTGGCCTCGCACAGATACACTGACGGTAGAATCATGGCAAAACGCAAGGACCTATAAAAGCTCTGCTGTGGCTGAAGGTGGACATAGACCCGGAGCTGGAATGGATGCACATAGGGGAGAGGGCCATGGGGATGGGGCTGTGCTATGTGGTTTTATATGTTTTCCACTGGCAATAGGAACAGCATGGCACAAGACAGCCCATGGTGGGAGGGTGTGGCCTCTGCCCTAGGCGCCTCCAAGCAGGAAGTTGGCACAGGAAGCAAGAAGCAGCAAGCTGCAGTGTGGGTAGTGCTGAAATCAGTGGCAAGAGCTGTGATGGCTGCCAGGAAGTTCTCTCCCCAGGTTCTGAGGGCTGCAGGTTGAGGTTTGGGGAAGGAGACTTAGAAGCTGAGGTTATGTAGAAGCAGCCTTGAGGGGAAACGCATGTAAGGAAGGGAAAGGATCTGGGATGACCAAGGACACAGCTGAGCCGCGGAGTCCCAGGAGCCACAGCCAGTCTAGTGGGTGCTGGGGATCCAGCCTGGCCCACAGGATTGTCCCCATGGGGACAGGCATTTGTTCCCTGCCTTGACTGCATACTGGTGGAGGCTTTCCCAGAGGACGTGTCCCTGACTGACAGCACTTCTGCAGTGGGGTGAATCTCCGTGAAGCTGAGAGCTAGCAGCTCTCCGCCAGGCACAGGAGTGTGTGTGGGCCACCTGGCTGCGCCGTGTTCATGTACCCACATTGCTATGGTGTTCTAGATGTTTGATCACACTGACTCCTTGTAACAATGCTGAGGGAGGAAACCTTGTTTTTCTATTCTGCAAATGAGGAAAATGAGGCCAGAATCATCGTGGACTAATAGTTGGAAAGTGGACTTCACCAGGTGAGCTGGGCAGGTGTTGCCAAGATGGCCCCAGACCCCTCAGCTCACTCACCCTTAGCCAGCTACATTCTTTTCAGAGCATTTGCTTTTAGAAAACTTGTCTTAGCAGGGTTTTCTCTGCCTCTTTCAGCTGTAAATTTTTTAAAGACTCTTTTCAGTTTCATATTCAAGGACTATCTTCCCCCAGGGCCAGGAAGATCCCCTGGGAATGTAATCACCGGAAATAGGGCCCCTGCCTCCTGTCTCTATGGAAGGATGGGATCCTAATCTCAGCTGGGCCCTCTTCACCACTCCCTCCAGTCAAGATCAGAGAATGCTCACTTTCCCTGTGGGGAACCCACTGAGCTCCTAAAAATTTCCTCTCCCTTTCCTCAGAAGAGTTCAGTTCAGACCCTATTGTGACAGCTTCGAATACACCTTCCTCACTCCTCTAGCTTTTCCGTGCCACAGTACTTTTCCCCTGTAGGACAGGTTGGAATCACATGGTAGGAACACAGACACCTGGGTGAGTGAGATCAGCAAGGGGAACATGGTCAGATACAAAATAAAAGAAAATGTGGAAGACTCCGAAGATTGGGAGACCACGTATCCATGCCCCTTTGCAGTAAAGTGGACACTGTCCTCCCAAAAGTTATACCCACGGCTGGACCCCTGAGAACCTTCTTTGGAAACAGACCCTTTGTAGGTGTAATTAAGTGGAGGATCTCGGGATGAGGCCTTCCTCGGTTTAGAGTGGGCTCCAGACCCAAGGGTTGGTGCCCTTAGTTTTTAAAAAGAGGAGGATTTAAAACTGAGATCAAAGGAAAGAAGCCCTGTGAAGACAGAGGCCGAGATTACAGAGATGCGGACCAGCCCGGAGAGGCAACGAGGGGGGTGTCACAACCACATCCCCGCCTGCAGAAGGCTGCGCTGTCAGGGTACACGTCTCTATTGTCCACAGCTCCTCCGTTGGTGGCATTTCCTGCGTCGGCATCAGGACCCGTGTGTGTCCCTCTCAACTCCAGTGACTTGCTCTGAAAGAATGTGGTCTCAGATACCTCAGTTTACCAAAAAGTCACAGGATTGCCTCATGATTGCAAATCACTTTGTAAATAGGAGCAAACAGCCCATTTCTTCTCAGAGTTTCTCAGGCTGACATGCACCTGCCAGAGCAGAGAAGGAGCCGCCTCCAGAGAGCAGGCAAAGACCTCCAGGTCCGGGCTGGGGCTGGGATTTGAGCCGCGCTGACTGGGTTGTTCCAAATGAGTTGTTCCTGCTCTCTGTGTTCCACCTGAGCAGCCTGGTGTTTTGGGGTCTGAATAAGTTCACAGTCCTCCCACCTCAAGGCCAGAGGGAACCAGGTCTGAGCCCCGAGGTATAAACGGAAGAGTAAACTTGGATAATTGGCCACCAGACAGGGTATACAGAGCAACCCCACGCTGCGGGATTATCTCAGTCTAAAATGACGGACATCTCCCCATCCTCAGTGATGCCTCAGCTCCGTGAGGTTTTAAGCAAGCCTTGCTTGATGGTGCAAGAAGGAAAAAAAATATGTTGTAGGAAAACGTGATGGTAATCTTTCCCGCGGCAGAGCTCGGTTCCTGCACCAGGCTGTGGGCATCGGCCCTGTTAACTAAGGGAGTCACAGGGGCAGACAGATGCCTGGAGTCCTGCTGGAGCTTCCCAGTCTGGCCCTGTGTTCATATTTCATGCCCTGTCCCATATCCCTGAGGGAAATGCTCTCAGAAATGTGTTCAGCAACTTAACAAAGTGAAAATCGAAAAACATACATTGTTTTTTTAAACATATGCAGAAGTAAAGGAATGGAGTCTTTTTTTTCCCCATTTGTTGCCAGTTCAGCTAAATATTCACATGTGGAGAGAAGAGAAATAATGTGCTTTCCGTACAGAGGGACTGCATCAAATGGGCCTCGAAGAGCTTTTTAGTGTGCTAGATCTGGTAACCAAGCCTGTGCACGAACGTCGTCTTCAGCAAGCAGTGGGCTTCTACCACCTTGAAGGTGAGTCTCAGGCCTTTGCTTTGCATTGATTGGTTTTATTTCATTTTCCGACAAATAAGCCCTCAGATTTCCATCCCTCAAGGGCAGATGCCATGCTGTGTAAACCAATATCTGCTGTCCCCTCTTAGGGCTCCGGGCACAGGTGTCCCAGTCTACACCGGCGGGGGCAGACAACTCTGTCCTTGGGACATCAGATTCCTGAGTGCATTGTAGTCAGTAAGGACAACGGGGAGCTCAGAAGGGCTGTGTAGCCTTGGGGAGCTTTGTGGTCTATCCTCAAATGAAACTTTCTGACAAAGTCACTGCTGCTTGGGACAGAGGACCTGCCCTGGGGCTGGAAACTGGGCCATTTTAGGTGACATTATTCATAGTATTAAATAACATCATGAGGAATAAATGCCCTGTGAGCAACCTCCTTTACCCTCCCAGGGACAGGAAGACACAGTCTTTTATGGTGATGACAATTTGTTTCAAACTCTCTAATCTCTTATTTAAAAATGGAGAGTTTGCCTATATTAAGAATTTTGGTAATATGATTATGTAGCTGGAAATTTATAAAATTGTTTACCTCTATTGTATGGAAGGACATGGTGATTCACAAAAGACTACTTTGTAAGTAGATGAATTTAAGTACAAGAGTTTACTCATAACAACTAAGAAATAGACTGGGAGGATCTCAGTGTCCCTTGCTGGTAGGTAGCACACAAGCCGGGATGCTCGTGAGACAGGGCATGCCTCCCTGTCAGGGCCACTCCAGTCTTAAAATTGGGTCTTTCTCTCTATTACCCAGTCACTGCTCTTTCTTAGTAAAATTTCCTAATTTTATTCAGGGTGGGTAAAATGTACCTGAAAAAATGCACAAACTAAAAAATCTCCAAGTGTCAGTTTCTTTTGCAGGTGGGCACTGCCATGGGTCTCAGCTGTGGCCAAGAAGATGAATGAGAGGGGTGTGCCCTTGCTGGACAGCACAGCCAAGAGAGCCAGGATGAGGAGCCCCCTCGGTGGAGACGTCAGGAGCCATTCTCCCCTGTGCCCATCATCCAGAATCCCTGCAGTGACTGCCGTGGAAACAGCATGCCGTGATGTGGAATAAAAGCCAGGTGGTAAGGATGGCAAAGAAGGCACAGGGTGGGGCATGTGTGGATACGGACAGAACTGAGATCCCACTGCACTAGTCCTACCATTATATCAGGGTTTCATGACATGTGGGAGCAAGGGAATCTCAACTGGGGGGAGATCTGTGTTACCTAAAATTGAACAGAACTCCTAATGGCACAATCGTCTCTAATTCGTTCAAGTAGTTTGCTTCATCCTCATCTCATTATGAAGCAAGACTTAAAAGCAAAAAGTCAAGTTTCTCCAAACCTTCCCCTCCCTACAGCTGTTGTTCTTCCTTCTAATACAGATAAAAGCAGTAATTTTTGTCCTGTAAGTAAAGTTCTATAACCTCCTGTTCCCATAGCATCCTGTTATGTCCAAGCAGGGCCACCAGGATATGCTACAAAACTGTCACAGCATGACAAATATACTTTGCTCTTCTACTCACTCACCAGCATTGAGTCAAAGGCCAACGCAAATGTATAAGACATGTGTAAAATAGGAGCCCTTCCTTTGTTCAGCACTCAGCCCTTCTGGACACAAGTCCACTGAGCCAGGTGGACACTTTAAAAATCCTGCAGTTTCTCCTGCCATCTTTCCAGTCTCGAATTCTGCAACATTTAGGCTACTTACACCATCCACCCAACTAGCCTCCCAGCCTTCACCTTCACTAAATAATAAAATGTCAACTTTATTTCTATATCTTTATACCAAAATCTAGTTGGCAATATTGTTTACATTATCGTGTACGTGTGTGTGTGTGTGTGTGTGTTTTTCTGGGGACTGAATCCAGAATCTTTGCACTAATCCCCCTTTTAATTTTTTACTGGGAGACAGGGTCTCCCTAAGTCACATAATGTTGGAATTTGCAATTTTCCTGCCTCAGCCTCCAAAAGTCCTGGAATTACAAGCACGTGCCATCGTGACTAGCTGTATCAGGACATTCTTGATAGTACCTTCTGGTGGATCCAAAGTCCAAATGAAGGGGATCCTTGAGGTCTAATGGGCCGCCTCCTCTAGGCTCTGTGATGCCTTCTCATCTGTCGCTGGTGGTGACCTTTACACCTGCTCCTCTCAGACACAGATTCATCCATGTGAGGCAGGTCCCTGGAGAGTACATTAGGCTATCTACAGGCATTTAATAACAGGCAAATAGTTTTTCAATGAAAAGAAATGTGATCATGGGAACACTGGACCACAATTCTTATCTAAAATGGAAATGACTTTGAACATTTTTGGTGACCAGCATACTTTGGGTAAAATCAAGTCTTGGAGAAAGACCAGAAATCACACTTTGATTACATTCCATTTATTGCCAGAGACTGAATATTTCCATCTACAGAGATCTTCGGTTCCCAGCATTGTCAAGGTGGTGGAGGTTGGTGGAGGTTAGTGGAGGTCAATGGGATCCACAGTGACTTGGGGTCCTGAGCTCCACGTTTCAATGTAACAGTGCAAAAGTTGGATCTCAGAGCCAGTTTCTGGTTAAAAATAGATCTGAGAACTGTCAGCTTTCCCGAACAACATTTCAAGTGGCATATCAGTTCTCTTTTTACTGCTTCCATAAATAAAAATTCTAATGAGGAAAAAAATCTCAAAGGACACTTTAGAAGCTTTTAGTATAATCAAATCAGCTAGCAAACACAAACCTTTGAAACACGAATAGCAATTCTTTCCAGAAAATTAAAAATGATTCAAATTAGGAGCTAATCAGTTTGATTCTGTTTAGGTATTATTTCTTCCACTGTGAAACAATTTTGAGGGATAAATGTCAGTTTAACAAAAGACATGTGTAAATTAAAGTTTTCCTCTAAAATAAATATATAAGCCCCAATTAGTACTTCTTTTCCATTTTTCCTTAGAGTAGTAAAACTGCAGTGATACCTTAGTTCATGAATTTGATTCTTTCCAGGATTCTGGTCACAAAGCAAACTGGATGAGAACTGAACCGAGCTCAGGGGTGAGGACCAATGCAAAATGAAGTGACTCACTTCTTCATTAAAGATTGAACTTGCCATGCACTGGGGTGATCTGTCCTGTCTTACAAATGTCCTTATCCTAGGAGAGAACAACGCAGCATAGAGCATTTGGTGGTGGGGCCCTTCCAGATGTGGACACCAGCAGGACACTGCTTAAAGTCACTTCTCAGGTGGTGGCCACAGGTGCCATAGGAGCAGGGAAAGTACAGTGAGAGCTGGGGGGGTGGGGCAACACAGACAACATGGCTTAGGGGAACCGAAGCAAGAGAGCCAGAGAGCTGCCTCTAAGAATCCCGGGAACTATCTTGTGAAATCTCTTAATTTACAGAAGACAAGGGAATATTCATCTTTTTAAAAATACTATCAGAACACCACCCACCTAAAACTCACATTCATGGCCTCTTCCCTTCTCATATGTCTATGGGGGATTTAGTGACCCAGGTTCCAAAGGACACTCAAAGAAGCCCAGAGGTCAGGAGGGATGCTGCAAGCATGAGTGAAGTGGGCATGGGTGCCTGGCCCCAAGAAGTGAATGACAGAGATGTGGTCCCATCTTCCAGTCTTCCCTGTTTCTCAGACATCAGTCTGTAGCCAAAAAGCAACTTGGATTCAAGCTAATAAAAAATGAGTTGCTACTTTGATTGTTAAATTGTTACCTGGACACAATGAGATCATCGATTACCAGCAACCTTTCCATGGAAGTGTGGTTCTCCTCATTACCTTCCTTGGTGCTCATCAATAAACATAAACCAAAGGAATAAAAGGCAACTGCTGCTATTCATAAGTTGTAACCTGTATGCAGTTCTCCTCAATTAAATTTCACAATAGAGATGAAGCAAACATTGATAGTAACTCTCTACAATTCCAACTAAAAAGCACAGAAGCTCTAACCCCAAGTAACTTAGGCAGAAACCCACAGGAAGTCCTCAACACAAGAAAGCCTCAGGACCACCTGACTTGGCACTCGATATTGTGCTACGAACCCAGCTCTTTCTGTCCCTCTGGTCCTCCAGTCCTGGCTGACCATGTCCTCAGCCTGAATGTGTGGCCTCAGCCAAAACAACAACACGGAAATGACCTACAGTTTCCTCCTGTGGCTTCCCATAGGAATATGGAAGTGTCTCCTTGGGGTCTCTGCCAACAGAATTATAGAACCTGAAAACATTGATCAAAACACAGGCACTGACCAGGTCTTCCCTCATGGGCGAGGGAGATGGACTTAGCCCAACCCCAGAGCTGCAGCGTGTCCAGGTTCCCCTAGGACAGTGCTCTATATGGGAAACTTTAATTAAGGACCATGCCACAGATTACAGTTGTCAGGTAGGCACACAAAATGTGCAAGGGATTTCCTTCATGATTTTAGTCTTGTCTACCAGCATCATTTTGTTCAGTTCTTAGACACCAAGTAGCTCGACTTGATTAGTTCATTCTGGTTTCTTGACTGCAAAGCAATCAAAGCAAGCAAACCTACAGATGCTAAGTGATGCACAACAATAGGGTCCCAGGAGAAAAGTATCCCCCAAAATGCAAAAATGCAAAACTTTGCCAGCACAAAATGCTGGTGAGGCGTGAGACAGCAGGGCTCTCACTCACCTACAGTGAGACTCCTGAGAGGAGACTCTATTTCCTCTTAGCTTGTCCCTTCCCAAGTGTGCAGGAAACCCCACCAGCACCCATGGGCTCAGAGCAAGGATGCTTCTGAGGACAGAGACTGAGAAGCTGCGTGCACAAAGCTAGGAATGCCAAGGACTGACGAGGACATCAGAAACTCAGAGAAAGTGAGGAGCAGGTCCCCTCAACCTTTTGGAAAGCCCTGCCACGCTGACCTCTGATCTCAGCATCCCAGCACCAGAACTGAGAGGGCATCGACCTGTGTGGCCTTCCGTCTGGGCTGACCTCGCATGCACATGTTCAAGGAAGCCAAGCCATCCCTGTGTCTCCACATGCGTCCCAGATGGGCTTGCGCCTCAGTATTGGTTTTCTTTTGCTTCTGTAACAAATTACTCTAAGTACAGCTGCCTAGAACCATGCAAAGGTATTCTCATCTTACAGGTAGGTATGTTCTGAGTCCAACACAAGTCTCATTGGGTTTGGATCCAGGCGTCAGAGGGGCTGAGCTTCCTTCTGGGGAATGGAGAGGGGAAGCCAGGTCCTGGCCTACGTCAAACACTGGAGACCAACCAGGTATCGGGTCCCAGCTGTCAAGCTCCATCTCCGAAGCCAGCGACTTGGGGCCAAGCCCTCCCTGTGCTGCTTCCCTCTCACTATCCTTCTGCACTCCCAGCTCTCTGAGCATGGCAGGAAACCCCCCAGTTCTGGAGACGCCCATGATTGTGCTGTGCTCGGCCAGTTAATCCAGGACCATCTTTTATGTTCAAAGTCCTTAACTTCAGCACTCTTCAGGCCTTTTTGCCAGCTAAGGTGATGTCCATGTTTCCAAGATGAGCTGGAAGCCATTGTCCTCCTCACCCTCCCTGTGCCTGCCTCCTCCAGAAATCCCAGGTCCTCACCTGACCACAGAAGACAGGAGGAGGCTCCTCAACCACACGAAACACCCTGATGGTGTCTACAGAACAAAAGATTTAAACTCTTTATTTCCACACTCCATGGTCTGTAAGGCAAATCTGCGTCACGTTTCTCTGGAATTCCAACTATGTATTTCAGGGGAAAACAAGTATCTCTTCCACTTCCCCTGGTGTGTACCTATGAGGGCAGTCAATTTAACCTCCTCACCTCCTCGCCAAGTGGACAGCAACGTGATTTTGTGGACAGCGAAGCTGAGTACTAAAGACGTGTAGCGACTCATCGGCATCATGCGGCCCTTGATCCTGAAATCAGTATTTTAAACCCTTTAAGAGGACACAGATATCTAGGGGCACAGCTCCAGGCACTATGTAAAAATGGCAGTGAGAATATCAGGAAGCTAAACCTGGGACCGCGTTCAGTCAGACCTCAGAGAAGCTTTGGGAAGTCGTAGGCCTGCTCCGTCTCCTTCCACTCAGTGTGCTCTTGAGGGTGAAGCTGGAAACACGTTGAACAATTTAGGAAGGAACCTGTGGGCCCCAGGATGAAAGAGGCAAATGGTTTGCATCTTGTTATAGAGATCGGGAATAATCTGTGAATATTTATACATCAGCTTTCATGAAATCTAAGTTGAATCTTGGCCTCATGGGCAGATTATCATAATAAAATGGAGACTAATCTGAGTCATTTAGAGAGAGGGGAAGGTGGTTTGCTGGGGAGAAAACGTCTGCTGAAATAGCCGAGCGTGGAGACCACAGATGCCTGTGACCGATGTCAGAGACCAGCTGTCATCGCAGGGTTCCCTCACCCCACCTGGGTGCACATGCTGTGGTTCTAAGAGGCCACAGATGCACCCTCCGCCTCGGCCCAGACTCGGACTCACCGTAAATCACCTGTTTCATGGCTCGCGCCGCCCCCACCCGGGCTTCCCAGGCCCTTCGGCTCCACGTGGACGAGAGGCCCAGGTGCAGGCAGGCTCTGGTGCAGCCCTCTGCCCGAAAGGCAGCGGCACAGACAAGAAATTGCATGAGAGTCCTTCAGGGGCCTCTGCTCGCTCATGCTTGCTCTAGGATGCTGAGGGCTTCATCTTTTTTTCCAGTACAAATCAGAAAGTGTCAAGGAGCTGTTGAAAACAGCCATGTGCACCTTCTGTCTGGAGGTGGCTGGTCCATCTTCAGGGGCCCCTGACCCACCCCCAACTCTCAGGCCACAAAAACAGTGATGTTCCCAGCAGCAGAAGCTCGTATGGAAAGAGCTTCTAAAACTACCTGAAGAGCAGCTGTCATATTACTCGGTGGTCAAAAATTCCACTCACTGGGTGAATTCAGGGCAAACGTCATTTTATTAGAATGCTTCTGAAAATCGTACCTGGAAAAGAAAACGCGGCCAGCATGGCTTCCCAGCCCCTGTCTGGGACTGCACTCAGCCGCAGTGACATTTACATCTGGAAGGTAAAACAATGAAAGCTTTGTGCAAATAAAAGAAATAAGGTTCACTTAGATTTAGATGGACAAGGACAGCTGAATGAATAATGCTCATTTTTATGAACCAATATATTCTACATAAGAAGTTTATTTTACTATCTTGGACAAATATACCTCAAGTATTTGATATCATCACAGAACAACCGGGCTATGGCAATTTAATGCTACTTTGCAAAACCACACTTTTGCTGGGGTGCATGAGCCAATTTTCCTTGGTTTTACCTTCATTTCATCACTGCCCCGCCCCTCTCTGAGGCTACTTTCCAAACACGAGATTTGGCCTGAGGCTGCAGAAACTCATTGGCTCCCACCCACAATCCTGCGCAATCCTGGATGCCCTAAGGTGAGGACAGTGAGACTTTCAGCTACAATGACAATGGCGGTGTCCACCAGGCCTGCGTCCCCTCCACACTGTGCTTGATTCGCCTGGAAGGAACCACATATCAGAGAGCTTCTAGCCTCTGGATTTCTGACCGTGATCGCATGCTTTGTGAATGGAGCTTTTTAATTACTCTTGATTTCCACAATGACTGCAGTTCCACAGACTGGAGATGCTGCCAAGATTGGCAGATACTTCAAGATGCCAGGGAGAAGTTGCCCCACTCAGATGAACAGGAACTGGGGGGCCCCCTGCAGGGATGAGTCCTCAACCATCTCGTAACCCTCAGGTCTCACTGCCTTGGGACTTCTGGATGGGAAGTAGAACCCTTCCATCACAGAGAAATCCTACAACAAAATATGTGATCTTTAAAAATCTCTCTTTTGAGAATAAGCTAAAGAAATACTTTGTCTCAAAGCAAAGACATGCGTATTGCATTTGGCTGGATATGACACCCGTCTCTACTACCGGAATGTAAGTATATGAAGGAGTTCTGTCTCCACATAAAAGTGGGCCTTGTATGGCTGTTGATGCGGCTCAGTGTTGCCATCAAGAGGCCAATATTCCATTCCATTCTCAACCAGTGTCAGCGTGTGTGTGTGTGTGTGTGTGTGTGTGTGTGTGTGTGTGTGTGTGTCTTTTTGAGACAGGGTCTCACTACGCAGTTCAGGCTGACCTTAAGCTCACTTTGTAGCCCAGGCTGGCCTCGAATTCACAACGTTCCTCCTTCCTTAGCCTCCCGAGGGCTGGGATTCCAAATGTGTGCCACCACGCCTAGCTTCTTTTAAAACAGCTTTTTGTGCAGTTAAAGACCCCTCTTCCAAAGACCCCTGATGCAGAAATGGCCTGGTGCTTTAGGAAGCAGGTCCTCCCGCCCGTCCCTGAGCAGCAGCCTGTCCTCTCCGCACTGCCAAGGGCAGGATGAGCATCCCTCCCCATCAGGAAGCTGGCACCCTGTAGCCACGGGTAATGGGCAGTGTGCTTCCCTTGAGACCTTATCACCACTCCCTTTCAGTGGTTCTTAAAGGAACCAACCATTTCCCTCCCTTGTTACAGATATCCCATACTGTAGACGCTGCTAGGTCTCACCGTCTTCCATGTAGAAATGTCTACGAAAGTTTGACCCTGCGCCACAGACCCTCCATGAGCACCGCTAGTGGGAAATCCTCTCACGGTGGATTCCAACACCAGAGTAGCTGGCGAGAGGGGAGAGAGAGGGATAAACAGCACACAGGGCGCACCGGGAGCGGCAGCACCAGGCGGACAGAGGAGACGGCCTGGCTGGCCATCACCCGGCCAGCAGGGGGTGCTCGTGCAAAACCTCCCTATTTTTAAAAATTGTGCTGATTTGTCCTGACTGGAGGGACTCAGGGTCTTGGGAAGAAATGCCCCATAGGGCGGTTCCACCTGCAGGAACCCTGGGCCACACGGTGACTTTCTCTCCGGTCTCCCGGCCCTTCCTCTCCTTCCTCCCCTCCTCTCTCCTTCCCTTCTTTGCTGCTTGTCCCTGTTTGTGTCCGGTGGATTTTATCTTAGAGAACTTCTATGTGCACAGTGAAATGGGGTAGAAATTACAAAGATGCCTCGGGGTCCTCTGCCCCCGCAGGACAACACTGCCCTGCCCACCAGCAGCCTCCTTGGCCAAAGGTGCATGTACTACAGCCCATGAACCCACCCACGTGGACACCACCCCCAAAGCCCTCAGGTCACGTGAGGGTCCCCTTGGTGTCGCATGCTTTGTGGATTTGGACAAAGGTACCCAGTGTGATGCACTTGAATTCTATACCTTTCTACCCAGCCGCATCACACGGTCCTGCTTTATTTATTTTTAACTTATTGTGTCCTGAGACTGAACACCCTCCCCCCATTAAAGTTAGTATTTTACTTCAGGCTCTGTGACTGGACTGGGAGCTACGAGGAAACCCACCTTTGCAGAAGCTACCTGTGCTTGGGAACAGCAAGCCCCTGGTGGTGTGAACCCAGGGCTGCCCAGAGGCTGCTGGGGTTGCACACATGCCAAAACCTGCTTTGCAGCTGCTGCAGCTCTGTCTGCAAAATGTTCTGTAGCCATCTGAGAGGAAACTAGGGCTTAGAAAAAAGAGTTTTGCCAAAACACCATCCATGAAATTACTTATTTTGCATATTTCATTTTAACTTGACAGGAAGTGATGTGAGTGAGAAGATCTGCAGGGCGGAGAAGCCGGTGGACCGCCCAAGAGCTGAGGAGACAAAGGCCTCCCCGCTGCGTCCCTGGTGCTGTCTGAATCACATGAACCTAAGGATGCCCCATCCGGTCCCAGCTCCTTGTCCACTTGCTGCTACCGTCGGCCGTGTGCTGGGATTTTGCTCTGTGGTGACTGAAATCACGAACAGGTTTGCAAGTCATGTTGGAGATGTTTTCTCTAGGGAAGGAAAAAACAACTTTCAATTTTTTTATGAAATCTGTTCTTTGAGTTAAAACTATTATTGAGAAGAACAAGTGTAGTGCACGAAAGAGCAAATACATTCTTGCTGTGAAATACAAAAACAGAAGGCTGCTTAACTGTGTTTGCCATTAGCTTCTCAGCTTATCTCCTGCTACTGCAAACCCTGATTTCTTTAGCTGAGTGAAGAGCAGTTAGATTCGTCTGATGTCTGCCGGGGCTCTGCCGACCTGCTGTTCAGTGCTGTGAGAAGGAGCCTTCTGCCCACACAGTGTGCAGCCCCCGGCTCACCACAGCTGCTTCGGAGCACCGGCCACCTGGGGTGCTGAGTGCGTGGCCGTCCTCTGTGGCCCCTGTCCCTGCCTGTGAGCCCAGTCCTGGCAGCACGGTCACAGAAGGAACTCAGAGCAGGTGTCACGGGGGCCAGGCAACCCGGAAGGCAGGAGGGTCCAGAAGACAGAGAGCACTGTGACATAAAGTTGAGGATATTAAACTGCCAAGATGCCTTTCTGCTTAAAATACCTTTGGTCCCTTTAAAATCAACATTTACAGATTTAAATTAAAACTGTTTTAAAAGCTCTTTTGTTAACAAAACTTGGGATTACAAATGCCTAATTCAGAGTCCACAGCCTACGCAAATGTTGCACATGTGAAGGTTTGCACAGGCGAGGTCCAGGGATTGCTCATTTCCAGGGAAGCACATGCGCTCCCCTCTCAGGGACAGTGACCTGCAAGGCTCAGCCAGCCAGCACTGGAGGCCACCTGCGTGGACCTGCAGCTTCGCTCAGAGCTGAAGGACGCAGCATGCTGAGGGACCCTGCACGTTGAGCGACCCGGCACACAGAGGGACCACAGCTGTAGTCTGTCCAGGTGTTCATGGTGCAGATGCACTGAAGGTCAGGAGTGGCAGCTTGCCCTGCACCTGGTCCCCACGCCCCATGCTGTCCGCAGGCCGGATGCTCACAGGTAGGAGACACCAGCCCCGGCCTGGCTCTTTCCAAGGTTGTCTTTTAAGTGGAGCCATGTCCAGCCAGAGGCAGAGTCAGGCTGCTGGCAGCTCCAGTCTGGGCTGGGGCGGGGCAGGTAGTGCAAGGGTCTGGGGGACCCAAGAGCAGCAGGATGTCACAGAGGGAGGCTGTGCTCCCCTCAAGTGCAGCTAGAACCTCTCAGCGTCTTTCCTCCTGCGCATCAGCTCATCCTCAAGACCCTGCAACAGGGATGGAAGAAGCAGGAGGAGGACGCACAGGGCCGGGACAGGCCCATCCGTGGGGGCCCGGCCGTGAGACACACCTCTCCTTCCTGCTCTACACCTCTGGGGAGGCTGGAAAGTTGGGTTCTTCGCAGTCACCTCCTCCTTCCTCTGGTGCCACACTCTCCTCTCCTGGCGTCCAGACGCCATGTGGTCCCTAGTGCCTAGCACATCAGCTGGGTCACCACAGCCACCAAGGGACCTCATTGAGTGCCTGGAGAGGTGACATTGCGCTGCTGCTGGCAGCTGAGGAAACAGGTGCCACATCCTGAGCAAAGAAGGCCGAGTCCAGCCGGCGAGGCGCGGCTCAGGGCTGAACTGATGCTCTGTCGGCCACCCCGGGGAGGCCCTGTCCCCTCCGAGCCAGCAAGAGGACCAAGTCTGTCACAGGGCTGACCTAGGGTGCTGCAGAGATGCTCCTTCTGCAGGGCCACAGTGACCCCTGCTGCCTCCTCCTCTGGTGCCAGGGAGAGGGAGCACAGTTCTGACCCGGTGGGCAGGCAGCTGCGGGGGAGATTCGGTGGCTTGCAGGGGTCCTCGCGAAGAAATGGAGTGCACATAAAGTCATTATTTTATCTCTGCTTGAAACAAAACAGTGCATCACAGAAATAACTGGCCTGCGATGTACAGACTGCTGGAGACATTCTTCTCTTTCTTTCCTTCCTTTTCTTGATAAAGCGTCCCATTGGTAACCCACCAGGTGAGAGGAACTGAATGAAGACCTTGTTACCCTTGGCTAACAGAGCATCCTTCTTCTGCTCTCGGAACCAGCAGGCACCAGCATCCGTCTGTTCAGGGAGCTGGTACCCTGCGCCTACTGTACTGTGCTTGGGACGTGGGAACAGAGACGTGCATCACACAGGGACTCTGCTCTCAAAGGCTCATGGTGCAGAAGAGACCGTGCCGATGAAGATGGCCCAGGGGACTCAGTACCTTGCTGAGGTGTTTCTAAGTCCCTCCCAGTGCTATGCACTGAGACATTTGAACAATGGCTTGAAAAACATGAGAGTTTGGAACTCATCATCGGGCGGCACAGAACCAAGGGCCAGAGATGACTCACAGCCCACCTGAGGGCACAGGAACACGTTAGAGAAGCCGTATCTGAACCCAGCTCTTGGTCGCGGAGACACTAGATTTCCGACTTCATCCTCTGTGTAGTCCGTGAGGTCCATAACAGAAGGAGACCCTGCTGCAGAACTCGGCTGGAGGTGCGCATGCGAAGTCACGTGGCTGGAGGAAGTCCTCCTGGAAGAGCCGGAGTTTCCGGTGGCAGCTGAGGGTGTGCACAACCTGATGGAAGGCAGAACAAGCACAGGATGGGGCCGGCAGGAAGGGTGTGAACCCCAGAGGGCATCGCGCTAGAAAGACCTCTGGGCACCCGCAGAGCTGAGAGGGGCAGGCAAGGTTCACAGGTGGGCGAAGGAGACATCCGCGAGGATGCCCGGCTGGCCACACCTAGGAACGAGTCGCCTAGGGTACAGGACAGTCACACTGCTGAGTGCCGGGGGGAAAAAGTAAGGAAAAATTTGACTCACATCCTTAAGGTAATGTAAACACATAAATACGCTGTAGTTAAAATTCTCCCTTACCAGGTAAAATACTGCTGCGATAGCACATTTCTCCTGGGCCTGCTTCCTCCTGTGTCCTGATGTAACTGTGGTGACCAGTGTAACGTCCCGCTCCCAGCTCTTCTGAGGTTACTAACGTGTTTATGGAAGGGTGAATTGGAACACAGCAGGTTTTGTCTGCGTTTGCTTCTAAAATGTCACAGAGGCATGGGCTGCTCAGTAATGTGGGTTAACCCTTAAGAACTTGTCTTTCAGATTACCAGACATAAGCATGCAAAATTGGTTAAAAAATTTTTAAGCATTAACTTATTTTGCGTGATTATATCTGGTAATCTGAACAACTAATTTGAAGACAATAATATGCAATATAACAAGCATCATTGAATTCCTACCACCTTGTTGAATGAATATCATTTCTAATTTTTAAAATTATTTTTTATTCCCTTTAACGGTAGATCAATCTTGCATTCTTGTATCTGGTAACCTGAGCAACGCCATTGAAGATAACAATATGTAATACAACAAGCACTGTTAATTCCTGTCATTTTGTTTTGAAACCCTGCATCATTTTTATTGTTTTTGCTTTGCTTTGTTTTTGCCTATGTTGCTGTTATAATTTTTAAAGTGTCTTTATAGTAAAAAAGAACTTGTCCTGTCTTTCACGTCAAGGTTGGTAGCAGCTCCTCCCCTTCCCAAGCGGTGCCAGGGGAAGCGGGCATTGTCCTTCATGCCACCAGGGCTGAGCCCCAGGCATTTCTGCCTCCTCACTGAGCAGTCAGTGCTGGGGTGAGCACCTTGGCAGCTTCATCACAGGACACGATTGCTTTGCAAAGTATCAGAAGACAGTGAACTGCAGGGTCGGAGGCTGAACTGCTCCAAAACCTGATGCTTACGCGAGTCGTCCCGCCACAGCTGTGCCAATGCAGCTCCTACCGAGGGCCAACAGCGTCTCTCGGTTTCTTACCCCTGTGTAAATGTCAGGTCAGCTTGTGGTTTTCATTTGCTTCTGTGAAATGCTAGGGCTTCATCCCATTTTCTGTGTTCCTTGGGCTTGCTCCCTCTGTGGGTCCCCTGCCTCTTCACAAGGCTGGGGCGGTGTTCACGAGGTGACACACAGCAGGTAATGGCACCGTGACCCGGAGCTGCGTGAGGACTGATCGCTGTGATGTCCATCACAGTCCATACTAGACAAGTGCTTATGCTGTGTGAAGTGCTATGCAAAGTACTTCACGGGTGCTGCACCCCAGTGGAGGCCCTGGGAGCGGGTGCTGTGGGCCTGCACGTTACAGGTGGCAAAATAGAAGCTCAGTGAGACTGTTAGTTCTCCAGGGTCAGAATCAGAATGTGGTAAGAACAGGATCAGAAGTGCAGCCCTGCCCTTAACCAGCCCTGTCTTTAGTCCACTCAGTGTCCTGGAAAACAGTAAGGGGCTGGGGGAAGCAGAGACGATGATTCCAATAACTTTACCAAATCATGGTCTTAACAAACTGGAAAAGTTCCCAAGGGTTTGTCTACAGTACCCCGAGATCCGTTTGTAATACATTATTCCACAGTCGGAATTCGTCATCAAGGAAAATGGGTTAAAACTTAGTGCAAGCTGCAGCTTGATCATGTGCAGGTCATATTGACTTAAGGAAATCATTTCTCCTCTCTGGGCTTGTTTAAATTTGGGTGAAGTGGAAAAATATTTGATCTTATTAAGCCTAAGTACAAAGCATGGTCTGAAACTGTGGTGGATTTTGGAAAAAATTTTTAAAGATTTGTTACAATAGAAGACACATTGCTGTGATCCCCCTCAAACATCCCCGTGGCCTGTCCACACGTGGCTTGTCCACACATATCCCATTGTCCTTGCCACTTTCTGACACAGTTCAGGAAGTCCTCTTTTATGAGTGTCTTTTCCTGGCTGCCACAGTGTCCTCGGTTGATTCAAATTATTTATGACTATTCCTGTGAAAAACATAATGTGTGTCCTCATCCACGATATTTACCAGGCATGGCACCCTGCAACTGCTGGCTCTTGCCCAAAGTCAAAATGACCAGTGGAGATACTTTGAATCCACTGAGGACACTGAGGCAGCTGAAACAGGGCAGCTATAGACACTCAGGAAAGAGGACTTCCAGAATGGCTTCAGAAAGCAGCAAGAAGGATGGGATAAGTGTGCTTAAAGCAAGGGAAGTGTTTTGAGATGGATCCATGGCAATGTGTCCTTTGCTACAATAATTTTATTAAATCTAAACCTTCACCACATATTTTGAGCATACTGCATAGTATATGCACAGATTCCAAAGCATCAGAGACTAAGTGCACACCGGGAAAGCAAGACCCAAGGAAGGAAAGACCCAAGGAGGTCTGCAGGCACAGTTCTGTCTGCACAGCTCACTAAGTGAGGACAGAAAGCCAGCCTGCTGCTGTGTAACAGCCTGAAGCACCTCTCCTAGAAACCATTATCTGGAGAGCACCTACTCGCCAGGCGCCAAGGCATGGAACCACAAAGTGCCCCGGCCCGGCGTCCACTCCTGCGGTACACCAAGCATGCTCAGGGGTGTGGCAGCTTTCACACTGGTACACGTCTGCTTCGGTACACAGCTGCTCTCATCACGTTCCCAAGATGGACACGCACAGATTCAGGTAGACACACCTGCGTAAATGACACCCATACCAAGGTCGTGTGCACTTCCCCACCCGATCTCTCAGGGGCACGTCCCTGTGGGTGGAGCAGATGGGAGTCTCGGGTTTGCAGGAAGGCTGTAATTCTCTGCTCATTTCCTGCCTTGCTCAACTTCGGCCGCTCATCCTTCAAGACAGATCAAACACTCCACCTGCCTCGTAACCCCCACTCCCCACAGGGACACAAAACTCACTTGTCTCTTATTGCACCCCAGAATTTTTCAAATGTTATATTAAACTGTCTTCTTCAAGAAATGTAAGCTTCTAGGTTGTTGGCCTCATCCAACCCAGGAAATGTTTTATTTTCTCAGAAACTGAACATTTGACTGCATCCAGCACGGCACATGTTTAGCATTCACCCGCAAGGCCTCACACGTTCCCACTGTCTTATATGTGTGCCTTTGACACACTGATGACTTCTTTATTACTTGTGTGATATTTAAATTTGCTTCTCACTGAAATACAGGTCTCACCTGTTAGCCTGTGGGCTTTCAATTCTAAGTTTTCTGTGTTTTACATGGTAAGTAGCAGGCAAAGTACATGAATCCTGGTAAACTTCTGATAGCTTTTCTTTCATTTGAGTTTTCAAACAATTTATTGGTGGCGAATTTTTAATGCATTATTCCCATCATTATAGGTGTAGTAGCTTCTGATGGTATGCTCCAAAATCCTCATTGCCCCAAATCCTCACAATGACGAATGCTTCTGAACCCTTGGCCATAGTGGTACTGAAAAGCTTTAGCACATGAGTGCTCTAGTATAACCTGGACTCAGGGGTCAAAATTTACGCACATCAGATTCCCAAGGACTGTGGCACATATAGACCAGGACACCTTCCATTCATCTGAAACACGCTGTGTGACTTACTGCAATTGTAGCAAAAGAATGCAATGCTGCATCTCTCTCACGTCTCTCATGAGTGTGTGTGTTTCCGGAGGTCTGTGTATACGTCTGCACGGGTTTCTGTCTGCTTGAGCTGTGTGTGCGTGTGTTACTAAAAACACGGAAATATTTTAACAATCTTGAGAGAACCATCTGGAGAGTGCGATTTGGGGAAATAAAGACATAGGATGGCACAGAAATGCTTCCATTCTTACGCTCATCATATATTGCTGGGCATTATTAGAAAACTGCCATGCCTGTTTCACCTAATGAAAACAGTATGTGTGGGACGCACATCCATAGCCATCTAATTCTCTCTGCTCCACTTCTAGCACCTTGAACGACGCAGGCTAATCTTAGAATTTGCTGGCAGGTTTTTGGAAGGAACTATGAGCATCGCTGGGTCCCAAATGTCTTTGAAACATTATCTTTATCACAAAGTTGGCCCTGTCCTGGCAGCCTAGCCTATCTTATCATTTATTTATTTATTTATTTGGGGTTTTTTTGTTTGTTTGTTTTTTTCCAGTACCAGGAATCGAACTCATGACTTTGCGCTTGCCAGGCAGGCGCTGTGCCGCTGAGCTAAATCCCCAACCCCATTATCTTATCATTTATTTCATACATTTTGTGCTCTTACATTTTTACAAAATCACAATGCTCTTACAGCTGAAGGAATCCTCTTCATGAATGAGTGCAACATTTGTGCGTCCTCTACCAGTGACCAGATGTAATCTGTGACTCATTTCTCGCACACCTGCAGCGGAAGGTAAGAAGCAGTACCAGGGTTGACGCATGGATACTGGGATGAGAACAGGGAAGAAGACTGCCCTTGAAATGTCCTTGAACTCTTGCATTGTTTCTCCGCAAAAAGAGCTAGTTAGTTGAGGTGGGAGCCCTTAGGCTCTGGTACAGGTCTGTCACTTGCAGTGCTGGCCCCTGGGGGTCTCCACACCGTCCTCTGCTGCACTCTACTAGGTCTGTCCACCCTGCCAGGGACCTAACTGCACCACAGGAAAAGGAACAACACAGGGCCCAGGCAGGAGGCCCAGAGCCTCGGAGGAAAGCCCACAGCCTGGGTTTCCTTTACTGTGTGAGCAGCTTACAAAGAAAGGGTTCATCAGAAATTGAAGCTTGTCAATGCTTCTTAGGAAAGAAAGAGAGAAAAGTGCCCAAGTATAAATGAATGTATGAAACATAATTACATATGCAGACTTCAAGTGTGGAAAAGTATAAAGTGCTTCCTGGTTTTTTTTTCTTTTGTTGTGGAGGAAGATCATTGGACATGGTCGCCAATACCATGGATTCATCTCTGTCAATTTTCTACTTAGTGAAATTGACAACTACACATTTGATGGGGTTTGCTCTTTGTTTCAACTAAACCTCAAAGATAAAAGGTTCAAAGAAATGTGAAGTCATTCTTTCAGCGAGCCGTGCATCTAAGTGGCATATTTTCACACAGGCATTGTGAAGGTGCTAAACAAACCTGTTAGAAACTTCCCTGTTTGCTCTCAAATCTCCACAAATCACCCTCTTCTGGGCCATTAGCCTCTGTGGTCAGATCACAGGGTGCTTGTGTGAGGAAGGAAACGCATTTGCACCAGTCTACAAGTACAGGGCCTGAGAGAGAAGCTAAGTATTGGAAACTGCCCATGGGAAAACCAAAGTGTTGGGAAAGCGAAGTTGAGATCGCCCAGATTTGTGGCCGTGACACATCCAGGCCAGGAGGTGTTCACGGTGGTCATTGTCTGCTTTGTGGGTTCTGTCTTCAGGGTCCCCCAGGACCCCGGCAGTGGACAAGGCCATCAAGAAAGATGCCGGGGAGAGGATGGGCCAGGAAAAGCTTTGCCCTTGACCCAGTGGCCTCCTGGTCATCTCTGCACGTTGGGATCTTGGAGGGCCCATGAGTGCTGGGCTAGAAGGTGCTCTTGATTTCTTTCCCCTGGGTTTTGCTGGAGAGGAATCTAGGCCCTGTGTTCTGAGCATGGACAGAGCCACAAGTGAGTTTACAGTGAAGCATCATGTACCTACTGCTCCTGAACGGCCCCAGGGACAGGTTACGGTGCAGGTGCACAAGTTCTCTTCACTGCCAACTTGATGGACTGAGAGACTCCTGCAGAGTGCTGTACTTGTGAGTGGACTAACCCACTGGGTGTACTTCAGAGTGCTCATCTCTCTTTGACACTCTGTCTTAGTATTCTGATTCCTGGCTGCTATGAAGTCAGCAGCTTTGCTTCCCACACCCTTCCTCCATGATATTCCTACCTAGGAGTAAGCAGACCATGAACTGAACCCTTGAAATAATAAGCCAACTTAATCGATTTCCTCCTCTAAGTGGCAGTGTCAGGCATTCGGCTGAGAAATGGGCAAGCTGACCAACATAGCAGGGCTCAGGGTGAGCAGGCTGTGCACATCTTGGTCTTGGGAAACCCGTCTGATGTCAGAGCTCAACCCACATTAGCCACTGTCCCCGGGTTCCTACTCACATTTGCAGAGCCACAGCCCCATTTCCCACTGCTGCTGGCCAGAACAACCATGAGTAGGTCTGCGCTCTTCCCGCAGGCCTGTCCCTGAGGAAGGAGGAAGAGCCAGAGAAACTGCACCCGCTGCTGCTGTGGTTTGCAGAAACACTCTGCGTGTGCCTGCAGGGCACAGTGTGAGACGTATGTTTGGAAATCTTGTGCTATTTGGTGATTACAGCCTCTGTGAATTTCCCATTTCATAGACTAGTGAACCTGAAGCCCAAGTCAAAGGTGTTTGGCCAGCAGGGACCAGAGCGCTTGCCAGCTTTCCTGTCCCAAATCCCACACCTGCTCCTAGCATCCACTCCTCATGGGCTGCCCCACCTGCAGTGCACAAGAGAAGGAAAATTTTGAAAGGAACCAGGTGGAGAGAACCATATTAGAAGCATCAGGAAACAAATTAATTTCCTTGAGCCTTAGGATGAGCTTGAGCCATCTTTCCTGAGCTCCTACCTACAGGCACAGGTGGGAGCCATGGATGGTTTGCAGACAAGGGATGGAGGAATTTCATTTGGTGCAGATAGAATTTTACAGGTAGAAAATTTTATATTCTCATTCAAATTATGAAGAATAATACAGTGGCTTCCAATGTACCCACTGTCCATCTTTTTTTGTTTATTACACTTTGGTGTTTTGAAACAAGGTCTCACTATGTAGTTCAGGCTGACCTTGAACTCACTAAGTAGTCCAGGTTGGCCTTGAACTTGCAGCGATACTTCTGCCTCAGCCTCCCGAGTGCTGGGATCACAGGCGTGTGCCCTCCATCCATCTTTAACAATAATCAAGTCTGGCCAAGCTCCTCAAAGCATTTTTGTTAACGATGTATAATTGGAGGTGTTTAATTCATAAACAGTAAGGCAATCTTATCAATCACTGACATAATTAAACTGCTTCACACATTTATATGACCTGTTGGTGACCAAGGGCACTTGAGTTCCAGGGATTCAGAAGTCTTCAAATGCTCCTGGAGATACAGAAATTGTTCCTAGTCTTGTGGAATTTAATAGCAATCAGTTTGCAAATGCAGAAGTCGAAATCAGACAGCAGCATCGAGATGACGTCTGCAGTCCCTGCAGCAGGCATCGCTGTGCCCGGTGTGGTCCAGAAGAGTGGGGCTGGCCTGGTGGGATCTGAGGGAAACAGAGACTCAGTGGAGAGGCTGCATACAGAGCTCGGTGGCCAGGGAGCATAGCGCTGCCAGCCGGGAGCCACACAGCTCCTGCTCCCAGAAGAGCAGAGTGAGGCTTCAGCAGACAACCTGCTTCCGAAACCTGCACACTTCCAGAGAGGACAGCCCTCACGAGCCGTGCCGTCTTCCTGTGGGCCTGGAGTCTGGTGCTGTACTCTCTCTGCAGGCACAGTCACAAGATTTTAATTCTTTCTCCCTCTTCAATCCACATCCAGATCTCTGTGCCCACCTGCCTGGCACCAACCGGAGCTACAGCCACCTCTTTCACCCCTGCAGTCACTGTACTGGCTTCTCAATAGCCCCCCTACCGCCGCACGGAACTCGCTGGCCTTCCTCCACCCTGAAGAATACAGTGTGTATCTAATTGTGTTACACCCTCCATACCTTGTCCGCAGCAGGGTAAAATCAGGGCTCCTCAGCGTGGCCAAGCGTCCCTCATGACTCACCCTTGCCTGGCCGGCAGCCCCGTCCCAGGTCGTGGCCTCACGCACCACTGCGCTTTGAGTTTCCCACACTGCCTCAGCTCAAAGCCTGCGCACAAGCTGCTGCTGGTGACGCCGTTACTTCTCTCTGGTCTCACGCCTTGGTCTTGCTGAAAAGTCAAACCTCTGGTCCACCTCCCTCCAGGGTGCTGGGGTTCCCTGCTCTGTTTTTCTCCATCCTCCTTCCATAGTTCTTACCCCAGCTCACTGTGCTACCCATGGCCTTACAGAGAGTGCAGAGTCCACTGGGACACAGGCAGCGTCCATCTGTCAGCACAGCGGGGTGCCTTAGACTCAGTTTACACCCGCAGAGTGTGCAGAAAGGAGCGTCATCAAATCGGTGACCTTACTCCTCTACTGCATTTTCCCTTTAGCCAACTGAATGATTACATCTGCTTTGCACACTCGTAACACTGCTTTGTCCTGGTCAGCTTTCCCATTGCTGGGACTCAAAACCCGATACCCACAGCTTAAAGGAGAAGAGTACGGCAGCCAGGAAGCAAACACAAAGGAGAAAAGCTGCACCCTCTAAGCGCACTCCCCAGGACCCGCCTCTTCCTACAGGCTCCGCATCCCCACAGCACTTTTAGCTGTGAACTGATTCATGGACTGACCCACTGGTGAGTATCATGGCCCCTTGTTCCAACCCCCTCCAAAACCTGCCTTTAAACACATAAGAATTTGCCAGGGGGAGGGGGAAGTCATTTTAGATTTAAATCATAAAACGTTTCCAGTGTTAAACTTACAACAGACCGTTACATTTTGAGACCCTGATGAGATGTATGACTTTAATAGATTTGAAGAATGTGTACAAGATTTCAGTTGAATTTTTGCCAGATAATTACATGTCATTACTTTTTCTGTTGAACATAGTCACTCGTGCCAAGAGAATAATGACTTCTCCTTCTAGGTAATGAAATGTACTCTTAACTAAAAAATGTCAAGGGGATTCTGTGTCACAGAAATAAGTTAATTTAAAGTTAGTTCTTGTAGAAAATATCAAGAAGGCTAAATAACAAAATATTAGCGGTAGATGCTTTGAGGTTGAATTGTAAAAGCAGGGTGATCTGACAACTTCCTATTTTTATTTTGGATATAAAGAACTCCTTAAAGATAAAGTGTAATAGCTAGCTTAAAAGCACACCAAAATGAAAAGGCTTTGCTGTAATCTTAGGTGCAAAATTGCATGGTGAAAACGTTCATGTACATAATGAAATAAAGTTGCACATATATTCATTTCAATAGATTTGAGAAAATGTATAAAGTGCTTCAGTGTGCTTATAATTTTTAGAAAATTGGAGCCTTCTTTTTGATGATCAAAAAATCTAGAAAAGGTGCTATTACCGAATTTTCTTAATCTGAAAGCAAGAGGTTGCAGTCAGTCTCCTTGGATAAAATAGCCTGTTTCTGTAAGATAGTGAGCTAAGAATGGATTTGAAATTTTCCAGTGGTTTTAAAGGATGAGGAACAAGAGGAGGCAGGCTAGAAGGCTTGTAAAATCTAAAGTATTCACTCTCTGGCCCCTGGTAAAAAAGTTATTGACCATGTGGTAATGGGTATCTATTACACCTGACGTCACAGGTGAGCTCTGTATTCTGGGATTGAGGAATGGTACAAGCGTCCAGCTATCAGCCGCTCCATTCAGCACTAACCTAAGGGTCTAAGAGTCTACAGGTGAATATGCAAATATGCATGTGTGTTTGTGGGTATAGGTGTATATATTGTAAAAAAGAAGAACAAAATTCATTATTTTTATGCCATGACTATATATATGTACATGCATACTTATACAGATGAAAAAAAATCTATGATGATCTATAGAAAAACTATTAGGGTTAAGGAGTAAATTTGTCAGGGTGTCCAGTTGTCAAATCAATACATAAAAATCAATTTTTTCTATGTACCAGCAGTATACCATCGTAACAAAATGCTATAAAGATTTTTAAATGCTGTTTACAGGAGCACAAAATACTCTAGGAATAAATCTCAAGGAGGAAATGCAAGACCTTCACAGTGAAAACCATTAGGCATTTCACGGGGAAATTTTAAAGCAGTGCATAAGTGAACATCTCATGTTCACAGACCGGAGCAACTGTTGGTGCAAAGAAGCCAATTTCACCAAACGATAGAGTCGGTGCACATCCAATCAGAATCCTAAGGTAGCAGTGATATGTGCTGAATCTAAAATACACATGAAAATGTAAAACGCTAAGACTCACAGAAACCATTTTGAAGAAGTGATGCAAAGTTGGGAGAAATCCGCTCCCAGATGGTGCAACTTGTTGATGGTTGCGCTAATTAAGATGTGTCCTCATGAGGAGAAAAATGGATCGATGAGATTAAGCAGAGAACCACCGAGGCTCCTCACACACTGTAGTCACTCAATCCATGATATTTTGTCGGTGTAAAGAAATAGAAAGAGATGGCATTTTTATAATTGTGCAGCATCTACTAGGTACAGGGTGAAGACAGCTGACCCCTTACAAAAAGTCATAGCTGGATGACAGATGCAAAGTAAATATTAAACCAATAAAGATCTCAGAGGAGAGCAACAGAGAAAATGTCCATGCCAGTAGGACAAGCGAAGACGTCTTAGGACACAGACAGCAAGAGGTTACAGGAGGTCTCCCTGGAAAAATACCCTGTTTGTATGATAATGAGCTAAAAACAGATTTGAAAAGCAGTAACTCTGAGGTTCAACTTGTAAAACAGAGTCTGAAGGGAAGTCACAAAGTGGGGGAAATTACTTTCAACCTATGTGGTGGTCATCAAATGGCTTCTAGCCAGCATATATAAAGAACACTAAAATCAATAAGAAAATGCTATACAACTTCATAGAAAGCTGGCAATAACTGTGCACTTCACAAGAGACACCCAAGTGTCCTATAAAAGTATCGCACAGCATTCGTCTTCATTAATCACCAGGGCAGTGAAAGTGAAGGGTTCAGCGAAGTGACAACACACGTCGCCTCCAGGCTGAAATGCAAAAGGTCTGACTGTGCCCGCTGAGGAAGGGCTGGGGCCGGCAGAATATCTGTGAGGGCTCGGGAGTGAAAATCACGTCACCCCTTGGACGGATCTCTTAGGTGCATCTGATCAGAAGGAATCCAGGCACCAGTGACCGTGCAATTTCACTTTTAGGTACACACTGCAGAGTGCAAGCCCAGAACCCCCAAAGGCATCTGTATACCAGGATGTCCACAGCGGCATTGCTCAAAAGATTCTGGGCTGGAAAGAATGCAAGTGGCTATGGACACTAGCTCGGATGAGTGTGGATTGACATAATGGCACAAAAGCATGCATAACAAAAACAAACACCTGAAGGTCACTCTCGGCCACGTGAACAGGTCTCCCAGTAAAATCCTAAACATATAATCCACACGGTCCAGAATAGTGCACCCTTCATGGATCCACATTTATCTGAGTGTGAGACAGAAGAAGTTTCATGTGTTTGTGTGATGGACGTTTGAGGGTGGCCAGGGATGGGACGTGAGGCCTCTGGATGTCCGTGATGTCTGAGGCACAAACCTGGGCAGCAGTCACACGAGTGTGCCTCTCGTCACTTCTGACGACTCAAGGTGCAGTGCACTAACGCTCTCCAGATACACATCTGTGCTTGTGTGTTTAGTTTTTTAAAATTTTGCACATAGGCAGTGCTAATGAGTGAATTATACTTTGTTAATGCAAAGGCTTAAAAGTGATATAGATATATAGATATAGATATAGATATTGATATAGATATATATATGTTGTGTACTTATAGTGGTAAAAAATTTCAAATTTCAAATGAAAACCCGCCCAAGCCAGTGTCCTGTATCCTAGAGAACGTATCCACTCTGTAATTACCCGGAGATTTTTGTTATTTTCCATGAGTGATGGGATGTCGTTCTTCCAGGATAAATGTAAAGGAGAGGAAGGTTCCAATAAAACTTCATGAGTCATGACCCACGGTCTTACCAAGTATTCGTGGTAGCCATTTCCCCCTCTGTGAAATCTGCATTGCTTTACTCCTTGGTCTACATTTTAATGGAAGAGAATGAGATTGGAATGTGCTGCAGACTTCACTGCAACAAGGCGTGCCAGCATTGTGACTATGTAACACATACAACTTTCCTGGAGGGTTTTCCCCTGAAATAATAAAACTCACTGAATGACCCGGCTGAAGACCCAGAAGACTGAAGAGAACACACTTTGTTATTGATCCCGCAGAGCGTACACCGGCTCCTGTTGGCATCAGGAATCAGACATCCTCTAGAGGACTGCAGGCTCCTCTTCTACAGACCGGTGGCACGCTGACCACCCGGGTGCTGCCAGGCAGCACGGCCTACAGGAGTCACAGCCTCCAGGGCTGCGCCAGGGGACCCAGGTCATTTCTCTACATTGTTATGAACTTTCCATTACCCTGGGGCAAAGCAGGCCCGCTCTCTCCATCCTTCTCCATTATGAAAGTTACTTTGGTTATTGGAAAAGAGAACGAGAAAGATGACATTTACAGAACAGAAAGCTCAGCAGAAAAACGAAATGCTTGGCCAACAGGCTTTCATTTCTTCCAGAAAAAGGGTCTTCCGTTAGACATAAGCAGGGCACATGTACCAGATATCTGAAAGAATTCATGCACATCTGTTAAGAATTAATTTCAATGAAGAGTGCATAGTACCACCATAGTAAACATGATATATGCAAATAATTTCACATTGTAAATACAGATGGTTATTTTCTTTTTACATAAACTGAGAAATCACAATAAAAATGTCAAACTGTGGTAGAAAGAATTGGTGCTCAGAAAGCTGGAGCAGGGCATTTATGGTTGTGTTCATTAAATTATGTACCTATTTATTGCCCAAGTTACTTTACTCAAAGGTTTTGCATCTGAATTTGTTTTCCCGGAACAAAACCAAAACCAGTTCCTGTGACCGAATCATCCCAGTCCCATCTAAAGGACTTCCCTCCTCGGCTTCTATCACCAACGCTCTTAGCAATGACGGGATTGGGTCCAAAGCCAGACTCCTTCCTTTCCCCTCGGCACTCCCTGAAGACCCTGTTCTGCAGGAAACAGTCCCACTGTCCGCGCTCGCTGTGAGTGTGGAGCATTCCAGCGCCTTTGATGAAGCAGGGTCGTTCCAGCTGTCCTCTTTCACACAGATGGGGTGGCCCAGAGCACTCAAGGTGACACAGCACGGCCTCCCAGCCGGCTCATTCACATCAAGGAGCTGTTCTTTGTACACGAGGAGTCCACAGTCCTTACAGATCGGTCTACCTGCTGACTCCTCAAGAGATGCAGAGCAGTAACTCTGATCAAACTAAGAACACGGCAGACAAATAAATAAGGAGACTCCAAGCAAAGAGGCCCGTGTTGTCTGGGGGAAGTGCAACACGTACACGGAGCTGAGTGCAGGCTTCATGAGGATGTCTGCCCCATTGCAGGAGAGGCCGGTGCCTGAAAGAGATGTGGGAAGGACAAAGTGAATCCTGGAAGCAGAAGGAAAGGCGCTGCAGCAGGGATTCCAACAGAGCCTGGGCTGATGCATTATTAGATGAGGAGTACGACTATCAGTAATGGAGCTCAAGTCTCCCCCAGTGAGAGAAAGCAGGAAAACATTATTGCTAAAATAAAAATAAACTGTAGACACTCTAGAAAATGGCAAGAAACACTGCAAGGCTCAGAGGACCTTGGCTTGAAAACCCCAGAGCATACAGGTGAGAGCTGAGGATGATTGAAACTAGGATGTGAATAACTGTCTTCTCATATAGGAGCAGTTATGAAAATATACAGTGAATGTTTAAATTTTAAAAATGGTTACAGTAAAAGACACATTGCCATTAGCCCCATCCAGATGTTTCCCTTTGCTCCAGACACACTCATCCCACCATTCTTGCCCCTTCCTGAAGCAGCTCTCAAAGTGCTCTTTCACGACCGTCTTTAAGAGGTGTGACAAAAGTGCAGTGAATGCTGCCCCCGAGTGCTATCCAAAGGAAGGGCAGGCTCCTAAAAACTTAATGACCTGCCCCCACTCACCTTATGCATAGGGTCCGGTACCATGTGCTTTATGGCTCTTCCTCAAAATCAAAAAGATCTTCAAAGGGAAATGTTTTGAGTCGATTCAGGACACTGAGGCAGCCAGCATAGCACAACTAAAGACCCTCATGAGAGAAGACTTCCAGAACTGCTGCAGAAAGTGGCAAGAATGGTGAGACAAGTATGTTTTAAATGAGGAGGAATATTTGATGGAGATGACTGCCAATGTGTCTTGTGTAATAATTTTTAAAATGTAAACATTAACCGTATATTTTGATCACCCTTTGTCTTACTGGGTCACCTTGGACATGTCTCTGAGCCTCCATTTCCTCATCTGTAAATAAGCCCCACCTCTCAGGACTGAAGAATCCAGTGAGATAATGCAGTGGATGGACCTTCGAGGACCTTACGCTAAGAGGAAGAAGTCAGTTGCAAAAAGACACATTTGTATGATCCTGCTGATACGGGATCCCCACAGAAGTCACGTGAATGACAGAGTAGAGGGGGAGCTGTGAGCTGGGGCCCGGGGGAGCTGGGAGCCCTTGGCCAGGAGGCACAGTGTCCCAGCTTTGCAAGATGATGCGCTTCTAGAGATCGGCTGCCCGCCAGTGCGCGCAGAGTTAGCGCAACTGCCTGCGCCCACTGGCAGATTGTATGTTAGTTCCATAGCAGAAGTATTGAGACTATGATCTATGAGGCTTACAACTTAAAATTATAATAATAAAGGTATAAACATTCTGTTTAAGTATCTGGAAGTACATTTAGGTTGTGTGTTTTTCATTGCAATTTTAAAAAATTATACAATGAGTCATAAAATACCTCCAAGCAAACAGCCGGGAATTGATCGCTGGTTGCTGTTGCTCTTTCTACGTTGTGCTGCCTAAGGACCTGGATTTGCAGTAGGCTTTGGCTTCTCTGAGGCACAAGTTAAGCCTGGTGAGTTCAGCGGGGATGTTCCTCCTCTTTTCCGCTCTTCTCACCCACTCACATCTGCATTCTTAATTGATAGAACTCAGGCATCACATTTAGATGACAGGAATGAAGAGCCCTGGGGAAGCAGAACGTGAGTTCTCAGGCCCAGGCTGTCAGAATTGGTGCGGCGGGAGCTCCAGTGTGTAGAACAGAAGCCCAGGCTGAGGAAGGTTTTAATATTGTTAGGAAAAGAGTGCAACGCCCCTCGGCTGTGCGAGCTACTTTCCCTGAGTTTAGCAGAGCTGCTCTTCCAACGTGCACAGATGCAAGGCGGTGGCCCCTTTATTGCAAGATAAACTGCTGGGGGCAATATTCTAAGTGCCAGTGGCACTGTCTCAGCCTGAGACAGAGATGGGGTGCAGGCTGAGCAAACCAGAGCCCCTCGCTGCCTCTTCTGCTGGACGGGGCAGCTGAGACTCTGCACCCAGGGCCATGAGACACACAGCCAGGACCACAAACGCTTCAAGGGACAAAAAGAGTCTGGATGGGCATTGCAAAACCTTCTGGGAGCTCAAATGCTTGACAGGCTTAAACCACGTGGTAAGCCCAAGGAAGTGCCCACGGGTCTGCAGAATGGCTGTGGCATCAAGGGTCTCTCTCTTCTTGGCATGACAGACCAGGAGTCATCTCTGTGTCACCTTTCTCACTGGGATTGGACTTGATGCCCCGAGAGGAGAAAGGCTGCTAAGGTCATTGTGAACCCAAAATAACCCTGCACCGGATCCTACATCCTCAGGCAGGGCTCGCCCAAAGGAAAAGCAGAAATGTCCAGAGTATACCAGTGTGTGTATTCCCAGCCTCACACCATGACGCCCCACATGTGCACACGTAAGAGCTCAGACACACACATACACGCACACACGTGTGCACACAGGACTTACTTTGTGAGTTGCATAGTCACACTGCATGGCATTTTACGGAAGTTAAGACCATTGTTTTTAAACAATACAAACTCTTAAAATATACTTTTTTCTGCCATGCATTTGCCGAGGACTCATCTTAAGCAAGAAGCCCCAGCAATGGGCCTGTTGTGGTTTCTCTTGATCTAAGCCTGGTGAACACAATGTCCTCGGTTCATCCTTGTGACCTGTAGCTGGGGTGGTGTCATCATCACCCCAGGGCTGCGGTGACAGGCAAACCTGTGGCCCGATGCTGTCACATCTCCCACCTGCACCAAGAAAGAATGCATATTTTGCACATTAAAAGTTTCGATAGTGTGCTCTCGACCCACAAGGAGAAAAACATGAAATTAGTTTCCCTCCAACAGTGTAAGCTAATGCATAAGACATAACTCTCATTGTTTTATTTTAGTAACCAGATCAGATCCATAAAAAGAAATGTCGCAACTCAATCCTATATTCTTGAAAGAATTAGCTTCAATTGTTCATAATTGATTTAAATGTTAAGGCTTGCATAATGCATGATTTCTTTATTAAAAGGCCATGGCAGAAACACACATTACCGCACTCGAAAAGAGCCCCAGGAAAAACCCCTCTTGTAGCCTCAGATGATTTAAAATTGATCTCCTATAGCTTGTCCTACTTTTATATCCCTAACGACACACAAAATAATGCCTTTCAATTTTGAGTCCAACTGTTTTGAGGACATGGGGTTGAGTTATGTTGCTATTTTCAGAGTTTATTGTATCTTTCCTTGGTAATCCCACTGCAGAGGGGATAAATTGCTCTGTAACATCCATTCCAGACTCATGTGTGGGCTCTATGCCTTGTTTCCAACGATCAAACACGTGTCCTGAGGGGATCCATGTGCGGGACTCACCTTCCTGTGTGTCTGCGTCCTCCCAGGGGACCCACGGCTGCGAAGATCAGGGCTGTGCAAGGGGACAGCCAGGGAAACCGGCGCATCTGTCAGAAGAAAGCGATGTCAGCTTTTTCAGTAATTTTCCCTGATCAATGGCTGCTGAGCCCTGTCCCAGGCTTCGGCTGCAGAAATCAGAAAATAGCAAGATGCAGCCCCCAGCCCTGCTGCTCTGTGGTCTGAAAGTGAGGACATGACAGGAGAAGCAATAACCTTTGTCCAGGTGGGACAGGACTTGGAAGGGATGGGGGAGGAGGGGACAGATCTGTAGCCCAGGGGTGGGACACTCACCTCCCTATGGAAATGAGACCTGGGATGTGGGGACATTGAAGGGTGTTCTTTCAAGAAGGAGTGGTCATCCCTAGACGATTAAACCACCACAACCAAAAGAGTGATTTTTCAAAACAATGCTCAGCCCGGACTCAGCCCTCACTGATGTGAAGAGGGACTGGCTTTCTGCTCCCTGCAGGGCCCTCTAGGCTGGAGGAGGCTCCACACTGGGGCCACGGACAGGCAGCCCAGCTGGGGCTGGGGAGCAGAGCATGCCACCTTCTCCTTCTCCAGTCTTGTGTACAAGGGTCACGAAGCATTTATGACCATGGGTTTCTGTCATGAAAACTTTGATTCAGGTTCAAATACATTCACATAGCCAAAGAATAACTTCCCCAAGTGAGTGTACATATCTTAGATATATCTGAAAAGAACAAGAAAGCAAATCCCACTGGTGCAGGTGCAAGTCACAGTGACTCCACACACACGTGTGTATGTGCAACATTAATGACACACACCACATGTGTGGGGGCGGAGCTTGTGGACTGAGTGGGAATAGAAGGGAAATGAAATTAACGAAACCCACAAAGAAGGGCCCCCACGTAGACCAGTAATGACAACAGTCTGCTGTGAACAAGCACAGTTAACTGGATTCTGTGCCTCTAGTCCAATTTAGATAGAATGAAAATAGATCGATGGCAAGTAAGACCACCAGGTGTGCAATGGTTCTCAAATGGAGAACAGAAACCTGGTGTCTTGGGCTGGGGATATAGCTCAGCAGCACAGCGCCTGCCTGGCAAGCACAGGGTCATGAGTTCAATTCCCAGTACCGGAACAAAAAAAAAAAAAAAAAGAAACCTGGTGTCTGTCAAATAAATTCTCTGTCTCTCTCTCTCTCTGTCTCTCCCTTTCTCTCTTTCTTTGTCTCTCTCCCTTTCTCTCTCTCTCCTCTTTCTCCTCCCTCTTCTCTCTTTTTCCTTCTTTCTTCCTCTTTCTTTCTCTCTCATCCTTTCCTCTCTCTTCTCTCTCTCTTTCTCTGTCTCACCTCTCTCCTCTCTCATTTCTCCTTTCTCCCTTCTCTCTCTCTGTTTCTCTCTCTGTTTCTCTCTCTCTCTCTCTCTCTCTCTCTCTCTCTCTCTCTCTCTCTCTCTCTCTCTCTCTCTCTCTCTCAGGAAAAGGTGCTGTGATAGGATCAGCACCTTTCTGGTTTTAAAATCTCTCTAAATAAAATAAACAGAAATTGTGAACAACGCTGGGATCACAGCCTTGCAGAACTGCAGGGCCAGGAAGATTATGTAAGTGAATAAATGAACCACTGAAAGACAATCATTAGGAGTGGTCGGGGCTCTGGCTCCCTGAGCGCTCCTGTGCCATCCAAAGGAGGCAGAGCTACAACCCACCTCCAGTTCACCGCATCCAAGTGCAATGTGTGCCCTGTATTTATGCATCTCAGATTTTTATTTTTAAAGGAAAGCTAGATGTCTATATTTAATGTAGAATCCCTGTCATTAAGCGCAGCAATGAAAGGAAAGTTTTCTAAGCCATCAGGCAAATCTGAGAATCCCTGAGCTCACCTCAGCCCATTTACTGTCACAAGTCGGCAGCCTCTGGCTTGGGGGTGCTCTGAGCCATTTCCGTTACTCCCGTGTGCCATGGCTGTCACATGTGGGGATACATTGGATTGATGGGTTAGGGATATCCTGCTTGCGAAGCATCTCATGTTAGGTGCAAGGGAAGAGTGTTTTGAGTTGGAGACATGCATAGAACAGCAGGGCTGATGCACACCGTGGCAGGTGAGCTCTGAGAGACGGCTCCCTCGGGCTGGGGAAATTCACAGGCAGTGACTCAGCACTGAGCACACCTCTGAGCTCAAGCTCTGGCCACACCCACTGTGGACTCTGGGTGGGTGTGATTGTGTCCACCACACGTCGTAACCCAGGGAGTGACATCAGCTCCACGTTTCAGATGAAAAGACTGGTGTTTAAACACTTCTGGCCAGGAGAAGAGATAGCCGTTGTCCCGGTGGGACAGGACTTGGAAGTGATGGGGGAAGAGGGGACAGATCTGTCGCCCAGGGATGGGACCCTCACCTCCCTATGGAAATGAGACTTAAATATGTAGTTTTAGATCTATAGATAAGAGTCATATAACCTAGCTGTGTCACCCACTGAGTTTCTTTCACTTGTTTGTTCGTGGAAGAGAGACTCCTTTTGGATTTGTTGTTTTGTCTTTTTGGCCAGGCCTGAAAACTAAATTGACATTCAGCATATCCACAGTGGAAAGCACCTGGATTTATTAACACAAGTGTACACGGCTGGCCTGGCAAGCTCTCACGGGAAATGCAGACCCTCAGAAGATAGGAGAGGCTGTTATTTACTTAGCACATTGGGTGGAGAGCAGAGCAGAGAAGTAGCTGTTCAATGGTAAGAGCTTAAAGCAGAAGAGTCCTTTCCAGGAGGTCTACGCAGGACGCTTTTGGACCGGGACTTAAGGACACCATGCTATTCCTTTGGCTATGGGTTTATTTCATAGAGGAATTTCATTACTTGCTTTAAGAAGCTGAAAAGAGGTCAGAACAAATTTTGACTTGATGTTTTCCTTTCTTTTTTGTTTCTGAGCAAGCTATAATTTCTAAATTGGAATATAAACATGCGACTTGGAATGGATTGGAGGCAAATTGTGCCATAAGCAGATTCTGTAAGTGGCTAAACAAAGAATTGTAAAAGCAAGGAACAATAAAAGGAAATGTTTCTGGAATAAAACCAACAGTTTAAAAAAAAGCAAATGAGTATCTGGATAGCACAGGCTCTCTGCAGCACCAGAAGCAAATTTAAGCCCACGTGGCTGCGTGTCCCCAGTCCACTCCCTGACAACCCCGCACCTCACCAGGACTGTGCTGGCGGCTCCTAAAGAGAGCTTTGAAAGGCATCGTCACCCAACGTCCCCTCATCGGCCCCTCAAAGCTCAGATGTTGCATGTCAGGCTTTAAAGAGCCTGGAGCTCAAAATAGTCCTGTATGCCAAAGCGTGCAATGTCGACTCCTTCCTGCTTCTAAAGTCACAGGTACACAAATAATTATGAAACTGCACTCTCATCTTGTGAAACATTAGTTCACATCTTATGAACCGCCTTAGTTCACATTCTTCCCACATGTCTTGGATGTCACTATTTTCCACCCCTGTTGCACCTAAACCATGCGCTAGAGCCCTCTCTCTCTCTCTCTCTCTCTCTCTCTCTCTCTCTCTCTCTCTCTCTCATCTGTGGGAAAGCCCTGTGTCTAATTCTCTCCTGGAAATACTGTGCCCTGCCATTGACACCATTTCATTACACTAAGACGTTTCCCTCATTTCATCTCACCTTATACACTTTCCCTGATAGGGCTGAACCCCCAAAATAATTACAAATTCCACAGGAAATGCCTCTGCCTTTTTGGGTTACAGAGACAGACTGTGCAGCTGTGGGTACTTTTAAAAGCACTGGCTGGGGTCATTTAGGATGGATGCTACTTCTCTTTATCAACATAAGAGACAATTTCCTAGGGATAATTTGGGGGAGAAACTCACTGTCTTACTTTCTTTTCACTGGGACAAATACCTTACACCCACAATTTAAAGGAGGAGAGGTTTATTTTGCCTCCGTCAGTAATCAACTGGCTCCAGGCAGAAACAGCGTGGTAGAAAGGCCTGGCAGAGGCATGCTCACATCGTGGTGCTCAGGAAGTGGAGAGAGAAGGGAGGAGTTGAAAAGGAGAGGAACTCTTCCTGGCCACGCCCCCAATGACCCTCCTCTTCCAACTGGGCCCCTCAGCAGCAGTCAGTGTTAACTCACCAGTGGGTGAATCCACAGATATAGGCAGCACCAGCTGGTCCAACCCCCTCCCCAAAGCCCAAAGCACATGAGAATTTGGTGGACATTCTAGATCCACAACATTCCCCTTGTGCTTGTTCATGAAAGATACTTTTAATGCCCTCACAGCCCCATGAACACTAACAGGTGGGAATGTTTGCAAGTGACTATGGAGAATCCCAGACCTAAGCAGACTTTAATTTTCCTGCTGATGTCATCCTGCTACAACTCCCTGCCGTTCCAGGGCTGCGCTGAGATGAGCTTCTCCCGAGAAGTCCTGATTGTGGTCCTATTCTCTTGCTTCATTGGAAAGCCACTCCTGGAAGGCACTGTGATGCTTCCTTCAGTACAGACCAGGTGGCTGGGGGAGTGAAAAGAAGGTGCACTGCCAATTTCCTGTAAGAAACAGGCAAATGAGGGGCTGGGGATATAGCTCAATGGCGTTAAGTGCCTGCCTGACAAGTCTGAGGTCGTGAGTCGGATCCCCAGTACTGCAAAAAAAAAAAAAAAAAAGAAAAGAAAAGAAAGAAAGAAAGAAAAAAGAAACAGGCAAGTGGCAGAATCTGAGGTCCCTGGGGACTCTGAAACCATTGGCTCTTTCACATCTCCCTATGTGAAGACACACCGTACAATCCTTAGATTCCTGAGACCAAGTCCAGATTCTGTCTGTTAATGTGTGTTAATGTCTTCTCCTCCAGTGTGCCTAGTACATACCTTCCTGTGTTGCTAGCAAACTGCCTTGGCTGAAATTTTAAAGTTACACAAATTGTTTGTCTACTCAACCCAAAGTGAGAAATACAGTCATCCCGGGGCTGGGGATTTAGCTCAGCGGCAAAGCGCCTGCCTGGCAAGCGCAAGGTCTTGGGTTCAGTTCCCGGTACCGGAGAAAAACAACAACAACAAAAACAAACAAACAAACAAAAAAAAGAAATACAGTCATCCCTTGCTATACCGTGGTTCACTTATTGCAGCTTCACTGTATTGCAGGTTTTTAAAAATATATATATCTAATTCTGTATCATAGAGTTTTGCTATGTTGTGAGATTTTGTGGTATTTGGGTATTTATACAATATCTATGATTTTAATTATTTTGCCTAAAAAGTTTAAAACAATATGAAAATATTAAAAAATGTCAATTCAAACATATTAAAAGAATGTTAAATCGAAATGAAATACAATATGTGTTCCATCGGCAGATGAATAGCGTACTGTACATAATGGAAATGCAGTACCCCACTACCACTTGCGCAAGTTTGCCAAAGTGAGATTGCACAAGGCACACTATTGGCTGATGGAATGCATAGTGACCAACCACAGCACTGCGTTCTGTATCCTGGGCGCTGATTGGCTCAGTGACTGTAGCATCGATCTTTTTGCTCTCCCGCACTGTGCCCGTATGTTCAGCATCTCTCCTTGTCCACTTCACTTGAAGTATCTATATAGAATTTTACATGTTGTTAAAATTACATAGATTTAAGAGTGTAAAAAGTGTTTAAGAGTATATGAAGTGCTTCTAAGAGTGTGGGAAAGGTTAAGAGAATGGGAATGATTTCTAGGAGTGTGGGAAGGATTTATAAAGCCTTAAAATTTATATAAATAATAAAATAAATATAACACTGCTACTTTGCAGATTCTCACCTATTATGAAGGTCTCCGGAATGCAACTCCCGTGATAGGTGAGGGATCGCTGTACTGAAATTCAGTTAGACTCATTTTGATATACAGTTTTCGGCTGAAATTTGGGGCTGAAATTTGGCAGAGCTTGTGATGCATTCATTCACTTCTCCTGCAACCTGAAATCATCTGCCACTCCACACAGAACTTCCCAAACCTCAAAGGAATCATAGCACATAGGTCTACTTCTACATTCTCTGGAGCTCTTGAGCAGGTTTTCCAGCAGAGCCCTTCTACAGTGTTAACAATGCGGGGAGGACCTCTGGGTAGAAACATACAACTCAGACACCGAGAGAAATGACCTTGGGGACCAAAGATGATGATGAGGGCTTTCCTTATGCACAAATAAAAGTGACATCATATCATTATTGATTAATGAAGGGAGCAAGGAAAATCTGCCCTGTCATCATGCTGAGATGTCACTAGAGGTTAAATTGATCTTTGCCTGCCTTAATTCCATGGGTCAAAGCCAAATGCTGAATTACTGATAAAGGCTTAGTGTAGGCCCGGTCACCCTCAGTTCAAAGTGTGATTTCAGGAAACCACAGTTTCATTATCTGAAATATTTGTGGGCAGCTGCACTTCAAATTAGATTTCTTATTTGTGGGTGTCTGTAGTTTCTCACATACCTTCAAGGGCAAAGTGGGAATGTGGACTCTGAAGTGATTTTCAGGCTCTTATTGATCTGAACGAGTGTGATTTGGCCGCAGCTGCCCCTTGACATTGATGACAGACCTGTGCTAGGAATGAGTCTCGTGATCCAAGAAGACTCCCTTTTCAATCTATGATCCAGGGAGAAGAAACACAGATGCTTTCTATGCATTTATAGCCACACAGAATTCTTAACCCAGTTCCAAACTGCAAAGGTCAGCCCATCAAATGTAAAGTTAAAAATCGCTTCCCTCCACGCTGAGAAAGTGCTGAAAGGAGATGACTTTCTCAGGATTCTTCAGGAGACTGGCCTAGAACACACCATCATCACGGCACTGTTTGGTGCATGTGTTCAAACTGTACAGGAAAAGGAATCCAAACGCTATCACAGGAAAAAAACTTAATTCAGGCAAATCTGTGGGCTTCTTATACATTTTATGTTATTTCAATGCTAGAAATCAGGCATTTGCTCACAAGAAAATAAGTTCCGGTGTGAATGCCATTCAGTGTGCTCAAAGTTAAAGCACTCATAAGGCAAGAAGTTTTGATGAAACTAGGAAAGACTTTGAGGGAGCTTCTGTACAGAATCTGATATGCTCTATTTGATATGGGCCAGCTTGGAAAATTATGAAGATGTTGAAACAAATTAGTGCTTGGTGCATGATTAAATAGAAGTGTACAACTGAAGAAGAGCCTGCATCCTCATCAGCATGTATTTCCAGCCCACTTCATACATGTCATATTTACTTCTTCTGAAATGAACTCTCACGTGTATGCACACTCAAGAATGAACCTAAGTATATTTTTCAATTCCCATCCACACATTATAATGTAATATCGCATCATAGATTCTTCTAAATTATGTGCGGATATCATCATATTATAAGATATTAATTCTATAACCTATGATAGAGTTTAAAGATAAGAACATTAAAAGAGTAATTATAAACCTACTTAGAGCTATTAAGGATTTAGCAAACAACTGAACACTATCTATGCGAATTGCTTTATTCTGCTTCTAAGCACAAAGGCCCTTTTTATGCTTATTTTCTGTTGCTCTTTACTTTTTATAAACACATTTGTCCTCGTGGATAATTTTGCATGTTTTTTTTTGGGGGGGGTGGAGGGTGTAAGTCTTGAATACTGGAGAGAAATAACATTTTCCTCTGAAATATTAGTGGAGCTGTTCATGTCTTCTGCTGAAATATTTGTACTAAATGAAATATTGCATTTGATTCTAAATGTGATTGGAGCCCAAACAAGAGAGAAGAGAAGCATGAATCTAAAAATAATTACAGAAATAATGTCAAAAAGTATCCAAGTTTTATGAAATCTAGGAAGCACACATCTAAGATGAAAGAACTCAAAGTAAACGACACATAAAAAGTTCTACTGGGTGCATGAGAATAAAATTTCTGAAAACAAGTGATAAAAGAATCTTAAAAGTAGCAAAACACACACACCCACACTCACACAGAATGTGCTCAGGGAAGACCTCACACTTAGTGCAGAAAACAATAGAAGAGTATCGTTCAAGATCTGAGTTTAAAAAACAAAAATAGCTGAACTGTTAGGAAAAAGAGTACAACCTGAGGATGTTTGTGCTGTATAAATATTTTTCAACCATGCAGGTCAAACCATGAGTTTTCAGACAGAAGCTGACAACATTCAGTGGCAGAATTGTAATACACTAAAGAAGCTCCTTAGGTAGAAGGAATTATGTTGGTAAATGCCCAAGAATACATTTTCTCAGGTGTGAATTAATGAGAACATTAATGACTTCAAAAGATAAATAGTACCAGTGAGGAGTAGAGTTTATGAAACACGCGGAAGTCGAGTGGCAAATGACAAGGTTAGCACGGAGTGCGGCACAGGGGAAAGAGAACGCAGCTGAGTGAACTTTCCGAGCATGCTATTGCAGCATAGACTGAAATACACTAAATGATCAGGGTAGGTTTTAGAACACTTACTGTTTTCTTTTTTCAAAGTGTTTTGCTGCTTTCTGTTTTTGTGTAAATTTTAGAATCGTCCAGACAATCTTCCCCAAAAAAGCCTTCTGGTGTTAAAAGTGGGAATTTGCAAACTCTCTGGATCTCCCTGGGGAGGCTTCCAGCAGTAACCATGGATACCCGAAGCACCTTGGGCCCGCTCAGAAGTTTGCTTCTCGCATTTATCCTTTGGCTTTTAATGTTTTGGTGCTGTTTGAGATGCTATGGCTTTCTTCACATTAGGTTTAAACTCAGAGGTTACTAATTGATCCAATATTCTATGCAAAGCTATGATGACCAGCAATGTGCATTGTGTTTGCATGCGTGCAAATGTGCACACTCACCAGCAATGGAATGATCAATAAAAAGGGTGGAAGATGTACAAATAAATTGATGTGTAGAATTGATAAGCCTGAGAGTATAACTCAAGCAGCTCATGGAAAGAGGCTGACAAATGGAAAATCTGTAAGAGCTGAGTCAACCAGTAGCCTGCACTGTACTCCAAGATTAACTCAATTTGGCACAGATCTAAACGTAAAAGTTAATATCAGCATGCAGTTAAACTAAGTTATTGAGAGAGACCTATGGCCCTGAGACAGGCCAGGATTTTTACAAATAAGGGAAAACTTGATAGCTATAACTTCTCTGAATGAAAAATGTACAATTATTGAAAGATATCCTCATGTAAATTAAATGTAGGCCATACACTGAAAGAAAAGATTTACAATCTGTATATCTGATGAATGACATTTCTAGAATATAGTGATAAGTCAAATAACCTAACAGAAATAAATAAAAAAGAAATATAAAGTAGGTAGTAGCCAACCATGCTCAAAAATTAGTCAGTGGGAAAAATGAAATTAAAAACTCCATGCAGTACTACACACTTCTCTTGGTTACTTTTCTCTTGTTGCTGAGATAAAGTACCCAATGCCCAAAATGAAGGAAGGAAAGGTTTATTTCACTCAGTTTGTGGAGGTTTCAGTCCATAATGAGCTGGCTCCAAGGCAGAGAGGCACATGGCAGAGGGCAACAGTTTAAGGCAGCAGAAGACAGTGAAACCAGCAAGAACAAGAAGGGAGGAGGAGAGAGCAAGCCTCTTTTCCTCCCTTATATTGTACGCAGCCTGCCCGCCCCAGGTCAGGTGTAGCACTCACACTTATAATCCTAGCACTGGACCATGAGTCAATCAGAAACTCTAGACGCCCAACCATGACTGCATGAGGCTTTGGAGGGACATCTAGACATGAACCATAATAACACTCTTATTCGGATGCCTGAAGTTCATCTACTTAACAATACCAATTGTTAGTAAGGAGGGTAGGAAGTTCGAGGCCTCCTGCACTGCTGATGGGGACATCAAATGACAAACCTTTTGGAAAACTGTCAGTGTCCTAGCAGTTATCCACTCAGTGGCTGGTGCCTAAATGTCACCACTGTACCTACTCAGGAGCAGCAAAAGCACACATCCACACCAAGGCTACAAAGCATACTAAAAGGCAGATGGGGCCACCTTCCCCCGGACTCTCTGTGGGGTCCCCAGGGTAGAAGAACTGCGTTCCTTGCCATTTCCCAAATGACATCAGTGCTCAGTCACATTTCTAGAGCACTGATCTCAGAGCCACCACTTGCTGCTGCCTTTACATCACAGTCCACGCATGCACTGTGTGCGCCTTCCAGCTCTGTGCACATAGGAACCCAGGCAGCTCCTACCCCTGCACCACTGCAGCTGACCCTCTGCCACTCAGCCTCCTGGTCCTGCCTTTGTGGTCTCCAAAGAGATCTCCACAGGGATCCTCCTAAAATGTAACTCAACTGGCATCATTTCTCTGCTCAAAATGGCAAAGATCTCTATCCTGCTCAGAATAAAATGAAAAGCCCTAAAAATATCTCACACAACCCATTGGAAAAAAAGATTAGACAAAGAAAATGAAGCTGAGTATGGTGGTACATGCCTGTAATCTCAGAACTCTAGGAAGCTGAGGCAGGAGGGTCACCAGTTTGAACTCAACTTGGGCAATTTGGCAAATTAGTGAGACCTTATCTCAAAATTTTTAAAATGTCAAGATAAAAGGTATTGTAGGGGTAGGTCAGTGAAGGCCCTGGGTTAAATACGCAGTGTCAGTGAGAGAAAAAAAGAAAAAGAGGGGAGATAGAGGGAGAGGGAAAGGAAGGGAAAAGGAAAAGAGAAGAAGAGCTTGGGATCTCCTCACTTTGCTGCAAAAAGAGCAGGGGGCAGCTGTGGATTCAAATCCACTCTGTCTGGCTCCAAAGTCTGGAGCTTAACCTCCAAGTGCTCTTGTGAGTCCTTAGAGATTCTGCTCTGCCTCCTCTTAAGGGATCTGTGGCATTTCCTGCACTCAACCAGGTGGTCGCTGAATAAACCAAAAAGGAGACCATATTCTCAGCTTCCCCTGTTTTGTTCTTGGGGACATGAGGATGAGGAGGGGCATCACTTGGTGAAGCATGGAGAACTGGTATTCGTAATCCTACATCAGAATGCATTGTAATGGTAGAATTGGCACCAACCCAAGGAGAGTTAAATCAAAACTGTTCCCCAAGAGAACTGCTCCACTTATTTACCTATGATTTTTGTCTAGATGTTCCCCCAAACCCTCATTCAGTCATGGGGGATGGGGTTTTCTTGGGGGTGGCTGATTCTACAGTGCATGATTGACTCATAGTGAAATACTGGGGTTAAGGGTGCTGGGTGTAAGGGTGGGTGATTGCTGACTGGGCTGGCACCACCCTAATCCCAGTAGACTAGATACAGTATAAGGGATGCGAAGAGGATTGTCTCTCTCTCTCTCTCTCCCTTGTTGTATTTGCTGTCTTCCTCTGCCATAGGTTATTGCCCCTCTTCCACGACCCACCCTGTTGTGGGGCCAGTCAGTTATGAACTGAAACCTCTGCAAACTGTGAGCCAGACAAAGCCTTCTGCCTTTAAATTTGGGTGTTCAGTATTTTGTCTCAGCAATCAGAAAAGTAACCCAGACAGAATTTGGCACCAAGAGTGGGGTCACTGAGGTAACTATACTCGACCATGTGGTTCAGGAGCTTTTAGGAATGGCTTTTGGAAAGAGTTTGGAATGATCCAGAGATCCTGGCTTAAAAAGTAGTGCTGGAATGCCTTAGGCTGTACTGTATGGGAGATTCTGGTCAGAGCTCAGAAGACCAGAAGGTTGATAGCAATCCTGCCTTTAAAGACCAGGCTCAGGAGGTTTCTGCTGGAAAGAAGGACTGCATCGGCTGTTGGACTCCAGATGATGTGTGTTATGGCTTGGCAGAAAGTCTGTCTGCATTTTGCTCATGTCCAGAGACTTTGCCTTAAATTTGGGCATTAAGATTAAGAGGTGGACTAATTAATCTGGCAGAAGAAATTTTAAGGGAATCTAATATTTCAGCAGTAGCATGGCCACTGTTGAGGGCTTTTAGCCACATTTATGTTGAAAATCAAGAGCAAAGAGGCCAGTATAATGATTTAAAACACAGTGAGTTTGTTCCAGAAAGAGTGGTCTAGTAAAGCTGTGGACTGCAGAGATAGAGCAAAGGAGATTTTCATTGCTAAAAAGGAACAGGAGAAAAGAAAAGATGGCCCAAAGGTATCACAAGAAGCAGTAGAACTCTACTCTTTGCAGCCTCGAAATTGCAAAACTGGAAGAATGCTTTGAGATGGGAGCCCCAGAGCAGTGTGTTCCAGGATGGCAGTGGCCTAGAGAATTTGTTCCTTGGGACTGGATTCAGCGTGCTCAGCAATGCAGGCACTCAACCCCCACAGCCAAGAAAGAGGGAAGTGTTTAACTCTCTTTTCATTTGTACAGGGGCTCACAGCTAAGAGTTTGCCTTTCACCTGGGAGGAGTCTTGAGACTTGGAATTTTCAGTATTGCTGAAACTGTTAGGGCTTTGGCAACTCTTAGAGATGATGTCTTGGTTACTTTTCTCTCATTGCAGACCTTGGCATCATCCATGTGATGCTGTACTTAGGTTCATGCAGAATGAAAAAATTGTAGGGTCAGGAAGACTTCTACCCAGATTTCAAAAGAAGTCCTGGGAGGCCAAGCCATGTGCCCCAGAGAGGGCAGTACATGAATCTGTGAATGTGAAGCCAAAGTTGCTGTGGAGACCCCAGAAGTTTAGAGAAGCCAGGAATATGGATCATCTGAGGAAAACTGCAAGAAGGGAGCCAAGTGGGCCCAAGATAGGAGACATGGGAGCTGCCATCACCAGAAATGCCTTAGGGACAGAGCCACCCAAGCCCTTTAGAGTTCACATCTTGCCACAGATTCCCTCAGATGCTGCACGTGGAACTACAGGATTTAATGTGTGCCCTGCTGGATTTGGGAATTGCTTTGGCCGTATCTCTTTGTATCCCCCTCTTTGTAACTTCTGAATGGAAAGATGTATCTTGTGCCATTGGGTGTTGGAAGTGTTTAACTGTCTTTTCATTTGTACAGGGGCTCACAGCTAAGAGTTTGCCTTCCACCTGGGAGAAGCCTTGAGACATGGAATTTTCAGTATTGCTGAAACTGTTAGGGCTTTGGCAACTCTTAGAGATGATGTCTTGGTTACTTTTCTCTCATTGCTGAGACAAAATACCTGATGCCCAAATTTAAGGAAGAAAAGGTTTATTTAGTTCAATTTGTGGAAGTTTCAGTCCATACTTGTCTGGCTCCAAAGTAGAGTGGCACATGGCAGAGGGCAACAGTTCATGGTGGTAGAAAACAGCAAAAGCAACAAGGGGAGGAGTGTAGCAAGCAGCCTTTTCTCCTCCCTTACATTGTATGCAAGTTTGTATGGTTTGTGTCTAGATGTCCCCTGAACCCTCATTCAGTAATGCCAGTGGGCTTTTTTCAGAGGTGGCTGAATTTACAGTGTGTGATTGATTCTTACTGCCATGTTGGGATTGAGGGTGCTGGGATTAAAGGTGGGTGATTGCTGGATCAGTCCAATGACTAGACTGCCCCACCCTAATTCCAGTAGACTAGATACAATATAACGGACAGGAAGAGGTTCTCCCCACCACCACTCCCTTGCTGCTTTTGCTGCTTTTCCACCACCATGAACTGTTGCACTCTGCCATCTCCCATCCTGCCTTGGAGCCAGCCAATGATGCACTAAAACTTCCACAACTGTGAGCTAAACAAAGTTTTCCCACATTAACTTTGGGTGTTGGGTATTTTGTGTCAGCAATGACAGAAAAGTAACTAAGACATTTACCAGATTCTTTTAAGGTGTGTAGTTCTTACAGAGAACATTTTATTAAAGAGCACTCCTTCTGCACCCAATTTTATCCCATTTCTCCATACAAAAGTAAATGACAGCTGATAACAGGACTTTCAAATGCCCCAACTCTGCCAGCTGCAGAAAACCTTGGTTCTGCATGCCTGGCCAAGCCTATGGCTTGTCTCTGGCCCTAGATGGCAGATGCTAGGCACGGTGTGCATGCATAGCCATTGGTATACACAGGGTATATCTTGGAGGCAGTAGTGGAGTGGTCAGAGGGGATGCTGTCTCAAAGTTGGGTTGGGCATTTGAAAAGTGTGGCTCCAACAGGAGGTTTTGTGCTGTAGAGTCCACATGAAAGGAAACATTGGCAGAGAGTAAAGCAGGAGGAAAGCTCATTGCCCCATTAATCGCTGCACTGGCATCTGCGCCCTACCCTGTGTAGCTGTCTGTGAGGCCCTGCATCTTCCCTACAGGCCTTGAATATAAGAACAAGCAGTGTGAAATTCAATTTTAAATGAATTTAAATGAATAATTGTTTTTGTTTGTAAAAGAAGTGTTTCCAGTGCATAACCATTGCTCCATCACGGGAAGTGCATTGACTTCCCCCTCCCTTACTGTTTTTGCCAGAGATGAAGTCACCTGGAAACACCTGTCCACTCACCTTGACCCCTCTTCTGGGAAGGTCACTGCTCTGGCTCTGTCCCCGCAGATTCCTGGTACCTGTGAATTTCCATGTCTTTGTGTAACTCCTAAATGGCTCACCATGTGTGGAAAAGAAAATCTGCTGCTCTCGGCCCAACATTTCAATTGACAGAGAGCACATCTTCGTTATTTTACTGAGCTGTGCTGCCAGAGAAAGCACTCTCCTGTCTGTAACCCCTCCGATTTCCCCCATTTCTGTCACCTTCATGGTGCCTCGGGATACCACATGCCTTGCTTTTTCTCCAAAGACTAATGGCCTATTCCTGGTTTCTCTGCCTTTGCAGATAAGAGGTGTCAATGCCTCTGATATAACCAGCGTTCTGTCCTTGCCCAAATCACCCATGCCTTGTCTTTTGACTTTTATTCTGTTTTCCTTTCCTCTCCTCAAAGATCTTCCTTAAGGGTCTTTACAACCCCTCACTCCTGATAAGCAGGTTCTAAGACAGCTGAGCTGTTCTCTTATTGCCAAGAGGGGAGGGTTTCTGCATTGGAGAGTCAGTAGGAGGATGCAAAGGTGATTTCTAGATCTCTACTTTCCCCGAGGAGTACCTGTTTCACAGGACAGAGCAAGGGTCACATCTCAATCACGTCCTGTCATCAGCCTTGTAGACAAGCAAGGTCTTCACAGATCTGAGAACTACATCGTCTACCTTTTGCTTGGGGTGAGCTCAAACGTTAGTGTGTTTGGTCACAGCAAAAATTTTGGTGCTAAGTGGCAGTGTTTGACAGCCATGGTCTGGCACCACAGTTCCAAGGATGGGCCAGTGCAGTGGAGACCCCACAGACCCCCAGGTGAGGCTCCAGTTTGCCCTGTGTGACCATGGGTGAGGTATGTAACTCTTGATCACTTCCAGTTCTTACTTAATTATGTTATTAGGAAGATTTATTGGATTCATATTTCCAGTGTACTCAAATGCCAATATATGGAAAATAATTGTTATAACGATGGCTGTAAAGCTTGGGCCATGGAGAAGACAAGGGTCAGGAGTCACCGGGATCAGTTGCAGTTGCATGCTTAGATTCCTGAGTGCAGCAGTGCAAAGTCACTTAACATGAGGATCCAGGAGGGTAGGCTTGGAAATGTCACAAGAAAATACAGGCAAGAAAGGAAAAGCCTGCGCTAAGACCATCAGGAAGCAGCAAGATCTGGAAAGCTGTGGCCATGTTTGTGATGTGGTAGGACACGGAACAAAGGAACATGGCTAGTTTTGCATGAAGACATGTGGACAAGTACACATTTGGCCATTGGTAGAGGACCAGCCTTACAGTTGAGCAGGTTGTGCACTCTTCAGCTCTGGGAGAGGGTAATGTTCACATTCATTGTCATTATAGAACCCAACATTTATCATGGCAATTTTCTTACAATAAAGACCTTCCGATACCCAGAAACCTAGAAAGTAGATATTTGATTGTTTTTCATCATTAATGTGCACACTGAGAGACACTGGGATGCATGAGAGAGGGGCTGAGCTTGACGCTGCAGGACTGAGTTCACGGAGTCGGGGTGTGGGAGCTCCTCTGGCAGGTGGAGACTCTGGGGCTGGAGCAAGGAAGAGGCACTCAGGCTCCTCTGCCTGATGACTGACTTAGCAGCGCCTCCCCATCACTGAGAACCGTGGGACCGCGGCTGTCTCTCCTCTCAGTCTCCGGTGTCAGCAGAGCAGGACTGAGTCGGCATCTTGAGCAGGAACATGCAGCCGATTAAAGGCGCAGGATCTAGAAGAAATGGACAGAGGCTTCACATCACATCCTGCACAAAGGTAGCCCCAGCATCTCCAGTCCCTGCTCCGGTTTCCGTTCTGATCCAAGGAGGGAGATGCAGTAAAATTTCGTGTCAGCAGAAATGGGGAACTCTGTGCTGAATTCTGCAGTTGATTCTCCAGGCCTTGGAAGAACCTACCTTGAGAGATAGATAATGGGAACAAATTGTTTCGAGCCCAGCTTCAGAAGTGTAATTACGCGTTGCCTTGGGCAGCCACGACTGTTCAGTGTGTGACTCTGGTGCATGCAGAGTGTGGAGCTGCTTGCCAACTTTGAGGAGTTTTGTAAAGTTTTTTTTTTTTTTCTAAAGAGCTTTCTGTTCACATTGCTTTTAACAAGGCTCCAAAGCTAACTAGGCAGGCGGGGAGGGAGGGTTTGGCTTTTGTTATGTTTGGGGCTTTCTAGGCGGCAGGACAATGGCTCTCCTCTGTTTGGTTCCCCTCCTTGGCGCTTCCCTTTTCACAGCTCACAAATAAACAGGAGCCAAGACCAAAGCCCTTCCTCCCTTAGGAAGACAGAGGATTAAGCGAGCGCTGTCAGTTGGGAGGACAAAGCTGTGGACTGCATTACTGTTTCCTTTTTTTTCACCAAGAGGAACAGGGAGGATAAAGCGTCTTCATTAACTGTTGAATGGACTTCGAAGGTAGCTGCTGAACATCCTCACAATTTCCCCTGGGTCAGTCCTATTCCACAGCGCAGAGCCTATGCCCAGTGATCTTCCAGGAGCCCACAGCATTGGGTGTATTATTCACAGGACAGACACAGGATGAATTAATCCCTGCACTTCCAGGCAGGGCAGGGAATCTGAAGCAGAGCTTGGTCAGGGGTGGGGGTGTGTGGGTAGAGAGGACCTCAGGCATTGAAATATGACATGTGCTGAGTGTCAGGTGGATAAGTGAGCACATCTGAGTGTGACCTGCTGGGGGACTTGACCTCACGAAGGTCACAGACCATCTCCTCCAATTCTGAAAATAGAACAGAGCTCACCCATTCATCTGCGAACTCAGGAGCAATGGCCAGGACTAGAGATGAATTTTCTGGTTCATTAAACTGCTGAAGAGTAAAGGTTGTGGGTGGGGTTATAATAAAGTGCATTCCATGCTCCCATGCTCCGTCAGGACTAGAACACAGGGCCAGGACGGAGTGGCTGGCGGACAGCACTCATGGGCTTGTGTCAGGTGATTCCTCCTGGGATGTCCTTGGCGGAGGCTCAGACTTTCAGTTTCTGTCACAGCCATGTCTAGATGTCCCCCAAAGCCTCAGGGGTGGGGCTTTTTCAAAGGTGGCTGGAGGGGCTGGGGATTTAGCTCAGCGGCAAAAGCGCCTGCCTGGCAAGTGCAAGGTCATGAGTTCGGTTCCCGGTACCGGAGAAAAACCAAAAACAAAAAAAAAAACAAAACAAAACAAAGGTGGCTGGATCTACAGTGTGGACTGATTCATGGTGCAACTCTGGGTTTAAGGGTGCTGGGATTAAGGGTGGGTGACTACTAAATCGGTCCACTGATTGCTTTGGCACCACTATCCGGTAGCCTGGATCGAACATAGGGACAGAGAGAGGCTTGTCTCCTCCCTCCCTTGCTTGCTTTGCTACCTTCTGACCACCATGAACTGTATCTCCTCTGCCATGCCACCCTATCTTGGAGCCATATAAGGCTCCATTATAGACTGAAACCTCCAGAAACGGTGAGCCAAATAAACCACCTTTCCCTTAACTTGTGGGTGTTCGGTATCTCGTCTCAGCAAAGAGAAAAGTAATTAAGACAGTCCCGTCATTGGAGGTTGTTCCTTTTAAGAGCCTAGGGTGGAGACAAAGCCTCCGCCATTGCCCTCTTTCCCGTAAGATGTGCACACAGAAGGCGGGGGAGCAGTGAGCAGGCTGCACGGGCACACACACCAGGCTCTGTGGAAGGAGAAGAGATCGGAGAAATCGGAGTCTCTGCTGTGCAGATCGTGAGCAAGCACTGCAGCTCTGTCCTCCAGAAGCAGTAGATAAGTGACAGTCTTATTTCTAGGCAGGAAGGCACAGGCCAGATATGGCGCTGGATTGGGTACAATGCAGCTTCTGTCTGAGGAGCCCCGTTCTCTGATGAATCTGCACAGGGCCAAGCAGAGATGGAAGGGACAGCTGAATTTCTCAGTGGCCCTGTCAGGAGCTCCTCTCACAGGTGGGGAAACTGAGGCCCAGGGAGGTCAGCCACTCTGGCTTTGTGACAGAGCCAAGGACCTGAGTGGGCTCTGCAAGGTCCAATCTCAGTCCTCCTCCAAGCACAGGGCAGTCACATTTCTGGTTTCCCCAGGACGTGGGTGTTTGGTTGCAGAAGTTTCAAAGCTGAGGCCTGGAAAGGTCCGGGGAACCCAGGAGGTGAGGCGCTGGCCAAGCGCCCTCCTCCACACAAACCCTGGGAGGGAGCTTGCCACTGGCCTGGGGCAGCAGCGTGGAGATGCAGGTGTGGATGCTGGAGCCGATGCCTGTGTCCACACCCTGGTCCCTGCCCCCACGACTTGACAGATAAACTGCTGCCCTCAGCAAGGTGGCTGGCTCACTTCTTCCATGGGCACGGTGAGGATTCGGTGACCTGGCACCGGTCGCACGTTTGGGAAGGTCGCAGAAGGCGGCAGCCTCTGTGGCTCTCAGCTGCCGTCCTGATCTGTGCATCTCAGCAGCCGCAGGCCAGGGGCAAAGACCTGAGCTTGAGGACTCCACACGGTGGCTGTGACGGGCACCACGGGAGATGCTCCCATCCCACGGCACAGGAGTCAAGGAGACGGAGACAGCTCTGCAAAGGGGAAGCAGGAGATGGAAGGGGAGAAGAGCGGAGGACAGGGGTGACCAAGATTTAGGGCGTGCTTCACGTGCTGCAGAACAAAAATAAAGCTTCGAGACAAAAGGCTGAAAACACAGTGAACATCAAAACTGGTAACACCACAATTCTCAGTGATCGAGGAGAATCATATCTAACAGTATGTTAAGAAATCAAAATGAATGCTGGGAACCTAGGGTGGACGCAATCTTGGACTGTTACCGAAACCCAAGGGAAAATGGAAAATGTATTTCACTCTAGCTGTTCTATGTGTATTTTAATGACCAACAATTCTAATGAAAGTATTATTGATGAGTTTGCTTTCATTAAAGCCCAAAAAGCAAAATTATAACAAATCCTGTTTAGAATATAAAATAAACTGGTTAAATTTTAAAATATTACCAAATGTCATGATTCTACTTTTTGATTTTTAAAAAACGTTTCCAGTAGTTTAATGATCTTCGGGAAAATAATCATAAAAATCAACATCTACTCCTTGTGTCTGACTTCCTTCACTTCCCATAATGTTGTGAAGGCTTATCCGTGCTGTAGCAGGTGGACACATCTCTTTCTTTTTCACAGCTGGGAAATATTCCACTGTGTGTTTCCCTTATCCAGCACCTGCTGGTGGTCATCAGATGCTTCTTGACCTTTGTCCCCTGTGGTGAGCACTGCTGTGCGCAGGCCTCACATGTGTTGAGGTCACAGTTCTCTGCAAGGCCCACAGTGGGTAAATCCACAGCGCGGCGAGGGCCCTGTGTCTGCGGATGCAGGAAGGAGGACGCTGTGACTGCTGCATGGTGTGGGTTTCCTCCGGGGGTGACTCTGCAACAGAACAGATAGTGGCTGAGCTGCATTGCGGACACAGTAAACACCACTCGAGTGTTCCTTCGAAATGGGTAGTCCTCGCTAGGTGAATTTGACCTGAGAAAACTGACACTGGATTATGATGGAAGCCGACACTTCCCTTCCCTTCACCCCAGTCCAGCTCCCTACACCCCCTGGCCACCTGCACAGGGGCGTCCAGTGAGGGCTGCAGTCTTGCTTGGGAGGGAGGTGCAGGCTGAGATGGAGCCGTGATGGGACGCAGGGGCATCTGCAGCCCTGAGCTACACAGCACCCTCGGCACAGGATGCCGTGTCTACCTGCAGACCATGCTGGGCACATCCGCGTGAGTCCCTCTGGACCCACTGTTTCTCACTTCTCGTCTGCATCAAACACCAGGAGCAGGAGGTGCTCACGCACTCAGGGTCCACTGAAACCTCCAAACGGCCAGCGGTGCTCACCACGCACTGTTTCTGCAACAGCCCGCCAGGGGTCATGCTGCGTGGTCCTTTCAGACAGGCAGGGAAACAGGTGACCCATGACGGCGGGTGGGGTGGAAGGCGAAGGTCGGAGTGCAGAACCCTTTTCTGGAGCACACCGCCCACTGCTGCCCAACCTGAACCGCAGCCCAATCTCTGTCCCTCCGGCTGGGCGTGGTTTCCTCCTCCTCCTTGTTCTCTGCTCTTCTGCGCCCATCTCCCTCCTTCAGGAGGGTTCCCCAGCTGCTGCTTTACCCTGACTCTGACTCCTCCTGCTGTTGCAGGGAGACTTCTACACTATAAACACACCCTGCGTGGAAGCACAGAACCTCGTCTGTTCAGAGGTGCAGTTTGCACAAAGCTGAGAGCCTCAGGGCATGGCTCCCGTGCCCCGGCTCCAGCCGCCCAAAGCCCAGTGCTCCCCCCCCGAAGCCCTTGCTGTCTGCCTCTGCCTGTGGCTCACTCCAGCCCTGCACCAGAGCTTTGCCTTCCCTCATGCACATCCACCCCCGCTGGGTCCTGGGCAGCAGCACCGGCCTCCACCCCACCCAAAGCCATAGCCAAGCGCCCGAGCACCTGCCGCGTGCCCCTGCTGACCACAGCCTTGGTCCAGCTGGAGCCTGAGTGACGCCTACCAGCACCCCTGCCCCTCCACCAGGAAGTGCATTGTGGCAGCTCTCAGGCCAGGAGGTCTCTCTAGAGCTGATCCACCGCAGACCCAAGCTGGTACCCGATGCAGGAGCAGGAGCCTGGGGCCCACAGGTCCCTCATGAGGAGGATTTGCCCACAGGTGAGCCCCAGGCAGACTAAAGCAGAAAGAAGAGGCAGAGGCAAGGAGATCGTGGCTGATCGCAGCTGCAGTCGGGGACAGTCTCAATGACGTGATCCACCAACCTCATCCTCCGCATCAAAGACGTTCTCCAAATTCAGCATTTCACTGCTGGCTGACAAGACTCTGCCTTTAACCGAGAGCCCCTGAGCCAGGCTTTGGGGTTGAGAGGCAGCAGTGAGAGCTCACTTACAGTGGCCGCACGGGCAAATGCCTTGTAGAGTGAACTGCTCTCCGGTCTTACAAAATCAACCTTGTCTTTTTCAGGTAGAGTCCTGGGGATGCAAATGGGCTGATCTGGAAATCCAATCCAGCCTCCTTGGGAATGACGCTCCTGGGTGAAGGGACAGCACCCTCACTCTATGGCTAAATTCCACTGGCCGCAGGGAGGGAGAGCTCAGCCAGAGGAAGACATGGGCCTCTCCAGGTGGGGTCTGCCCACGCCCAGCCATCAACCAAGCCATGCATGGTGACTGCTGCGGAGCCCTTACCTGTGAGGGATGAGTGGTCCGTCGCTGGGCCTGGTGTCTCAATCCAAATGGTGGCTGCTCATTGGCTGAGATCCACTGTACTCCGCGAGTGGGTCCCTTCTAGCCACCGGTTCCAGTCTGGACTTGGATCTTCCTCGCTTCCTGTTCCTTAATTTCCCTTTTCTGAGGCCTCAGGCACCAGCAGAATGAGCCGCCGCCAGCTAGAGAGCTGCTTGGGGAAACGCACTTGACTCTCGCTAGGAGGAAGGGCAGCCCCTGTGAGAGACAGGTAAATATTTTAACATTTTAAATAATATTTACAACTCATCAGTTTGTGGGTGTTTCAGACTGAAAGCACAGTGTCTAAGTTACGCATTTTTAATTACGGTGCATAACTTGGCGATTTAATATTAAACTGTGGGACTTCAGGGCAGCAGAGGGTACAAGGAGCATCTTTCTCCTGCTCCCTGGGGCTGGCTGCCATGGAAACGGGTCCTTCCTTGCACCTAGCCTCTAGGCTGGTGGGAGGGAGAAGGAGCCGACCGCACAATCCCCACAGTTTCATCTGCTTTGAGGATCAACAAGGCTGCTGCATTCCACTGCAGTGCTACCAGCTCAGAGGAGCCCTGCACCTGAGCTGGCCTCCCCTGCCTCCAACAAATGGGGAAACTGAGGCTCTGGTGAATATTCCACCTGCACACAGCGCACAGCTGTGACCAGACAGAAGGAAACCTGAGACCTCTATGACCCAGCAATGTGCCTGAACATACAGACCCGGGATGTTTGCTTGCATTTAGAATGTACATTTAGGGCTGGGGATTTAACTCAGTGGCACAGAGCTTGCCTGGCAAGCACAAGGTCGTGAGTTCAACTCCAGGTACTGGAAAAAAAAAAAAAAAAAAAGAAGGACGTGCTAAGTGAGGAGCGGTACAAACAGCACCCACATATATGGCAAAGCAAGAAGGAAAAAGAATAACTACCAAGCGGTGTGCATCTGCTGAGGGAAAGGGTGCTGATGCTAGGGAACCTGGTGAGACTTAGCTTTGTTCTAATTTTCCATCATTTTGTTGGGAAAGTGAAACAAGAATTGAAATAACTGCAGAGTGAACGTGCACACATCCACCATCAGGTTTTCCCAACAGTTGACATCTTTTTGGATTTGTTTTTAAGCTACTTTTTAAGGTTATTAGCCATATTCTAATTGCATGTTAGGGGAAAAGTACAGTTAACCCATCATGTCATGCATATGTCAGCTTAAGACAAACCGAGTAAATATTTAAATAAAAACTACAAGTCAATCAAATAAAACATAAGAAAACACGGAAGAGTTCATACCTGCAGAGGAACAGGCCAAGAACACTTCTTACTTGTGGGGGCAGGATCTCAGCAGAGGAGATACTTTAACTCCAACAGGGAGGGCCCATCCAGTCTTTGATTGTGCTGTGGATACTTCTTATCCAGTGTGTGCAAAACTGAAGCCAAAAATGAATATCCTCCAGTGCATGTATTGCCAAAAAATTATAGTAATTCATTTCAAAGTTTTGGGGCCTGGTTAGCTTTCCCTTGCTAGGGTGGAACACCTGCTAATAACAAAGCAGGTATGACTTATTCTGGTACCGTTTCAGAGGGCTCAGTCCATGGTCCCTTGACTCTATTGTTTCCGGGCTGCTGGTAAGACAGAAATCAAGGCCTGGTAAAGCAAAGCTGCTCACCTCAAAGCAGCCAGTAAAAGAAATGGAGAAAGAGACCCAGAGATAGAGGCCAGGTATAAGATAGATCCTTGAAAGCTACAGCCCCAGGGACCTGCGTCATGTAATTAGGCCCCAGCTCCCATGAGGCCTGTTAGCTACAGACTCCTCAGTGGACTAATCCATGCAGGACTGTGGACCACTCCTGGTCCCAATGCTTTCCTAAATCCACTTCTCTGAACATGGCCGCATGGGGTTCACATCCCGAGCACAGGAGTCCCGAGGGATGTTGCATACCCAGGCTACAGCAGGGCCTTTCTTTGGTGCTGTCTTTACATTTCAGCAGCTGTGGCACCTGTCACACACAGGAAGCAAAGCACACCCACACCTGCCTGTGCCTCTGGTGCACTGTGGAGGAAGAAGGCTGCGTTTTGGGGTCAGATATGCAGGTTCCTACTCTAATAGTCATAGGGAATTCACCAGGTCACAGGCACGCTTAAGACATCTAACTCCATCTCTGTCCACTTAGCCAGCCCCTGGGATTAGGAAGGAAAGACTGTGCAAGCAGACAAAAGATAGAAAACGGATTTGGAGGGGCTGGGGATTTAGCTCAGCGGCAAAAGCGCCTGCCTGGCAAGCGCAAGGTCGTGAGTTTGGTTCCCGGTACCGGAGAAAAACAACAAAAAAAAAGAAAACGGATTTGGAGGTCAGCAGCTCAAGTGTGTAAACCACACGGTGCACAGTTCTTGTTACACTGTGGCTCTGATTCTTCAAGGTGAGCGTTTCCTGACTGCAACCTGTCTCTACTGCTCGCTCCGCTTTCCTCGTCACTGATCCTGGTCCCGCTGATAATCTTACCTATCATCGGGGCTAACCAAATTTCAAGTTTGAATTATTAAGAGTATATACGGTAAAGAAATCCTTCCTCTCTTCGTGGCCAGTTACACATGGAAGTAGAATGCCGCCCTGTGTCCACAGAAGTGCACAGATGCGTGGGGAATGTGTGGTGAAGAGTCTTACTCACAATTACAGTTCACTATAATGAATAGATATGCAGAAAAATCACAGGCAGGGAAAAGGTGTGTGGGACAAAGTCCAGAGAAAGCCAGCAAGAAGCTTCTGGAATCCCATTCCCATTGGATGCATCACAGGACACACTTCATTCATCCAGCAGGTGTGACAACGTGCCTGCCAGGAATGCTCAGGGATGCTGAGGTGGCCACGGATTGGAGGACAGGTGCCATTTAACCCACTGCAGGCACCTGCCTTCTGGTCTGGTCACACTGGGATCCCTAAGCCATGCCCCTGCCCGGTGAAGGAAGCTGCACCTCCACTGCAAGAGACCAGCTTCTTCTTAATTAGCTCTGAGCTCGCTCATAGGGATGGTGGTGGAAGAAAAACAACCAGTGGACGACTCCGGGCAGCTCCTGAAAGCTTTCTCCCCACCTGTCCCAATCTGAAAGCCGACTGCGACGTCAGCGGTAAGTGCCCAAGCCAGTCGCACGGCCAGGGAGGGCAGCGCTCGGAGAAATGGTGCTGAGCCCAGTCTCGAGCAGCTCTCTTCAGAACCCCGATTTGGACTCGGTTGAAAACACATCTTAAAATAGAACAGTGCCAAGCCTGCAGCAGCCGGCACAAAACAAGACGTTCAGATCACTAGGGAAGCAGGCTTCCCCGCAGACAGGAGAGTTTTCCTCTGACTCCATCGGCCTGGCCGACGAGTGGGCATCTTTGATTCTGCGTGGACTCCGTCCGCATCCTCGCTACCATGCACATCGGCTCCTCTACTTCCGGGGTGCTTGGAATGTGCGTGCACACGGCTGGTGTGTCCCCTGGGAAAAGTCTGCTGCACTGTCTGCTCCAGCGCGTGCGTGCAGGGTCCCCGAGGCTGCTCTGGGCCCACTGGTGGTCGGCATTCTCCCTGTCTGACTGCCTTCCTGAGCTGCCTGGCACCGATGATCCCAAGAGCTTCACTGAACCAACAATGGGCAGGCATGGTGTTGAGACACACTCGGTCTCATCGCACTCACTGGGCTGTGGTGTGGGTGCTCTTACCCACGTCTTATAGATGAAGTGGGTCTGGAACTTTCAGCCCTGCTGTGCGGATACCAAATTCCCATATCCTGTAAGCATGTGCCTCAAATCCCAGAACTCTGGGAGAACGAGGCAGGAGCATCATAAGTTTGAGCCCAGCATGTACAATTCAGCAACTTAGCAAGACCCCTGTCTCAAATAGAAAATAATGGCTGGAGATATAGTTCAGCAGCACAGTGCCTACCTGGTAAGCTTGAGGTCCTGAGTTTGATTCCCAGTACCAAAAAGGAAGGAAGGAAGGAAGGAAGGAAGGAAGGAAGGAA